>NC_064829.1:67645998-67949028 GCF_024166365.1 Elephas maximus indicus | reverse complement strand
GGAGGAAAAAAAATGCATTAAAAGAGAGCTAGGGTGTATCGTAGGAGCCCTGGTGGTGCAGGGTTTAAGAGCTCAGCTGCTAACCAAAAGGCTAGCAGTTCAAATCCACCAGCTGCTGCTCCTCAGAAACCCTATGGGGCAGTTTTACTCTGTTCTATAGGGTTGCTACGACTCCAAGTTGTTGACACCGTTGGAAAAAAGGAGTTAACCAATACAAACTTCATGTTGCCAAAACCCCTCTGGACTCTGGCTGGCCCTCAGCTGAGGGCATTGACCCAGAGGATCTGAGGATCTCTGATATCCCAGGGAGACAGAGGTTGCAGCGACCTGCAAAGGTAGAAGGCATGTGTGGTCGACCTCACAGCAGGAGCTGTAGCTGGGCCACGATCCTGGGCCAGCTGTAGGTAAACAGTCATAGATCCAATCATATGCATTTAATCACTGAGAACAGATATCACGTTGATCATAGAGGGAGGCGGAATGCTTCAGTAGCTTGAGGAGATTTTATTTCTCCTGCTATCTATTAAAATCATCTTTGAGTAGGAGTGAACATGGAAGCAAGTATAGCCAAGGTCCTGGTTCCCTGTGTTTCTACACATGCGGGGAGGCTGCTTCTCGTATGAAGCCAAGCCTGCCTAATGTGAGCTGGGAGCTGCTTTCCTCCTTAACTCTCCCGCCTCTGTACCACTCAGGCTTCTTGCGGGTTTGCATCAGTGCAGGGTACAAAGGAGTAAAAATGGCACTTTTTTGTTTTACATTTTTATTGAACTTATATATTCAGATACCATACTAAGCTTTTTCTGCATTTTAACTCATTTAACCCTCACGCCAAGCCTGTGAGGTAGGTACTATTACCGTTCCCATTTTACAGATGAGAAAATTGAGTTAGAGCAGTTAAGTTGCTTTCTAAGGTCATGCAGCTAAAAAGTAGCAAAGCCGGCAGTATGGTTCCAAAACCCAAGGTCCTAAGCCCCAGGTGTTCTGCTTGTTTGGTAAAAAAAAGTGATAAATATTTGTGGAATGAATAAATTATCACTTGCAATCTCATTGGGAGTATACCTTCTGGTTGCTATCTTATGGAGTCCTTGGGTGGTACAAACAGTTAAGTGTGGTTACTAACCAAAAAAACAAAAAAGGAACCCTGTTGGTATAGTGGTTAAGCACTCAGCTTCTAGCCTAAAAGTTGGTGGGTTTGAACCCACCAGCCCCTCCACAGGAGAAAGATGTGGCAATCAGCTGCCATAAAGATTACAGCCTTGAAAACCCTATGGGGCAGTTCTGCTCTGTCCTAAAGGTAGCTTATGAGCTGAAATCAACTCAACAGCAATAGGTTTTTGGTTTGTTTGTTTCTATGTTGTTTCTTTGCTTACCAACCAAAAGGTTGGCAGTCTGAACCTACCCAAAGGTGATTAGAAGAAAGACCTGGCGGTCAGCTTCCAAAAGGTCACAGCCCTCTGGAGTGCAATTCTACTCTGCACGTGTGGAGTCACCATGGTGAGAATCAACTCAACGGCAACTGGTTTTTGGAATTTTTTTTTAATTGTTTTCTTAGCTCCATAGAATAACCCTCCCACATATAATTTTTTTTTTTTCCCTCTGATTCACAGTTAAAATGCAGATACTGTGACTAGGGTGCTAGTGGTTAGAGGAGTGACTCCCAGTATTTCCCTTCTCGTTTGAACTTGACCATCAGTAATTGTGCAGTTTATGCCTAATATGCTCCTTATGATTCTCTTAATATTGCCCTTGAGATTTGGCACTAACAAGAAAATTTACATGTGGATAAACAGAATTTTTTTTTTTTAAGATTATTCCTAATGATTGCTATAGTCAACATGGAATGATTATATTTGCCGGGAAGCACACTGTCTGTTTTAAAGGTTGGAACCAAGCCTGCCTAGATTGGAGGTGAATCATTTTATTCGAATCTGTTCTGAGGCATCTGCTGTAAAAGGAATTCTAGGAAGCTCACGCAAAGTCGTGCAAAGCTCAGTAAAATTTTTGGACAGGGAAGAGGTTAAAAGGATGAGAGGAAAGATTGTTCACAGTAAAGAGCTTTACAAGGAAATTCAGGACCACTTTAAATCCCTGGCCCCTTAAAATGAGCCCAGAGGGATCCTATTTTTGGTTCTTCCTGGCCCAGGTTTCTTGCGGACTCCCTTCTCCGGCATGCCACAGAGTGGATGGAATCATGATAATACATTATGCTAATGAGGTTCTACAATTTTCCAGTCTCATCTGTCTTCATTTAGGGCTGAGTAGTAGAAGATGTGAGGAGGCCTCATCTGGTTTGCCTTTGGAAGCCGTCAACAGATGGGGTTCATTCTTTTGGAAGGAAACGTTAAACTGAAGAGGTTCTAGAAAACCTTTGGAAACCCTGTGTCCCTGGGCAGGATTATCTACTGGTGGAGAGGTGCCACTTATTTCTCTGGCTTGGTGCCCCAGAGTCTTAAACTTCTCGGGACCAATTCCCCCAAAGAATATACCTTCTCTTTCAGTGGAGACAAAGGGTATTAAGCTAACTGCATGGGGTTGGTAAGGGAACTGGAAATCTCACTCCCAGTCATCTTGCTCTCTTCTGACCTCCATTTTCCTCAATACTCATTGCCTCCAATTTCTAAACCTTGCTTGAGGCTCAACAGTTGAGTTGACTTCTTGTTATTTCCTAGACACTTAGGTTTCCAGGTACTCCACTGTGCAGAATCACTTCCCACCCTTCTATCCACTTCCTGTCTTCATATACGGTGGTTCAGGGTTACACATGTCTCCTAAATCCTGAGATACGGGGTTTGTGTTTTTTGTTTCTTGTTCTCTTCATTATTGAGAGATAACTTGTGGAAGAAGAAGGGAACAGAAATATTCATTTTCCTCCGTATCGAAATCAGAAATTTCTCTCTCCCTTTACTCTTTCGATTTGTCTTTGGAAGAAGAGAGGATGTCTGCCACTGAGTAAGAATTGGAAAAAAACAGATGAGTCATAAGATGAAGGTAGCTGGGGAGAGTTGCTTTGGCTGTTTGTTTGCTGTACCCATAAAGCTGCAGCTAGAACACTCTCCTCCCCCAGGTATGATGCCGAGTACCTTCCGTATATTATGTATAATCCTTGCAGTAATCCCATAAGGCAATTATTTCCATCTGCGTGTTATCCATGAGGAATTTGAAGCTCAGTGAGCTTAAGAAGCCAACCCAAGGTCACATCCTTAACTCTTTAAATGACAGACCCAGAAGTTTAACCACATTGCCTTGGCACCAGGAACTAAAATACTCTGGAAAATGCAGCTCGCTATCTAGTTTTGAAAACTCTCTACTATATCTGGTACATGCCCAGGCTTCGGTGGAGACAACCGTGCAAAAGAAACCAAGTAAATGTTAAATTTACCCTTGCCTTGGAGCAAAGCTTTAAATATTTCTTGTCTACTAACTCTCTTGACTTGCAAGGTCCCTTCTAGTCCTGCAGGCAGTTTTGTTTTTGTTTTCTTTTTTTCCCTAGAATCTAATAGCTGCCATCGGCAGACCATCTGATAATGGTATTTCTGCTATCTTCATTCTCTTGATTTAGTTTTTCCTTCTAACAGCTCTCATACACACCTGGCTTGTGGGATATATTTTAAGCTGCACCATTTTTATTATAATTTTTTTTATGTGTGCTAATGCTTGAGACACTCAGGGGAAACCTCCACAGACTTTCCTGATTACCAGATGTCACCCTTTCTATGTAAAAACCATCTAATCACCACTTCTCCTTGCCAAGAACCGAGAAGGAGTTTGCATTTGGAAAACCAAGCTGTGACACATGGAGCGTATTAATTACGAACGACTGCATCGCTGGCACACGTGACCTTTCCCCATCTTAGTTCGCTTTTCTTAAAGATACAAATCACACAGCCGAGTTTGTAGCTAAGTCTGACTGAGGCTTGCATAACAAGAAGGAGATTTCACTGTAGCTGTCTCAGCTTCATTATATGTAAATTACTTTGTAAGTAATCTTGGAAACGGTATAAAATGTGTAATAAAGTGTGCAGCCAGTGTTTATTTTTTTATACTGTGGAATATTTCATTATTTATTTGAAATGGCAGATTATGACTGATGGGTGTTTAACATGGAAGATAACGTATTCCCAGGCACTTGGAAGAAGGCAGGAGGGTGCCCTACAGTCTCGAACTCCATCCCTCAAGCAGAGGGCTGGGGCGAGTTCTGCAGTTAAGAAAAAACAACAAAGGGGAAGTTGTTATCTAAGCAGGTATTTGGATGAAGCGTGTTCAACCTAAAGCTCAGATTTCCTCCTGACAGAATCCCGGAGCCTTTTGAGAGCATATCCAATCACTTCATTCTCATTAAGTTTCATCAGAAGGCAAGTGGCAGATTACCTCTGTCTCCACTGTGTGAACAGTCCCACATTTAATGCCTTGGATGTGAAAAAAGAGGTTGTAAGGATGGTATCCATTTGTATGAACTTTAAAATGCCAGGGAACATCTCAGAGGCTATACCTTAGACATGCCATTTACATAGAAACAAATAGAACCATGTGTTTAAATGTGGCATTAGACTTTAGACGTGAGTATCAAAAACACATGTGTTTTTCCTTTATCCAACTTTCTCATGAACGACTTGAGCTGCAGATCATCTAGTGCACTATTTTTCCTCTTATAGCTTTCTGTAGGACAGCCTTGAGTAATACAGTAAGTAATAACCGTAAAATTTTAATGAATACTGTTTTAGGCCCGATTTCTTTTGGCTGTTAGGGGCTTTAACTTTCTTAAACCGTGGAAAACTAGGCAGGGTTCAAAATTCACGGAATGTAAAGGGAGATCCTCTACCACCGTTACGAATAATAATCATCATAAATTTATACCCCAAGGGCTTCTCTTGTCATATAAAATTGTAATTTAGTTGGAGATGTTGGGAAATGATGTCTAATGGGAAAACGCTAGACATTGCCACACATCATTCATATCAGTGAATAAACTATATGTACATATATGTGTGTGTGTGTGTATATACATATACACATATAGTTGTTAGCTGCTGCCACGTTAGCCCCCGACTCATGGCAGCTGCATGCGCAATGAACCAAAATGCTATCCAGTCTCACGCCAGCCCCGCGATCGGCTGCAGATCAAACTATTGTTATCCACAGGGTTTTCACTGACTGGTTTTCAGTAGGTCACCAGGCCTTTCTTCCTAGTTCACCTTAATCTGGAAGCTCCCCTGAAACCTGTTCAGCATCATATCAACATGCAAACCTCCACTGACAGACAGGTAGGGGTTGTGCATGAGGTCCATGGACTGGGAATTGAACCCTGGTCAAATCCACCAGGTGCCCCTTGGAAACCCTGTGAGGCAGTTCGACTCTGTCCTATAGGGTCACTATGAGTCAGAATCAACTCGATGGTAGTGGGTTTGGTTTTGTTGGGTTCTCCTGCATGGAAAATGAGAATTCTACCACTGAACCACCAACGCCATGTGTGGGTATGTGTTTTCCTTCTGACATAAAATATTCTGAAGAAGGATTCAAAATATTCTATATTGGCAGGACAAGTACAGGCAAATGTGTCCTTTGGAATAAAAAAAATAAACTTGGGTTATTTCAGTCAAGGCTCTTTTGAGAGCATCCCAAGTACCAGTATTTTTATAATGGCAGCCCACTTAAATCTTTTTGAAGTAAGATATCAACCACATATCAACCACAGCTGGGCTGCATGTGAGAGCTGTTGGGAAGGAATGAGGAAGCATTGCTCTACGCAGTTGGGTTTATGAATTTTCTCTTACTAGATGTGACTTTTATCAATTGTGTAAATTTTTTGATAAATGTTATATATAAAATTTAAGGAGCCCTGGTGGTGCAGTGGTTAAGGGCTCGGCTGCTAGCTGAAAGGTTGGCAGTTTGAACCCACCAGCCACTCCACTAGAGAAAGATGTGGTAGCCTGCCTCCTTAAAGGTTACCCTTTGCTATCGAGTAGATTCGGACTCGTAGTGACCCTATAGGACAGAGTAGAACTGCCCCACAGAGTTTCCAAAGAGCAGCTAGTGGATTCGAACTGCTGACCTTTTGATTAGCAGCCAAACTCTTAGCAGCTGCACCACTAGGGCTTCCATAAAGAGTATAGCTTGGAAACCCTGTGGGGCAGTTCTACTCTGACCTATAGGGTCGCTATGAGTTAGAATTGACTTGATGGCTATGGGTTTTTTAACATAAAGTTTATAAATTATAGACTTCATAAGATTTTTCTAAATCTTCAGAAGATAATCTGGGGCTCTTCTTCTCTAGCACACTCCTTTCCGGATTCCCCCTTAATTTTTTGTGGCTCTGGCTGCCCAGGCTGCCCTCCACTTGATCAGGCCAAAAAATACTGCAGGTTTTCTGTCAGAGTTTAACTTCCCCATGACACGTGGCAACAGTGATATGCCCTCAGACCAAGGCTCTAAAAGGAGGGACTCCTGTGTCGGTTCCCTGTCTAAAATTTCAACTCTTCTCCAAAACCTGTCTTCAGAGCCTTCAGGTAGTGATTTTCTTCTCTTTTGTCCAGAGTGTATAGTTGTTAGCTGCAGCCGGGTTGGTCTGTTAGGAGCTTACAACTCCATGCCATAGGCATCATCCCTCCCATGGAGATTCGAATTTTGATCTGATGGTACCATTTCTCTATCTGAGGCAGATGGAAGCCTTGAGTAGTTATATTAGGAATTTTCAGTTGGCTGTTTTTCAATTTGGTTAATTTAGGTAGCTTTCAGTACCTTATGTACAGGTATAAAAAGAGCACTGTAATGGGAATCAGAATGCTTGGGTTCCAGTCCCAGTCTCGATAAGAATTAGCTCCCTGTAGCAGGAAAGCGGTGGGATGCAGACCTCAAATTCTCATAAAAAGACCAGACTTAATGGTCTGACTGAGACTAGGAGGACCCTGGAGGTCATGGTCCCCAGACCTTCCGTTAGCCTGAGACAGGAACTGTTCCCAAAGCCAACTCTTCAGACAGGATTAGACTGGACTATGGGATAGAAAATGATACTGGTGAAGTGTGAGCTTCTTGGATCAAGTAGACACATGAGACTATGTGGGCAGCTCTTGTCTTGAGAGGAAATGAGAGGGCAGAGGGGGTCAGAAGCTGGCCGAATGGACACGAAAATAGAGAGTGGAGGGAAGGAGTGTGTTGTCTCATTGGGGGAGAGCAACTAGGAGTATATAGCAAGGTGTATATAAATTTTTGTATGAGAGACTGACTTGATTTGTAAATTTTCACTTAAAGCACAATAAAAAAAAAAAAAATTAGCTCCCTGTATGACTTTAGCAAGTCATGTGAATCCATGGCCTGTAGAATGAGGGCCATGGCCAGCCTTAAAGATCCTTTTCAGTGCTTATATTCTGTGGGCCTTCAATTATTTAAGGAGCCCTGGTGACATAGTGGAGCCACGGAGGCACAGTGGTTAAGAGATTGGCTGCTAAATTAAAGGTAGGCAGCATGAATCCACCAGCTTCTCCTTGGAAACCCTATGGAGCAGTACTACTCTGTCCTGTAGAGTTGCTATGAGTTGAAATCGACTCGACAGCAATGAGTTTTGGTGGTGACACAGTGGTTAATTGCTCATCTGCTAACTAAAAAGTCAGTGGTTCAAACCCTTCAGCCACTCCACTGGAAAAAGATGTGGCAGTCTGGTTCCATAAATATTATGGCCTTGGAAACCCTAGGGGGCAGTTCTGCCATGTCCTATAGGGTTGCTATGAGTCAGAATCAACTCGATGGCAATGGGTTTGATTTTGGGGGGTCAATTATTTAATATAAGTAACTGGAAGTTTCAGAGTTATTTTATGTATTTCATAGGCTTCTGTTTTAATTTCCTCCTATTCTCCTGGTTGGTGAGGGAGGGATTTCCTCTCTTGGGTTATAGGGATGGCCAAACACACAGCACCCAACACTGGACAGATGACATCAACAGCAGTTTATTAGTCACATATACTCACAGCTTGCGGAAGGAGGACACTGTACCTCACACAGAGCCATGGAGGGGTTGCGCTCAGGAACAACCAGAAGCTGTAGGAGGAAGCTTTGTAGTATCAAGAGGGTGGGGTGCCCTCTTGGTTCCTGCAAGAGGATGTGATTGGCTTATTTGAATAATTCTATGGGCTATAGAGTCGCTATGAGTCAGAATCGACTCGACAGCACTGGGTTTGGTTTTTGGTATGGGCTGGCAGAGAACTGAAGCCCTCTACTCAAGGATAAGCAAAAAACTGCACCTGGTCCATTTGAATAAGGAAGGCAAAGGAGAGAAGAGAACTTGTGATTAGGCCATCTGAGGCCCTCCCAATTTTACCAGATGTCAAAGCAGTGCATAATTTTAGACCTTATACCACAGTTTCAAAGAGCTAACTTCATAAATTACGTGTCCAAAAAGACATCCTGATATTGGAAGATGTGGTTATGTGGTATTGATATTTTTCCTTTTAATCTCAGATTGGCCTAAAAATCCTCCACACTTGCTGTGCTTTATCCTTTAGTTTTTCCTGGGCACGATTTATTTCTTCAAAAAGCAGTAGCTAAAAAAATGTATAGGTTTGATCTCACATATTCCATTTGAAATACTTTTTGTTTGTTTGCCTTTTAGGAAAAAGTGCTGCAAAGGGTATAAATTTGTTCTTGGACAATGCATCCCAGAAGGTATGTAACATAAAAAAATTGTGATTTCTCGCTTTACTCATCACTAATCATTAGCAATCTATAAAGTTCAGATGTACATGGAATGTGTGTTGTCTGTGTCTGATTAACTATGCATGTGTGTGTATGTGGGTAATTTCTTTTTGGCATTAAAGTTTTCTAAATCTATTGGCTATGTGTCACATACTCTAATAATAACACAACATGTGCACACACATTGAGTCCATTCTCATATTTCAGGCTTTATGCCTAATAGGCTGTAGTTCCCTAATCAACATTCCATACACAATTAGAACACAACCCTCCTTCCCAAACCCTCTACCTCCTGTTCACCTCCTAAACTTTAAGTCCCTTCTCAGGACGTCAGTAGACACTAACTGAGCACTCCTCCCAGCATTGGAGATGGAGCGATACATAACATGAGCCCAAGGTGCATACAGTCAAGTTGAGGAGACGGGAGGACATGGATAGTGTAGAATCAGATAGACTCGGGTTATAATTATGCTTCCACCTCCTACTAGCTATGACCTAGGGCAAGTTACTCTTGAAACCTTAGTTTTTCAGGAAGGAGTTAGTATTTGACTCATATGGTTGTTTTAAGAATATTGCAACATGTACTTGGAATGAAGCCTGGCTCTTAAGTGCTCAATAAATGATGGATGCTTTATCGCTGCTCTTGTTGTTGTCATTAGTAACTGCAATATGTGCAGTAGACACATTTAATGCAGCAGGTGTGCAAGGAGGCACCAAGCACAGAAGACCAGCACAGTCAGAGGTAGTCTCAGGAAAGAGGAGAGACTTGAGCTAGGTTATGAAGGAAGGCAGCCCAGGACTTCACCAGTAGGCAGAGGAGTGCTGCAGAGGAGTCTAAGCAGAGCCTTGACACAGAAAAGACTGAAGAACTGTTTTAAAAGCATGAAATTAGTTTGCCCAGGCCTGATGCAGGGAGGTGGGTGGGTAATATGAAATAGTTTTCTTTACTGTTGCCCAAGAAGCCAGGTCTCTGTAGAGGCTCTAGAGCCAAGGCAAGCTAATTCATGGTTTATTATTGCATAAAGTATAATTCAGGAGCTATGATGGTGCAGTGGTTAAGCACTCAGCTGCTAACTGAAAGGTTGGTGGTTCAAATCCACCCAGTGGCTCTGCAGGAGAAAGACCTGACAGTCTGCTCCCTTAAAAATTACAGCCTAGAATGCCCTATAGGGCAGTTCTACTCCATCACGTGGGGTTGCTATGAGTCAGAATCCACTCGACGACACCTAACAACAGAGTGCATCTATTTCTTTATCAGAAATTAAGGAATCACTCCCGTTTATTGCTCTCTTCAGTGGAAGGATGAGAGAGTTCATTAAACCATAACTGTGGTCTATAGCAGAAGGATGCCATAGGAAAGCTAGTTAGGAAATCACATCTGGTCTTGAGTCTTAAGACTGAATGTCTCACTGCCAGCCAAGTCCGTTGGCTAGACCGTGGTGGAAAAACACACACACACACACACAAAAAAGTCAAAATAATTGCATTCCTTTCTAATTCAGCTTTTCTCAGTCACCAGCTGTGTCCTTTTCAGCACCTTTTGGAGGACACCAATAGCAAATTAAGTTTAGGCGATTAATTTAAGATCCCAGCTAAAGTCCTTGCCCAACCTAATTAAAAACATACTATGTGATACCTTATACTTACAGTTCCTTTAAATGTTATTGTGGTTTCAAATGTCAAGGCCTAAAACCAGGCTCCCTCACCCCAAAGTGAGAATACCACACCTATGATTCATATAACCTAGAGCTGAATATTTCCAGGAAAAATGGTCTCAAGTGCTGCAAGTTGCTTGGTTGTAACCAACTCTGTGTTCTATTGCTTTTCATAGAACTATTTTAAAAGTTGGTTAATCTGCACTAAATAGACAATAGATAAGTGGTAATTTTGGTAAAGGGTAAGATGGTATACAATACTGGGGAAGCCAGCACAGCTTGTACAAGGCAAGGTCATGGAAGCTCCACAGACACATCCAGAGTCCCTGAGGAACTGAATTGCTGGGCTGAGGGCTATGGGAACCATGGTCTCAGGGAACATCTAGCTCAATTGGCATAATATAGTTTATAAAGAAAATGTTCTACATTCTACTTTGGTGAGTAGCATCGGGGGTCTTAAAAGCCTGTGAGCGGCCATCTAAGATAATCCACTGGTCTCACCGCTTCAGGAGCAAGGAATAATGAAGAAAACTAAAGATACCAGGGAAAGATTAGTCCAAAGGACTAATGGGCCACACCTACCATGGCCTCCAGCAGACTGAGTCTAGTACAACTAGATGATGCCCAGCTACCACCAGTGACTGCTATGACAGGGATCACAATAGAGGGTCCCAAACAGATCTGGAGAAGAATGTAGAACACAATTCTAATTCACCAAAAAAAGACCAGACTTACTGGCCTGACAGAGCCTGGAGAAACCCCAGGAGTATGGCCCCCAGACACCCTTTTAGCTCAGTAATGAAGTCACTCCTGAGGTTCACCCTGCAGCCAAGATTAGACAGGTCCGTGAAACTAAACGAGGCCAAAGGGCACACCAGCCAAGGGGCAAGGACTAGAAGGCAGGAGGGGACAGGAAAGCTGGTAATAGGGAACCCTAGGTTGAGAAGGGAAAGTGTTGACATGTCAAGGGGTTTTTTAACCAACGTCATAAAACAATGTTTGTACTAACTGTTTAGTGAGAAACTAGTTTGTTCTATAAATCTTCATCTAAAAAGTACAAAAAAAAAAAAAATCAGCAGAGACTGGCCAGCTGATCTGGCAATCATATTACGTTACGAGTTGAAATTGAAAAGATGAAATCAGAACTATGTTGCTTTTAAAATGTGCCAAGAAATACCCCCCCACACACCCACACACACACGCACACACACAAAATAACAGAATTAGTAAAAAGATGCCTTCTGACAATTTTCAGCCTTTGAAGAGGCTCATTTCTTCCCCAAGCCACTCCGTTTGAGCACCCTCCAGCTTAGTCTTCCAGGAGAACAGCTGGGTTTGCTGAGCCTCCTTGATTCGTGGCTCCTTCACATTAAGAGGCTATTTATAATGCCCCAAAGTAGAAACAGCTAAATGTCCATCAAGAGATGAACGGATAAACGGAATGCGGTATATAACACAGAGTGAGCCATTGCTCGGCCAGAAGGAGAAGTTAGGTCCTGATACGTGCTACATGGGGATGGACCTTGGAAACATGCTGAGTGAAGTCAATCACAAAAGGATAAATATTGTATGATCTCACTTTTATGAGATACCTAGAATAGGCAGATGTACAGAGATCAAAGTTGAATAGTGGTTGCCAGGGGCCGGAGGGAGGAGGGGTCATTGTTTCTGCTTATGGTGATGGAAAATTTGGCCACAGGTATTTGGGGTGGTTGCACAACACAATTGACGTAGTTGGTGTCACTGAATTGTACATTTTTACAGTTGTTGTAAAAAATGTTGACTTGGCAAATGTTGTATGATATATACTTTTTACAGCAATAAAAAGAAGCTTTTATGTGGTTAAAAAAAGTGATTAATCTGCATGAATCAGTTGATTTTGTGTGTTTGTTTTAGCTATGTCTTCAGTTTTTTTTTTTTTTTTAGTTATAAAGCTTTCTATCACTCCATAATGCAAGGTAAAAATCTAGGATTTCAAAAGAAATGAGTTTCTGAACAAATGTGCTAACTAATGAGTATTTGCTGCAATTTAAAGGTGTTACTGCAACAAATTTATTGTTCTCCATCAGGGATTGACAAAATATGGCCTACAGGCCAAACCTGGGCTACTACCTGTTTTTGTAAATAAAGTTTTATTGGAACATATTCATTTACAAATAGTCTGTGACTCCCTGTAGACTACAATGGCAGAGTCAAATAGTTGCAGCAGAGACCTTACGGCCTGAAAAGCCTAAAATACTCCCAGTCTGGCCCTTCACGGGAAAAGTCTTCTGACCACTGCTATACATGTCATCTTGTTTCAGTCCAACAATTAATTGTGTGTAATTGTGCTAATTACTCCAGAGACACAGTCCCTGCCAGGTACCCAAAGAGTCATAAGACTGTTTTAGGCCTAGATGTTTTGTAGCAATGAAAGAAGCAGAAGAGCAGGGAGAGGTGTTGTTGTGTGCGAAGCACTGTGCTTTAATGCATCATCCATTTTAATCTTCATAAAAGCACTGCGCAGTGGGTATTATCATTACCTTATTTTACAAGTGAGGCAATTGAGGCTTAAAGAACCCAAGACCACAGATATGGTGGCAAAGTTGAGAAGGCTGGCTCCAGAACCTGTACTCTTCACCACAAGGCTTCTTGCCTTCTAGAATAGTGCCTGGCACAGAGTGGTAGTTCAGTCAGTGTGGTAGAACATGTGACTCTGAGGCCTATAGAGCCTATGGGTGTTGATAGCTTGGAGAACTAAAGTCTGCTGAGGTGTAAAAATGCTGTGGGGGTGGAGTCTGACCTCCTCTGTCTTCACAAGGGGGAAGGAAAGTCAAGATCAACAGCCCAAGGCTGATTCCTATGAGGTGAAGGTCAGACATGCCTACCCTCTCCACCATCTTTACCAATTCTGATACCAACCATCCCTCCCACGGTGCTGTCTACTTCCCTGCTAGGTTTGACAATTCACCGCAATGGCCACACGGAACTCACAGACATTACTCATGATTATGCGGTTTATCAGGGAAGTTAATAGGTTACAGTTCAGGTTCAGGAGCGCTCAGGATACGTTTCTTCCATCAGGACACCCTCTTCCCAGCCATACCTGCAGGCACACTTCTCTGGCCCCCAGCCTCTGCCCTGCTCAGGCAGTGTTACAAAGCTCTTTTAGCTCTGCCAACAAGTAGCCAGAGGCACTACACTCCACCAACAAACTTCCTGCCCAAAGGCACTCAGCATTCTTGCTCCTTGGGCAAAGAAGCCTATCACGCTGTCTCTTGCCATCATTTCTCTCCCACCGCTTCTCCAGCTCTCTTCTCTGTCTCCTGGTTCCAGGAGCCTCTCAACATAAGGATCCCGAGTACAAAGGGCACATTCTCTATTCCTGGCTGCTCTTCCTTGGTGATGGTGAGATCCTCTCTTTCCCACCTCTGGGGTAGCTCATTTCAAGCCCAGCTGGATGGCAAAACTGATTAATCCCTTGACGGGCCACAGTTACCCTACCCGCACAGTCCTGCCCATTCACTTGGATAAGAGTTAGAAGACCATGGCGAGAAAGGTCACACGAAAGTGATCCATCATACCACATGAGGAAACTAAAGAAGCCTTCTTGAAGGGGTGGTGTTTTCATTGGCACTTGGAAAACTGGGTTAGACATCAGTGATGATGAAGTGCTGAGAGGAAGGAGTGGTTGATTAGAAATTAATTACAAGAGTTGAAAACAGAGTAAACAAAGCACAGAGGTAAGAGGATATGGACATGATAAAAGATGATAGGACAAGAGAATCTAGTGTCAGAGTAGAACTGTGCCCCACAGGGTTTTCTATGGCTGACTTTTTTGAAGTAGATTCCAGGCCTTTCTTCCGAGGTGCCCCTGGGTGGACTCGAACCACCAAATTTTCAGTTGGCAGTCAAGCATGTTAACCATTTGCACCACCCAGGGACTCCTAGAGATCAATACAGAGTACTTAAAAGAGACATAAAAGAAAGAAGCAATGTAAGTCAGCTATTTAGGGACTGTGGAGGTCAACATGAAAATAATCAGCTAAAAGAGCAGGAATGGTGGGACATTAGGGGACTGTTGTTTTCAAACCAAGCCTTGTTGGATACCACATTCCCACAAGTACTTGGATGGCCTCTCTGCCCTGTTTCTCTTGGGCCAGGCCACTGCTGGATGATGGCTACAGTTGCCCAAGCAGGGAAGCTCATAGCCGTCACAGCTGAGACTTTGCTCTCCAGCAAAGAGAGCACAGAATTTGGCAGTGTAGAGGTGATGCTTACTTGAGGAACATATGTTTGACCAGGGACAGTTTCTAGGGTTAGTCAGAATGCCACTTAGGTAAAGCCAGCCTGGAAGCTCAGTTGTGGGGAGGAAAATTGAGCCAGGCCAGCTTTCCAAGTCATCCTAAGAATGGCATGATCCTTGTCACATTGACCCAGCCCACGTCAGTGGCTGACAGCCCACCCATCCCACCTCACATGCAGCAGAGCAGAGCCAGGCTCGTGTGAGTCCAAGGATAGTTTGTCTGTCAGCACCTGGGGAAGATAGCACAGTGATTAATGAGAGGCTGGGTTTAGTCTGGGAGCGATTGTTCAGCCTGAGCTCCTGGTTTAGAGCCAGAGTCCCCTCAGAGGCCCATTAAACATCAGGTCGTAAGCCTGAGAGAAGGAGATGCCTAATTCTTTATGAGTGATAGAGCATCCCCCCAGTTTGCACAAGGCAGAGACGGAGGGCTGGAAGGAGATCTCTAGCCATTCGAACATATCCAGCTCCTTCTCAGCATGCAGAATCACCCTCCTAAAATGTGCACAGACCACACTCCCATGCACACAAGCATCAGCTCCCTAATAACTCACACGCGTTTCCATTCCAAAACCTCCCTGAGCCTGCTCTGAGCCTGCCTGACTTCCAGCCCCAACTCCCACATGACGCCAGTGCCCATCCCCAGGGCTGACTGGCGTTTAGTGTTCAGCTGGAAGGATTTTCTCTCTCCACGGTAGTTAGTGAAAAAGAACAGAATCCCTAGGTAATGTTGCAGAGCCTGACCATCTAAAGTATCTTTGCTCTGTGGATGAGGGACAAAGACAAAATGATGGTGAGATGACCTAGAGGGGAACTACAAGCGATGTTTGGTTTTAACCACTATGTTGCTATGCATTAAGTTACCCATTGCAGTCCACTTAGAAGACACCCCATGGCCTAGAAGAATCAATACCCCTAGAGGGTCAGCAAAAGTGAGGGAAATCCTCAATGAGGTAGATTGGCACAATACCACGACAATGGCCTCAAACATACCAGAGACCATGAGGATGGCACAGGACCAGGCAGCACTTCGTTCTGTTATATGTAATGTCACCACGAGTCAGGGCTGACTGTACGGCAACTAACAACAACAAGTGTAGCCATTCACACTTCCGCGTGAGCAGAGTCCAGCTGGGAACGTCTGTTTCGGACCAGGGCCTCGTGGCCCCACCTCCACCTGGTGAATGCCGATTAGTGACGTGAGCTCACGCTTTTCTTTTGCAGACTATGATGTTTGTGCTGAGGCTCCGTGTGAACAGCAGTGCACAGATAACTTTGGCCGAGTGCTGTGCACGTGTTATCCAGGATACCGATATGACCGGGAGAGACACCGGAAGCGGGAGAAGCCGTACTGCCTGGGTGTGTTGGAATTAACATTATTTTCCAGCTCCTAAGGCTGTGCTTTGTTCAGATGGTCCTAACCCTTGTTGGCCACTCTTCATCAGCGTGAGCAGCTTCCGGCGCTGCATTCTTCTTTGATTCCACCCCTTAAGTCCTGATATTTGTTGGATGGAGTTGTGTTTGGTGTTATCCTAGGGACTACCACCTTCCATGATGATTATTAAAAAAAAAAAAAACCATGTCCAGTTTCTGTTAAGGGTGATGGAAAAATTGGGAATGGTTAATGGTGATGGTTGAACAATATAATGAACGTAATTAATGTCACTGAATTGTATGTGTGAAGAGCGTAAAAATGTTTTGTGACCTATAAACATAACCAGAATTTTTAAAAAGAAAGATTTGGATATATTACAAAACATTAAAAAAAAAATGTCCAAGGAACTCTTCAGAGTTGGTACCACTCAGACCCTAACTGGCAGCAAGATATAAGAGCAGGAGGAGGGGAACATTAACGAGTGTAAACTAGAATAATGTGAAATGGGGAATAAATGTTCATAAAGGTAAAAATGCAGAAAGAACTGAACGAGAAAAATTGTTCTCAGAAGACTAGGGAAAGAGACTGTAGAAGGAGGAAGTGTCCACATGGCAGACCAGGTAGAAGTGAGTCAAAGGGCACTGAAGCAGCCACCTGGGCTGCAGCTGAGAACAGCCAATACCATCAATGGCCACCAACATATTCCCTTCCCCCCGCCTCATTGACTGGGCCTCCCAACCATAAACGCTTTGAGTTTCTGAAGCAAGGTTATGGTTAATTGTCTCCTGGAGCCACATGTTTCAAAGTGCAGTCAGTCCGTGGCTAGCTAACCTATCTCAGAACATCTGGGGTTCTTGCTTAAAAAAAAAAAAAAAAATTCCTGGCCTCCCCTCCAGACCTTGTGAACCACAACTCTGAGGGTAGGTCCAGAAATCTGATTTAATACAAATGCCTCTAGTGATTCCCATGCACAGTCAAGTTTGAGAGACAGCTGGAGGAGAGACGGAGTAGATTGCAAATAGGCCCAAGAGACCCAAATGACTAGATGTGAGTAGCGAATCTACCTTCTCCCTCTTTGCCCCAGCAGGGGCTGTAGGCAGCACCATCTAAGAGTAGTTCTAGCCATAGATTCCCTGGCTTCTCCCCAGTGGCACCTGGGATGGTACCTCAACTCATGAAAAATGGTGTTGAGACCACCAAGTGAATAAGGCAGGAGACCCATAGCCTCTCCTACAAAGAGTGCGGTATGTAAGGCTCCATAAGGCTCAGGTCCCATGCACAAGGCTTTTAAGTTTGCAGTAGCTACTCACCTCTTCTTTACATATGGGGGCTTAGGGATCTGTTGAACTTGTGTTCTGCTAAGATTTGCATCTATTTCCATCTCCCATGTCAATCTTTCCTCCCCCTTCTGGGCAACACAGGCAGCTTCACACTCAGGGTTTAGGGACCTGGAGAAAGGCTATCAGGCTGAGGAGCTACCCAGGAGGACCCAGCTGTGACTTCTTGGTCTGTAGATGACCTAGATCTCGCTGCCGGGGAGCATCCCAATGGCCTCGCTCTCTAGGCACACACAGGGCTGTCAGAGGTGGGTCCTTGGAAGCTTGCCTAGGGAGTGACTAGGAAGTTGTTGGCATCCTAAAGTTCAGGCCTGGGCTCTGTCTGCCCACCACATGTGCACAGTCTGGGGCTGCAGGCCCTGTTTCCCATCCACTGCCACCTGGTGTCTTCAGCCAGTGGACATGAAACGGATTTGTGCCTCCCTCTCATGCCCTGGTGGGAAACATTTTTGTTTCCACCGCATTCAGCAGGGAAGCAAGTCTGTGATGTGCACAGATAACATGGATTTTTAATGGCTACTTGTTTGATGGTCTCATGGCTCATTTCCCCAGCTCATAAGGAGTCTGCTTTGGTCATTGATGAGGCAGAAATTTCCTGGGGAAAACTCTCTCCGTTAGACCCATGATGACCATTTGCTTTTATCAGAAGTGGCTTTTCCCAGATACAATCGTGTCTCTTAACTAGGAAGGAGCCCTTGCTAAGTGACCTTGGGTCACCATCATGCTGCTCGGAACCTACCACCAAAAAGGGGACATAAAAATGCTCAGCACACTAGGGTAATTGCAAAAAATTACTTGTATAATGTTTACTTGTCGAAGTGTGTTGCCATCCATTATCTCATTTTCTAAGAAGCCTTTCAAAGGATTTAGGGCAGGCTTCATTATCATTGTTTTATAGGTGAGAATTTTGAACTCCAGCAATACAGACACCAGAGCCACAGTCAGACCCCACCTCTGGTCAGTTTATAACCATGGTGGAAACTGCCTGGGGTGCTTTTTCCAAGGATGGCCATGTTTCTAGCTTCCCACTTTATCCCAGGCCTCTTGGATAGAGGTTAGGCAAAGACACTTTGCAGACACTATACTGAGAGGCCAAGCCTCATGTCACCTGTTGGGTAGGAAGTGAATTCTCTAAAGCTGTCTGAGTGTTGTCCGCATGTGTTCAAACCCAGATATCGACGAGTGCGCCAACAGCAATGAGACGCTCTGTGCGCACATCTGCATCAACACCCTGGGCAGCTACCGCTGCGAATGCCGGGAGGGCTACATCCAGGAGGATGACGGCAAGACGTGCACCAAGGCGGATAAATACCCCAATGACACTGGTGAGTAGGCTGACTATCATTGTCCCCCTGACCCCCTAGCACTTGGGAGCCCAGCAGGGCTCCTCAGGCAGCAGTTGGCAGGAAGGGGCATTTATAGGAATGGTAGGTGGGGCCTGGGTAAGAGGAAGGTAGAATATATAGAATCAAGCCCCTTCTAAGGAGACTTAGAGAAAGGGATGCCCATTAGCAGCAAGGGTTGTAAGTGGGTGTGTATAGGGGGAAGCGCTCTCCCAAGCTGAGCTATAAACCAGTATAAAGCTTAGTTACGTTTTTTAGACTAAACTAGGGTGAGCAGAGGAGAGGCCAGAAACACTGTGTTCTCTCAAAGAAATGGGCTGAAACATAAATATGACGCACTGGCATGTAAAGTAGCAACATACATCAGTGCTACTCAAAGTATAGTCCAGGGACCTGTGCCCATCCACGACCTATTATTTGGTTCATGACTGGAGAAACACAGAAATTCAGAGTGCCTAGAAGTTTTCACACCAGTTTTCCAGAGGAATGTTGTCTAAATCCAGAAATTCATGCTTTAATTTTGTATTTTTTTATTTTTCTAGTAATTCATTTTTATTGTATTTTGTAAAAGTATCAGTCTGCAGTGAATTAGAGGAAGCTTTTTTAAAGTGGCCCTTCGTCACAGCAAATTTAAAAAACTGGTGTACATTCTATTGGCTGGGTTCAACTGAGATGTCTGGTCACTGAGGGATACCATCAGCCTGAATGTTGATACTTCCTTATTTCAATTTGGAAAGAAAAGAAAACCCAAAAGCGCATGTCAGGAGTTTCAGGGGACACCTTGACAGGGGAAAGAGCACCTTACTGACTTGTGAAGCAACTCTAATCTCTCTGCCAAATTTCAAGCACTAGCCCAATAGCTACCCTCTAGGGCTTTCAGCATAGACCAAAAAAACCAAACCCAGTGCCATCAAGTCTATTCCGACTCATAGCGACCCTATAGGACAGAGTAGAACTGCCCCATAGACTTTCCAAAGAGCTCCTGGTGGATTCAAACTGCCATCCCTTTGGTTAGCAGTCGTAGCATTTAAACCCTGGTGGTAACCAGGGTTTCCTCAGCATAGACAGACCAGGGTAAAGGGCCTGTCAGCTAGGTAAAGCTTTAAAGCAAAATGGACTCTACCGGCGATGGTTGACAGACCCTCGAGAAAGGTCAAGGCAAGCAGGCTCCAGTGGACCTCCAGGTCACGCAGGAAGAAGGTGAACTGGAGAGGAGTCCTCAGCCAGGGAGATAGCCCTGGGTGGTCCTGGTGGTGCTCCTGTATCCACCTTCTAGGCCAACTGCTGTATCATCTGCACCAGCCCAGCTCTTGGGCTCAGCTCTTCTGAACCTCCCTCCAGAAGGGAACGTGGCAGGGACACCATCAGGAGAGGTTGGGTGGGCCAGGGGCATCCTGGGTGGGAGGGGTGTTGAAGTTGTGGGGAAGGGATTCCTAGGGCATAGCCCTTTTACCAAGAAATGCAGGGGAGGTGAAAAGGCCAGAACTATTGGAGGCTTTCAGGAGATAGAGATTCTTGGGCGTAGCCTGAGGTTCAAAAGGGAGTGGCAGGCAGCCGCCATCAGCTGAGGACAACAAACAGATGGCGCCCAGCTGCCTCACAGGGAAAAAGTACAAAGCGAAATTCTGAGGACAACTGGGCTGAGTCATGAGGAGGCCGCCGTATATCAGAAGGAGATGCAAAAGATCCATGTGGAGCCAACTCAGGCTTGGGCGATTTGGGATTGTTTAAATGGAGAGGGCTTGATGACACATTTGGAGGCCTGAAGCATGTGGGGTTTGCCTACCCAGGGGTGTGCTGAAAGCCTAAGCAGTCTTTTTTGGTATAAGTGTCAACTGAGGAAAAATAATATTTATAGACCATATTTTTTTAATTCAAAATTAAAATCCCTTTGTTTTGGATTACAGTGAAGGGAGGAAGGGAGGGACAAGAATGTGTAATCTTCCCTCTGAGATTGTGTTGTTTATCGAGAGGGAGAATCTCATTGAAAATGAGGAGCTACTTTTTAGCCACTGACAGGTTCATGTGCGGGCTGGTTTGAGAATGAGCAGCAAGAAAGCAGTTTCCTGGTTTTTCTTTCTAGATTTGGGTTTCCCGCCATGTTCTGAGCAAGGTACCTGCAGGTTGTGGGCTGTTCATCCTGGCATGTCCATTGTCCCTTTGCCTACCTTTATACACAGGTGAAATCTTCTTGTTCACAGGGACAGAAAGGGCAGCGGTGAGCAACCCTGTCTACAGCATAACCATCAAGAGCAGCAGCAATGAACACTTAGGGCTGAGTGTCAGATGTGAGACGAGATGAGATGTTAGTTTAGTAGCAAGGGGACCTGGCCCTGCCCAGGAGGAGCTTCCGCCTGGTGGGGTAGAGGCGTCTGCAGGGAGACCTAGCTGTCTTAGTCAGTGCTGCTGTGACACAAACACTCCAGGCCGATAGCTTTAAAGAACAGAAGTTTATTTCTCACAGTTCTGGAGGCTAAATAGGACATGTGGATTTCTTTCTTGTCAGTAGTCCCAGGTGTTCCGTGGTGTTCCTTGGCTTGTAGACTATCCTCATATGGTGTCTGTCTTCCTCCGTTTGTGTGTGTGTGTGTTTTGCCAAAACATCTACTTACAGTCTGGAGACAGAACATACCCTAGGGAAACTTCCTTTTCAACTGATTGAGAATTACATGGCATAAGATTACATTATGGAACGTGATTACATTGCCTCAGATTACATTATGGAAGGTAACCTGACCTGCCAAGGCCAAGTGATTTAATCACATGTAACTACTCCTTAACAGCAACTAGACTAGTGCTTGGCCAAACAACTGAGAACCATAGCCAGGCCAAGTTGACACATAAAATTAACCGTCACGCCACCTTAACTAACAGTAACCAGAGAAGCCAGATGGCACTTACAAAGACTGGTATGAGGCTTTGTATGCTGAGTTTATTTGTTCTTTGGTCTGAGTGACCCCCACTGCCTGCGGTAATTCCTAGATTCTCCAGCCACGCCCATTGTCAGTCCCCCGAGGCAGTGAGCCCCATACAATCTCCCTACTCTGTGGTACCCTCAGGGAGGCCCTGACTCAGAGCAACTGTGACAGTGTCTGCCAGGTGAGAGACACCTCCTCAGCAGTGAGGACCCAGGGAGGGGCTTGTCAGGACCAGAAGGCGGGAAGCTTTGTTGCGTCTTTGAAATTAGCAGTCTATTGTGCTAACCCAGTACTGGGACCGCACTCATTTGTTCCCTTCTCTAAGAAATGAATTGTGCTTCTTAAAAATGTTTCACACAAACAAAAAGTTTCAGTCAAGTACAAGAGATCAAGAATTCTAGTTTGGTGATGACCAGTTTGACTTCTATGGCTAAGAATGAGCCAATTAAAAAAAAAAAAAAATCGGAGCACTGGTAATTATAAAGGATATCTATGTACAAGCTTGCCTTTGCACCAGAAGATCCTTTCTCTAGCATTTCTTCTATTTAAAAACATATTTCATCTTAACCACTTAGTACAGCATTTCCCCCAATTATTTCTACAAAAATTTGGGGTCCTGTGAGATGATGATAAACATTTCTTTCTTAAAAAGTTTCTATGTTCACACATTTGGGTAAGTATAAATTACTGTAAGGAGCCCTGATGACACAGTGGCTCAAGAATCAGCTGCTAACTGAAAGTTTGGTAATTGGAACCTACCAGCTGTTTTGGAGAAAGATGTGGCAGTCTGCTTCCATAAAGATTACAGCCTTGGAAAGCCTGTAGGGCAGTTCTGCTCTGTCCTATGGAGTCACTGTGAGTTGGAATTGATTCAATGGCAAGGGGTTTGGTTTTGGTTTTACATTGTAAACCAGTATTTACTGTACTCTCTTAGAGATTCTCAGTGCAAGCATATTAAAAGCTCTGAAAGAGCCTACCATTAACACAAAAATGTTAATTTTTTACTAATTTTGTTAAACCTGTATTTTCCAAAATTATTTTCTTAAGAAACTCTTAGAAACATCTCACAGATAGTGGTGTCCTGAAAAATACAGTTTGAAAAACACTGAGTTATTATTATATAGATCTTAGCTCTGGGGCAGAACCTGATAGGTCACCTGGGCGACTTTCAGGCAAGGATGTTGTTTTCACCAGATGAAGCGACCCAAGTCCAGAAGGGTCTGATCTGCGGTTGGCACAGGACGATACCTCCTGGTTCTGCCACAGCAAGAGCCAGTTTGTTCCTGCTTAGAATAGTTTAAATGGAAGATGTCTTTCTGTTTAGTCAAGTAACAAGTGTCTGGTGATTATACCACTGGGGGAAAAAATAGTTGTCATTGAGTCGACTCCAGCTCACAGCAACCCCACGTGTGTCAGAGTAGGATTGTGCTGCATAGAGTTTCCATTGGCTGGTTTTTCAGAAGTAAATTGCCAAGCCTTTCTTTCAAGGCGTCTCTGGGAAGACGCAAACCTCCGACCTTTCAGTTAGCAGCCAAACGTGTTTGTGGACCCCTTATACCAATGAGCCTTGTTGTAGCACAAAACGCATTGCATAAATTAAATGGGGTTGTGAATTCTCTCCTCTTCCTCCTCCCTCCTCACCCTCCTCCAAATATAACAGCTACAAATAGTAAAAAAAAAAAAAAAAAAACCCTGATACAACACCACTATCTGCTGCCTCATACCCTCCCATCCCTCCACTACCAGCAGCATTAAAAAAAGAATTTCTCAGTGTTCCCTTTTCAGTAGCTTGTCTCCACTGAATTCATCACATATGTATGGAGGACTAGCATTTGGGTTTTACTAAGAGAAACATTCCAACACCAATAACCAGGGATATTTGGGGATAGGGACTGTGAGGAGTAATTCATATACTTAATTAAAAATGTGGGAAAGGACAGGCAATTGGTAAGCCGTGAATATTAAAGTCTAGCTGAAGTGATGGCACCACTGAGAAGGCAGGGCCTGGCTTGGATAGTCCTGGCAGAAAACGCAAGTGCCCTGGTGGGGTTTCTCGGACAGCTGAGATGTGGTAGAAAGCGCCTTGGCTTGAAGGTTGGAGCTGGTCGCCAGCACCTGTTTGGTGTTACCCTGCTGAGTGAACTTGGCCACGTCTCTGGGCCTCAGTTTCCTCATCTGTAGACATGAGGGTTGGACTAGATAAGTTCAGAAGACCCTTTCACCCTCTCAAGTCTTTTTCAAAAGTTGACATGATTTAAATTAACATAAGCAATCTGAGCCCCTGCCTACCCTATAACCCCACAAGAAGTCTTCTTTCCTTCATCCTCCGTTTAAGCTCAGCCAGGACTTGGAAACATACCCAGCTCCAATGCCTTCTAAGCAGAGAACTTTCCTTACAATATCTAAAAGGTGTGTAATTAACACATCCAGACATTCATCTCAGCAACAGGAAATGTCAGGGGCCAAAGGAGTCCGGCACTCTCAACATCAGATGTAGCTAAGCTGTTTCGTCTGCTTTGGCCTAATTAATAAATCTGCTGTTTCACCATGGTCATTTGTTTAATGAATAGATAACTAGTGAGTATAAACACATGTGATCTAAAGCCTCCTCTCCCTGATCCTGTGTGTGTGTATGTTTTAACTTTGCATTGTCTAATGTCTGTAACATTATAGTCAAAGGAATCTAAAAATCAAACCCAGTCACAGCTCATTCATAGGAATGTGTGCAGAGCGCACAAGGCACCTGGCATCAGAACTGCCCTGAAGATGGAAAGGTTGCAGTCCACACACAGCCTTGGGGACCTCAAGCTGTCTGGCTAATAGGCAAGAGTAGCATGTTCAGTCACTTTGATTTCGTCTTTGAAAATATGTAGCTGGAGCCAGTCCAGTCACCCCAGGGAGTCTGGGTAACACGAATGGGAAGGCAAATTAAGGCAGTGTTGGCTCTGTGATAATTAGCTTGCCGGTCTCTATTTTTCAACTTTTGTTTATTTTCTGATAAAGTGACCAGGACCTCTAGCATGCATTAGAGTTCAAAGTGTCAGAGGAGGCCAGGTGTTTCGTATCACTTTCAAGCTCCACTAACCCATGTGTAGATCAGTGGCACTCAACCTTGGAACCACCTGGGGAACATTAACAAATGCTGACTTGTGCCACCCCCAGGTGGGTGGGTAGGGTGCAGCATAGTCATCGAGATGCTTAAAAGCCTCCCAAAACCAGGCCAAACCAGGTGCCATCAAGCCAATTCCAACTTATGGTGCAGAGCCAAACTGTGCTCCGTAAGGTTTTCATGGCTATATATCTTCAGAAACAGATTGCCAGGTCTTTCTTCCAAGGCGTCTCTGAGTGGGTTCAAACTGCCAAATTTTTGGTTAGGTAGTTGAGCACTTAACCATTTGCACCACCCAGGGACGCCTTAAAAGCTCCCCAGGTGATTGTAATGTGCCGCCACCAGGGTTGAGGCCAAATCTGCAATCAGCTTTTAAAAACAAATATGCTCTGTTCATATGTGGCAACATCCATATAAAATGTGTTGGGGGTATTTTAGATTACTAAAATGTATTCAATAGTACTTATGGTATCTCAGCAGTCATTATTCCTAATCCTTAAGATTTACACCCTGCTTTTTTTTTGGCATCAGTAAAAATTAGAGCTACCTGCCCCCTGGTGGCTCATCTGTAATATTGCACCTTTAAAATCTGAACACATGGGAGCAAAATGTTCCAAGATACCTCACCAGACTTTTCTCAGAGACACATGACACAGCATTAATTCAGGGACCTGAGAACATACAAAATCGGAAAATTCTACCCAGATTTCTAAATAAATTACTAATGTAGCATGTTGTTTGTTGTTGTTGTTAGGTACCATCGAGTTGGTTCCAACTCATAGCGACTCTAAGTACAATGCAACGAAGTACTGCCCAGTCCTGTGCCATCCTCATAATCATTGTTATCCGTGAACCCATATGCAGCCACTGTGTCAGTCCATCTCATTGAGGGTCTTCCTCTTATTTCACTGACCCTCTACTTTACCAAGCATGACTGGTCCCTCCTGATAACATGTCCAAAGTATGAGACAAAGTCTTACCATCCTTCTAATGAGCGTACTGGCTATACTTCTTCTAAGACAGATTTGTTTGTTCTTCCAGCAGTCCATGATATATTCAATATTCTTCGCCAACACCATACTTCAAAGCCATCAATTTTTCTTATGTCTCCTTTATTCATTGTCCAGCTTTCACATGCATATGAGGCAGTTGAAAACACCATGGGTTGGGTCAGATGCAGATTAGTCCTTAAAGTGACATCTTTGCTTTTTAACACTTTAAAGAGATCTTTTGCATCAGATTTGCCCAATGCAATGCATCCTTTGATTTCTTGACTGCTGGGTATTGATTGTGTATCCAACTAAAATGAAATCCTTGGCACCTTCAGTATTTTCTCCATTTATCACGGTGTTGCTTGTTGGTCCAGTTGTCAGGATTTTTATTTTATTTATGTTAAGGTGTAATCCATACTAAAGGCTGTGGTCTTTGATCTTCACCAATAAGTGCTTCAAGTCCTCTTCACTTGTGTCATCTGCATATCGAAGGTTGTTAATGAGTCTTCCTCCAATCCTGATGCCCCATTCTTCCTCATATAGTCCAGCTTCTTGGATTATTTGCTCAGCAGATAGATTGAATTAGTATGGTGGAAGGGTACAACCCTGATGCACACCTTTCCTTGACGTATCCCCTTGTTCTGTTCAAACACCTGCCTCTTGGTCTATGTACAGGTTCCTCGTGGGCACAATTAAGTGTTCTGGAATTTCCATTCTTGGCAATGTTATCCATAATTTGTCATGATGCACACAGTTGAATGTCTTTGCATAGTCAGTAAAACACAGGTAAACATCTTTCCGGTATTCTCTGCTTTCAGCCATGGTCCATCTGGCATCAGCAGTGACATCTCTCTTTCCACATGCTCTACTGAATCCAGCTTGAATTTCTGGCAGTTTCCTGTTGATGGACTACTGTGACCACTTTTGAATGATCTTTAGCAAAATTTTACTTGCGTGTGATGTTAATGATATTGTTTGATAATTTCTGTGCAGAGTGTCAGAGGAGGCTGGGTGTTTGTTGGATCTTCTTTCCTTGCAATGGGTACAAATATGGATCTCTTCCGGTCTGTTGGCCAATTTCTTGGCATAGACAAGTGAGCGCTTCCAGCATTACATCGGTTTGTTGAAACATCTCAATTGGCATTCCATTAATTCCTGGAGCTTTGTGTTTCACCAATGCCTTCAGTGCAGTTTGGACCTCTTCCTCCAGTACTGTCAGTTCTTGATCATATGCTGCCTCCTGAAATGGTTGAATGTCAAACAATTCTTTTTGGTACAGTGACTCTGTGTATTCCTTTCATCTTCTTTTGACGTTTCCTGTGTTGTTTACTATTTTCCCCAGAGAACCTTCAGTATTGCAACTCGAGGCTTGAATTCTTTCTTCAGTTCTTTCAGCTTGAGAAGTGCTGAGCGTGCTCTTCCCTTTTGGTGTTCTATATCCAGGTCATTATAATACTTTAATTTGGCTTCTTAAGCTACCCTTTGAAATCTTTTGTTCGGCTTTTTTTCATCATTTCTTCCTTCCGCTTCGGCTACTCTACATTCAAGAGCAACTTTCAGAATCTATTCTGACATCTATTTTAGTCTTTTTTTTTTTTTTTCCTGTCCTTTTAATGACCTCTTGCTTCTTCATTTATGATGTCCTTCCAAAACTCATCTGGTCTTTGATCATTAGTGTTCAGTGTGTCAAATCTATTCTTCAGATGGTCTCTAAATTCAGGTGGGGTATACTCAAGGTCATACTTTGGCTCTTGTGGACTTGTTCTAATTTTCTTCAACTTCAGCTTGAAATTGCATATGAGCAATTGATGGTCTGTTCCACAATTGGCCCCGGCCTTGTTCTGATGGATGATATTGAGTTTCTCCATCATCTCTTTTCACAGATGTAGTCAATTTGATTCCTGTATATTCCACCTGCTGAGGTCCATGTGTATAGTTGCCGTGCTTATGTGGAAAAATGGTATTTGCAATGAAGAAGTTGTTGGTCTTGCAAACTTCTATCATGCGATCTCTGGCATCGTTTCTATCACCAAGGCCATATTTTCCAACTACTGATCCTTCTTCTTTGTCTCCAACTTTTGCATTCCAATTACCAGTAATTATCAATGTATCTTGATTGCGTGTTTGATCCATTTCAAATTTCAGAAGTTGATAAAAATCTTCAGTTTCTTCACTTTGGCCTTAGTGGTTAGTGCATAATTTTGAATAAAAGTTATATTAACTGGTCTTCCTTGTGTGTGTGTGTGTGTTGCTGTTGAGTCAATTCTGACTCATAGCGACCCTATAGGACAGAGTAGAACTGTCCCCATAGGGTTTCCAAGGGGCAGCTGATAGATTTGAACTATCGACCTTTTGGTTAGCAGCCAAATGCTTAACCACTGTGCCACCAGGGCCCCGTCTTCCTTATAGGCATATGGATATTATTCTATCACTGTTAATGTACTTCAGGATAACCCACCCCAACCACCGCCATCGAGTCGATTCCGACTCATAGCAACCCTATAGGACTTGAAATTTCCTTTTTGACAATTAATGTGACACCATTCCTCTTCAATTTGTCATTCCTGGCATAGTAGGCCCTCTGATTGTCTGATTGAAAATGGCCTAATACTAGTCCATTTCAGCTCACTAATGCCTAGGATATAGGTGTTTATGTGTTCCATTTCACTTTTGACGACTTCCAATTTTGCTAAATTCATACTTCGTACATTCTACGTTCCAGTTATTAATGGATGTTTGCAGTTGTTTCTTCTCATTTTGAGTCATGCCACATCAGCAAGTGAAGGTCCCAAAAGCTTGACTCCCTCCACGTCATTAAGCTCTATTCTACTTTGAGGAGGCAGCTTTTCCCCAGTTGTATTTTGAGCACCTTTCAACTTGAGTGTCTCATCTTCCAGCACTATATCAATGTGCCACAGCTATTCATAAGGTTTTCACTTGCCGATTTTTCCAGAAGTAGACTGCCAGGTCCTTCCTCCTAGTCTGTCTTAGTCTGGAAACTCAGCTGAAACCTGTCCACCAAGGGTGACCCTGCTGGTACTTGAAATACTGGTGGCAAAGCTTCCAATATCACAACAACACACAGGCCACCACACTACAACAAACTGACAGACACGTGGTGGACTACTAGGCATTATTGTGGACAAGTGACAGCAGGAATGAACCCCAGTTCAGAATGGATTGTGACTGGTGGGTTCAAACCACTGACCTTTTGGTTAGCAGCAGAGCACTTAACCACTGCACCACCAGAGCTCCTTTTTCTGGGTGCTTACATGTGTTATTTCTTTCAATCCTTATAGCACCCCCATGTAGTAGATGCTATTAATTTATCTTTCAAGGAACGGAAGCTCATAGAGCTTGTAACTTGCCCAACCTAAAAGGTACTAAGTGGCAACAGCAATATTCGGACCCAGATCATCTAACTCCAGCAGAGTCCACACTCTCAACTGCTGTGCTTCCTTGCTTCTGTGTCAGTGGGAACTTCAGTGGTCTTTCAGATTAAGTTATTCTTGATTTTCTGTGTTCCGATAATTCACATGATCTTAGGACCTACCTGTCTGCCTTAGACTGGGTTCTCTAAATAAACAAAACCAATGGAGCAAATAAGAGAAAGAGAGAGAGAGAGATTTATCTCCATGAAATGGCTCACGTGGTTGTAGAGGCTGGCAAGTCCCAAGTCTGTGGGTCAGACTTCAGGTTAGAGGCTTCCCCTGACTCACATAGCTACAGGGGCTAACAAACCCAAGATCGGCAGGTCAGATGGCAGGCCGCTGGCTCAAGTGCCAAGAACCAGAGGTCAGATAATGATGAGCCAGATGCAGGATCCAGAGCGAGCAAGTGAGCTTTGCCAGAAACGTCCATATATATATTGGATACAGGCCATATCCCTGAGGAGACTCCCCTTACAGCTGACTGGCTGATGACATCAGATCACATCATGGAAGATGACTACATCATTACATAACTGCCAAACCACTGAGAATCATGGCCCAGCCAAGTTGACATATAACCTTAACCATGACACTATCCTATACCACACTACCAGGAATTGCTGGTAGGGTGGAGCCATAGAACCACCTTTGGGGTGCAGAAAACAGCTTAGGCATTTTCAGGTAAAAGGTTACTCACTAGGGTCTCTTCTGGAGAATGGTGATTCTTGAACTTGGGTGAGCATTCGAGTCACCTGGGAGGCTTTATTAGAACAGTGTGCTGGGAACATCCCCAAGGTTTCTGATTCTGAGAACTTACATTTCTGACAAGCACCCAGATGATGCTGATGCTACTGGTTTGGGGTCACACTTTGAGAACCACTCCCTGAGGGCCTGCCTGGCAGATCAGGGGTTCTGGACAGAACTCCAATAGCAGGCTCATTCCCTGTTCCCCATAGTGGCAGATTTGGACCCTGCAGGTGCCCAGCCTGTGCACACAGCACTGTGGCAGACCTGATGCCAATGACTTTCCTTCTCCGGATCTTGCTGCCTCCCCAGCTGCCAACCGCATCAGGCCCCAGGTGGGCTGTGTCCAGAATGTCCACCTCATCTGCATCATGACTCCCCGCCCCGCTGTGAGGTCTGTTGTCTGGCCTTGCTACGCCCCCTTGGAATACGTGGTTCTCAGAGGTAACAAAGACCATCTCTGTGAGCCCCGCACAAGAGTCCTACTGCCTGGCACGGTGGATGATTTACAGAGCCTGAAAATTAGCCTTTGAAAATCCAAATCCATTACCATCGAGTGTCTCCTGACTCATAGTGACCCCATAAGACAGAGTAGAACTGCCCCATAGGGTTTCAGAAGCCGTAATCTTTACGCAAGCAGACTGCCACATCTTTCTCCAACAGAGCAGTTCAAACCTCTGCCCTTTCAGTTAGTAGCAGAGTGCTTAACCAGGGCTCCTAAAATTGGCCTTAGAGAGGAGTATAAACTCCCTCTGATTTATAAGGCCTGTCTCCTGGAAAGGACCAAGATGCGCATCTTCACATGTAAAAGAAGGGACACTAGGGAAGCCTAGAGGGGAACAGCTGAACCTAAAATGCAGCAGCCGGGGCCTCACTCTCCACCCTCTCCCCCTCCCTGACCTAAGCATGCTGTCAGTGACCCCCGAACTGTGAGATCACACACCCACCCCTCGCACGCTCGCCAGTCGCCGGTCCTCACAGGACTGCAGTTTGTGACACGGTCTCCCTCCACAGGGCTGGATGAGAAGGCCAAGAATGCTGTGCAGGCCGGGACCTGCTGCGCCTCGTGCAAGGAGTTCCACCAGATGAAGCAGACAGTGCTGCAGCTGAAGCAGAAGGTGGGTATGCCGAAAACAATGAAATAAAGTGAGGCCTTGGTGGAGGAGAAGTGGAAGGCTGTGTGGGAAGAGTAGGAAAAGGCATCTTCACCCCTGACCTCCTTGGTAGGATAAGGGGTAATTCATGTTTAAAAGTGCCTGGTTAGTACTTGGATGGGAGACCACCTGGGAATACTGGGTCAAGCTAAGTTTGGACTCAGGGTGCTTTGCCCACCACCTTCAGGGCTAATGATCTAAAGGGCAACAAAACACAAGGAAGGCAGGAAGTTGATTGTTGTTGTTGGTTGCCATGGATTCGCCCCCACTCACGGGGACTCAGTGTGTTACAGAGTAGAACTGCTCCCTGGGGTTTTCTTGGCTGTAATCTTAACAGAAACAGATCCTCCAGTTTGTCTTCTGCAGAGTGGCTGAGTGGGTTCGAACTGCCAGCCTTTAGGTTAGCAGCTAATCGAAAACCAGTTGCACTACCCAAGCTCCTGGGAGATGACTGTTGTTTTTAGCTGCCATCCAGTCAGCTCCTGACTCATGGCAACACCATGTGTTGATTAGGTGATTATGAAAGTAGGCTGCTAGGGGAGGGGCAGGTGGCAACTCCAGAGAAGATGAGCTGTGACTTTGTGACTGTCAAATGAGTGTCCAGACGCATGGCCCTGGGACAGACGTCTGTGATTACATTCCGTCTACTATTTTATCTGTTTTATCCAGTGGAGAACATCCTCTTTCTAAACTTCCATCAACCAGATTTCTGCAGCAGCTATATTTTCACATTTAAAGATCAAAGCATAGCCCGGGCTTTGTCTGGGCTCCGTGCGCCTAGGCATTGCAGCAGTCCTGAGCTAATGCTGGCGTTCGAAGCGCACATGAGGAATAAGTCACTTTTAAAGGCATCTATTAGAATGCACTGCATTCTGCAGTTTGCAGCTCAGCTGCTTTGGTGCCGTGCGCCACAGATGGGAGGATTGGATCACTTTATAAAAGGCTTCCACCCATGTCTGATGGATTTCCAGGTCTCCAGTAATGTAGTTATGCTGTGAGAGTACCCCATGATGACCTAGTGATCTAACTGCTGGAACGACTGTCCAGGATCCAGGTAGATGGTAATTATACCAAAGGTCACTCAATGCGCTGGTTTTGTCAGCGGGTCAGAAATTTCTCTGATGCAGTTAAAACATAAACTTACTGGTTTGCTTATTTAATTGCTTCCACTCAAGACTCTTAGCACATCAAAGAAGTATATACAATCTGTTTGACTTTGGCATCCAGTTATTCCAAAGGGCAAAGGTAAACATGAGACAATATCACTTTTCCATGTTTAACAACCATGCAGCCAACCCCTAATGAGAACCACAGCTACCAGTTAAACAAGCAGATCAATAGGCTGAGAAGACAAATGACTTTTCAGGCCTTTTGCATGCTGTTAGTGAACATGTTGTTAACGTTAGCAGAGGCATATGTATATTTAATGCATAATTGTGAGTAAAACATGGATTCAACCCTAAATAGCTTGTGATCTAATAGGGAGATGAGGCAGAAAACTGTGTGTGTACATACTTAAACACAGAAATACATAAATACATCCTTCACAGCTATTCCCAGGTAGAGCATGGATTGGTAATGGTGTTTACTGAACATATCCAAGAAGGGGTTCAGGGAAGGAATACGTTTGCGTTTCATAGGTCAGAGGATCGGGACATGGTGGAAGCAGTTGATCAGTGTCTCAAGGCATAAAGCTACCCTCAGTTTCCTTCCTGGGGCAGCTAATCCAGGAGCTATAGGCAGCTGTTTCCGGCCAGGGCATCAACTCCACAAGAGAAAGACCTGGCAATCTGCTTCCATAAAGATTGCAGCCTTGGAAACCCTGTGGGGCCATTCTGCTCTGTCATATTGGGATTGCTATGAGTCGGAATTGACTCCACAGCACATAACAACAACAGCATTAGAACGGGTTGCACTCTACGGTTTATAAAGCAGTTTTACATCCAGGATCTCACTGCATTCCACCATGGCCCTTTAAGAAAGATGCTAATGTTTCAGAGAGGGAAAGAAGCTGCCCAAGAGGCAAGGCCAGCACTAAAACCCAGGTCTTCCTGCCCACTTCCCCTGTGCTGGTGTTTGGGTCAGAAGTGGGTCTCTAACTTCATCACACAACTGCTAATGCCATCTGTTCTGTTCCTTGTGGAACAGCCAAAAAAGAGTGTAGGACGTCTGCCCGAATGAACAGTGGCCCAGAAGGAGGTATGGCATTGGGACTGTGACCAACCCACAGTATATAATGGTGTGCAAACATGTTGTGCCACACCGGGAGCGCGCAGTCAGCACAGTCCCGGCTCTGGGAGACTCTGCAGTCCCACCCCTGGGTTCTTCAGTGGTAAGTTGTCAGGAAGAAAGCTGGAGCAGCCACCTATAAATTCAAACAAGCTTGAGAGACATCTTGAAATGGGCAAGGCTAAACTGTAATGTCTGGGGATGCACAGTTGGGTAATATTATATTTTATGTACGTATCTTATTACATATATTAAAATATGGATCGTATGTTCTTGCTGGGTATTGATTGTGATGCATAGAGACCCCATGTGACAGAGTAGAACTGCTCTGTACGCAGAGTAGGACTGCTCTGTAGGGTTTTCTTGGCTGTAACATTTATGGAAGCAGATTGCCAGGTCTTCCTTTCACATAACATATAATACATGGCATATGTTTTAAAATTATGTACTATAAAATGTTTATATGTGTTATGTATCAAGGTATAACATATTGTAAAATATATAACCCATTCCCGTTGCCATCAGGTCAATTCCGACTCACAGCGACCCTATAGGACAGAGTAGAACTGCCCCGTAGGGTTTCCAAGGCTGTAAATCTTTATGGAAGTGGGCCGCCACATCTTTCTCCTATGGAACAGCTGGTGGGTTCAAGCCATTGACCTTTTGGTTAGCAGCCGAGCACTTAACCACTGTGCCACCAGGGACCCCTATAAAATATATACATATGTTTTATTAATATAAAAGTCAGGATAGTGGTTAATTTTGGCAGGAGATCATGATGGGGCAGAGGCCACAGCGGGGCTTCTGGGGCTTCCAGCAAAGTTCTGTTTTTTGACCTGGGTGTTGATTAAAAGGGTGCTTGCCTTATAATAATTTGGTAAGATGTATATTTGTTTTGTGGGGTTTCCAGAGTGTGTGTTTTATTTTCCAATTAAAAGTGTTTTCAAATGGCTCGCAAACTCCAGTGCCTCTACCTCCACCATTTCTCATGTGGGCGGAAAAAAAACAAGCGATTCAGCTAGAAAGGGAGAGTTGGGTGGTAGATCAGATAACAGTCACTTAGCTTTTAGACGGGGGCCCAGTCCTGCCAAAGCTCTGAAGAAAAATCAGAGCCAACGTGCCAGCCAATTTTTTAAAGCCACTTGTTTTCTGGCCGCACCGACTGATTTCAGAAGTGGGATCACCACAGTGTCCCAAGAAGGTGAGACTCCAGAGAGAGTGGCCTGGCTTCCTGGGGTCAGACAAGGCCAGGCTGAGTAGGGGTTTAACAGTGTGTTGAGCCTCCTTGGGTGGATGACGAAGCAGAGGGGAGGGGAGCAGGGGATCTTACTCCTCGTGGGTTGAAATATGTCCCCTAAAAAGATATGTTTAATTCCTATACCGAGGTGCCTGTGAGTGTGACCTGATTTGGAAATAGGGCCTTTGCAGATGTAATCATGTGGAGATGACTAGAGTAGGATGATTGGAGTAGGTGGGCCCTAAATCCAATATGACTGGTCCTTAGAAGAAGAGAATAGGCACAGACACACAGGGAGAGAGATTGGAGTGACGTATCTCCAAGCCAAGGGACACCAGGGATTACCACAACTCCAGAAGCTAAGAGGAAGCCATGGACAGGTTCTCCCCTAGAGCCTTCAGAGAAAGTATGGCCCTGTGGACTCCTTGATTTCAGACTTCCAGCCTCCAGAACTCTAAATCTCCATTATTTTAAGCCACCCAGTGTGTTATAACTTGTTTTGGCAGCTCTAGAAGACTAACAGAGCACTGGTGGCACACTGGTTTAAGAGCTCAGTTGCTAACTAAAAGGTCAGCAGTTCAAGCCCACCAGCTGCTCCTTGGAAACCCTCTGGAGCAGTTCTACTCTGTCCTGTAGAGTTTGGCTTTGGTTTTGAGGAGGCTAACATACTCGTAAAGGAGCAGCCTCTCCCACAGTGAGCAACTGAGGGAAGCATAAGTCATGAGTCATTCAGCATGTGTTCATTGAACACCTCCTGAGCCCTACAGTGGGCTGGGAGATGAGGAACTAACTACAAAAGGGCATGGAATAACAGTATGGAATACTGCCGTAACCAAACTTGCAGTCTTATTGGAGAAACAAAAACAGTGTGAGTCAATAAACGATTGCCTAATGGAATGAGACAGACAATGGAAGCTTCAGAAGTTAGAAGTCCAGAGGTATCAGACATGTTAGCAGATTTGCAACCTGATAGCTGCACCTCTTCACTCGAGCTCTACCTTTAGCATCAGACAAATAAATGGCTTCTCAGTAGCTTGTGGCTTTCTCTGCTACCTTGACCTACTTACTCTGTAAAATGGGTCTTCTCAGGATTGTTCAGAAGACTAATCCGTATTAAAGTGATTGCATACTGCTTGGCCAAATACCATAGTAATTTTAAGAGATGCTGTGTAGTGTAGTGGTTAAGAGCACAGATGCTGGAGACAGATTGGCTAAATTTAAGTCTCAGCTCCACCACTTGCTAGCTGTGTGACCCTGCGTAAGTTACTTAACCTCTCAGTGCCTCAGTTCTGTAAAGTGGTCATAACAGTACTATCTACAACACAGGGATTTCATGATGACCAAACAAGTTAACCTTTGTAAAGGACTCAGAGCAGTGCCTGCCACCTAGAAAGAGCTGCATATATGTTTATTAGATAAACATTTAACATGCATATGAGTTGGAATCCACTCAACGGCAACAGGTTTATGTCTTGTATAAAGTATTTTACAGACAGTCTCTCATTTATCTGTCCCAACAGTTCTGGGTGGTAGATGGTCAGTTATGGAGGCTCATAGGAAGTAATGATGTTCATAATCCCATTGGTTAAAATCCAGGGTAAGTATAGACCTTTCTTACACGATTCCACCCCTTCTCCCAAACACCTGGCAGCCCGCAGTCCCAACCTCTACTGATTTCCATGCAGAAACTCCAGCTGGGAGTTCTGGGCACCTATCTCTCAAATGCTAGTCCCTTAACTTGCCATCCATCCTGCTGACCCAGAGGAGTTGAAGGGAGCCAGAATTTAATGACCCAGCAGGAGGTCAGTCAGGAAAGCATTGATGTCACCATTGACGGGGTCATCTGATGGCTTTTACAAGGGAGGAGTCAGAGTGGCAGGGGCTGGGCAGGAGTGGGAGAGCATTTCTAGAGTCCATCCTCATGTAGGCCTCTCATTCTGGTCCGCCTACAACATCTGCAATCCGAAGATGTGATCATCTCATCCAAACCCCTCGTTTTTTAGACGTGAAGATGAAAACCTGGAAGGGTGAAGGGACTTGCCCAAAATCACGCAGCAACTTAGAGCCAGGAGCATCCCCCAGCCAAAGCGTTCTCTGTATCCATGGTTAATAGCTGCAAGTGGCTACTAGGCTGGGCGCTAGCCAGGCACCTAAAGGTTTCATCAGGTTAACCCTTCCAGCTCCTCTTTTAAGTGGATATCACCATCTCCATTTTATAGACAAGTAAATCCAGATTGTGTAGCTTACCAAGATCCCACAGGTAGAAAGTGGCAGGGCTGAGACTTAAGCATAAGCCTATTGTTTTATGCCGTCGAGTCAGTTCCAACTCATAGCCACCCTGTGTACAACAGAAACACTGGTCCTGCGCCATCCTCACAATTGTTGCTACGCTTCAACCCATTGTTGCAGCCACTGTGTCAACTCATGTTGTTGAGGGTCTTCCTCTTTTTTACTGACCCTCTACTTTTCCAAGCATGATGTCCTTCTCCAGGGACTGGTCCCTCCTGATAACATGTTGAAGTCTTGCCATCCTCACTTCTAAGGAGCGTTCTGGCTGTACTTCCTCCAAGACAGATTTGTTCGTTCTCCTGGCAGTCCATGGTATATTCAATATTCTTCGCCCACACCATAATTCAAAGGCATCACTTCTTCTTTGTTATTCCATATTCATTGCTGGACAATGAGCCCACATTTTGTTGGAATCAGATAATAGAGTTGGACCAGCCTTCGGCTGCTGGTGTTTCCCACTGCCCAGTAGTTGGGGTAGATTTGCTAATCAGGTTTCCTCATTCGTTGGCTCATCCCCTTCCCCCCAGGGCCACAGGCATGCATTTGCAGGGTGGAGTGGTCTGTTACTGTGAAAAAGTGACACCAGCTCCATTTTAAATGAATAGAAGCTCAGCTGTGTCCTGGTTTTGACTCTGAACTGTGAACACTGACCTGAAATAGTACAAAGCTGACTTTCAAGTTACACAAAATTTTGATTCTTCTGGTCACCTGTACTGGATCCTGACTGGTAGTCACATAAAAATTGAACCCATGACATCCCTGATATAGTGCCATTGTTCCTTGCATCTTTCAGGGAACACCAGATCTTCTCAAGATATGGAGGGAGACGTGTATCTGGAAGGCAGCGGCTGAGCAAGCGTCTTAGCTCGTGAGCCTGCTTGGCTATCCTTACCTAAGGGTTTTAGTGATGGCTGACAAGCTCCTGAGCTTTCTGGGACACTTCCTGAGAAGTGCAGGGGGTGCTGAGGGACCCACTGGAGGACAATGTCGAAGCATCTTTGAGCTTCCTGGCTCTCTGAGCATCCCTTGCTGCCCAAGTTGGATGGATTTCAATAGACTTGGAACTCCAAAGGGGAAAAAAAAAGCACTTGAGATAGTTCCAGACCAGGGGTCACTCCAGGCCATTCCAAGACACCTAGGGGGGCTGAAGTGGGAGTAGAACCTCTTAACCTAGGAGCCTCAGACATCCTCCCCAAGCACAAGAGAGAGACAAGAACCCTCATGGCTCAGTATGCTCTACATACCACGCTGAAGGTACACCCTGAGACCCTCTTGTGGTTTCTAAGGTTTTGCCTTATAGAAAAATCAAAAGTGCTCCATTAAAGGGCAGTGAGGTACAGGACTGGGTCAGCCACCTTGCAAAGGAACTGGAATAATTTATTCCCATAAAACGTATCAGGTAAAAGTTGTTTGCCAAAGTGCAATTCACATACGATCATGATGTTCACTTTTCATTAATATTGGGTTTCTTCCACTGGCAAGAATATCTGTCTCGATGACTAAAACAAACCATCAGCTTGTAAAACTGGATCAAAAGAGCCCCAACCCTAGCAACCACCCAGCAGAACAGGATCACTGCCAGAGTAATCCATCAGAATCATGTTTCATAATGGAAGTGCTGAATGCAATCATTGCCAAGTCTCTGTGCTCAGAAATAGGCATGAATCCAGGAGACCCAACTCCTGACGTCAGAGAATATCATCTTGGGCAGCAGAGCTTTCCCAGGCCTACCTGTAAGCCGTCACAGTCCAGAATCTTGGCTGTAGTTCAGGAGAGGGATTTGTCGCCCTCCATACACTCCCCTCCAGCCTGTGCTCAGAGAATTGAGATCTCTTGATCGTCTTTTGCCACATTCCCCTGCTATGTTACTATCGAGTCAATTTGTCCTAATCCCTGATACAAAATTCCTTCCATATTTAAAACGCATGCAGGCCCTGAAATCTCTAGGGTGATTCTGTATAACGTCTTTGACAGAGTGTGCCTCACAGCTGCATCAGAACTTCTGGGAGTCTGGAATGCTTAGGAAAAGAAGCAAATCCCTGAGGAAGCAAACAAGAGGTGACAAATGGGAACTTCACATGAAGAGCGAAAGTGAAGAAAACACCTTAATTGTTCACATCAGCATTCAACTGTTTGTTTCTTCCTCCCTAAAGTTGTGATTCTGAGTGGATATAAACCTCAGGAGGAACCTTGCACAATTTTTAATTTAGTGCTCTGTGGTGACATTAAACCCCATAGGGCACCCCTTTTTTACAGTGGCAGTCGGCCACCTCTGATCATGCACAGATAGGAGGTTCCTCTCTCTAACTCTCAGATCCAGACATGGACTCAGAGCCTCCGAGAACTCCAAGGGTAAGGATGCGATCTTCCATGTACCTCTCCTAGCCTGCGCTTCCCTCTGTCCAGAGAACCCCCAAGCAGGGCTGCGTGCAGGGGAATGGGGAGACAAGTGCAGCTTGTTTCAGAAATCACAGAGATACCTGGTTTCCCAGGACTCCGGGATCCAGAGCAAGTGATCCTCAGAAACATGCCCTTCCTCAGTTGAATTTGTACCCCTAAATTAGCTTCCTGGAGGGAAGAGACTAGAACTATCATTTATCAAGCACTTAGTATGTTCCAGGTCCTGTGCTGGGCACCCAACATAATTACCTCATCTCTTCTCTCTTCTCTCAGCCATGTTATTGCTGTTGTTAGCTGCCGTTGAGTCAGCCCCTGACTCAGGGCAATGCCATGCACAGTGAAATAGAATGCTGCCCAGTCCTGTGCCAACCCCGTGACGGACTGCAGATCGAACCATTGTGACCCATGGAGTTTTCACGGGCTCGTTTTTAGAAGTAGATCACCGGGCCTTTCTTCCTAGTCCATCTTAGTCTGGGGACTCTGTTGAAACCTGTTCATAGTAACAAGCAAACCTCCACAGACAGACAGGTGGTGGCTGCACATAAGGTGCACTGGCCGGGAGTCGAACCAGGTCTCCCCCATGGAGGCCAAGAATTCTACCACTGAACCACCAAGCCCTCATCCCAGACTTAAGAAGGGGTATTATTCTCTTCATCAGTGAGTAAATGGAGCTTTGTGGGATTCAGTTCTTACTGAAGGTCTCACAGATTGACTCAGTTTCCCTGATCTGAGGCTCCAAGGAATGCGAAGGTCATTCACTCATTTGTGCGATCCCGTTGGCTTCCCCTAGAATGAATGACCTAAGAGAGCAAGGGGGAAGCCACAATGCCTTTCATGCCCTAGTCTCAGACAATACACACTGTCACTGCTGTGAAATTCTATTGACTCGAAGCAACTCACTAAATACAGTCCACACTCAAGGGGTGGGAAATTAGCCTCCACCTTTTTGAAGGGCAGAGTGTTAAAGAATTTGTGGGCGTATTTTAAAACCACCATAGTCCCAGTTGTACCAAAGGTCATCCCAGAGTGTGCAAGTAAACTGTGAGCTACTTTCTTGGTTCTGGCTCCCAAGGCTGAGAGTCCATTAAGGGCAGGGACCAGGTCTTGGTCACCACAGTAGCCTTCAAGCTAAGCTCAGGGCCTGGCACATAGTAGGTACTCAATACATGTTTGAGCCATAAAGTAATCATTTAACAAATTGAGATTATGAAACAGGTTGTTGTTATTGTTATCATTGGCTGCCACTGGGTCAGCCCCCAACTCATGGTGACCCCATCCAAAACAGAATGAAACGCTGCCCCGTCATGCCCCATCCCCATGATCGATTGTGGATGGGACCATTGTGATCCATAGTGTTTTCATTGGCTGATTTTCTGAAAAGCCAGGCTTTCTTCCTAGTCTTCCTTAGTGTGGAAGCTCCACTGAAACCTGTTCAGCGTCACAGGAACACGCAAGCCTCCACTGACAGATGGGTGGTAGCTGCGTGCGAGGTGTGTTCGCCAAGCATCAAACTTGGATCTCCCATATGAAAAATGAGAATTCTGTCTCTGAACCACCAATGCCTTCGCACGAAACAGATTGTTCTAATTATGGTAGTAATGAGTCTAATTGTGATGTCTAGGCAATTTGGAGCCTACCTAGTCCAGGCTCTCCCACTAACCAGCTGAGTCATCTCCTATAAGTCACATTCATTAGAAGGCCTCTGGCTTTAGAAAGTCCCCTGCGGCCCCCTTGAGCCCTAACTGGCTCTGATAATGGAGACTCATTGAGAAAAGCCTTTGCTGCCTCTGCAAGGCAGACACAGCTGCACATTTCCCTTACAGTGAATCCATTCCCTCCTGACGGGGGTGTCCTCTTGTCTTCACAGATTGCTCTGCTCCCCAACAATGCTGCCGACCTGGGCAAGTACATCACTGGTGACAAGGTGCTGGCCTCAAACACCTACCTTCCCGGACCACCTGGCCTGCCTGGGGACAAGGGCCCTCCCGGTGAGTATGGAGAGGGGCATGGGAGGTGACAGAGTCATCAGCAAAGGCCTGCCAAGAGCTCGCCTTAGTCAGGGCTGGACTGTGTTCTGTAGCTTCCATCACTGAGAGCAGAAGCAGGAGCTCCAGGGCCCTGCACGGAGAATCAGGCCCTTGAGCCTGTGAAACACTCATAACCAGTAGTGACCAAGAGAAAAAGGCCATTGTGCCGGATTGGATAAGATTCCCAAAGGTAACCTCAAGTTACAGGAAAACAAAATGAAAATTATTTTTTAACCTCATTCTGGAAAAATTTAAAAATATACAAAAACAGAGTGGTATAATGAACCCCTATGGGCCCTTCACCCAGCTCTGACAACTCCTGGCTAGCCTTGTTTCTACTATTCCCTACTCTATTATTTCCTCCAGAAACCCTGGTGGCATAGTGGTTTAGTGCTACGGCTGCTAAAGAGGTCAGCAGTTCGAATCCACCAGATGCTCCTTAGAAACTCCATGGGGCAGTTCTACTCTGTCCATATAGGGTTACTATGAGTCGGAGTTGACTCAATGGCAGTGGGGTTATTTCCTCCTTCTCATTATTTAACACATTTACGTCTATGTTTATTTACATGCCTATCTATATATTGGGGTCACTCTGAGTCAGAGGCAACTCAACGGCAGTGGGTTATCTATATATTTCTTCTTTATAAGTAGTTACTAAGTAGGCTTAGTTTCTTAGTGCTGCGGTAACAGAAATACCACAAGTGGGTGGTTTTAACGAACCGAATTTTATTCTCTCACAGTTTAGTCTCTAGGGTAAGGCTTTCTCTCTCTGTTGGCTCTGGGGGAAGGTCCTTGTCTCTTTTCAGCTTCTGTTCCTCAGTTACTTAGTGATCTTCATGTGGCATGGCATCTATCTTCCCCATCTGTGCTTGCTTGCTTCTGTGCCTAATCTGCTCTTTTAATATCTCAACTGTAAGGCTTAATGGACTCGTTAACATATCTCAGAAAACCCTATTTCCAAATGGGATCACATCCACAGGTATTACCTATTTACCATTGCTGTCAAGTTGATTCCAACTCCTAGTGATCTTATAGGACAGAGTAGAACTGCCCCATATGGTTTCCAAGGAGCGGCTGGTGGATTCGAACTGCCAACCTTTAGGTTAGCAGCCGAGCTCTTAACCATTAGGCCACCAGGCCTCCTCCACAAGTATAGGGGTTGGAATTTACAACACATATTTTGGGAGTACACAATTCAATCCATAAGAAGTATAATTTCAACTTTATTAAAGTATAATTGCATAAATAAAATGTACCCATTTAAGTTATGGTTTGCCGAGTTTTGACAAATGTATACACCCATGTAGTTACCACCCTAATCAAGATATAGAACATTTCCATCACCCCGGAAAGGTTCCTTGGTGCCCATTTGCAGTCAGTGCACTCTGCTATCTCCACCTCTGGGCAACCACTAACCTACTTTCTATTGCTAGAGTCTTGACTGTTCTAGAATTTTCTATAAATGGAATTTTATAGTATATACTCTTTTTGTCTGGCTTCTTGCATTCAGCATACTGGTTTTTGAGATCCATTCTTATAAATTTGAAGAAAGTCTCAAGTGTCCTATCATTTCATAAGGACCTATACAATGAGAGCTTTTAAAAAATAACTACAAACAGTTATACTTTATTATGAGTCCCTCCGTAGATGGATAAAGCAATAGCCTTTTTTTCATGCCGCTAAAGGAAATGGAAGCGTTCGTGTAAGCAAATGTTTCTAAAATCATTGCTGAGCAGCGTGCTACGTGTTATGAGTGACCTCTTGACAGTCTAATCGGGAAGACAAGACACATCGAGCGAAAGCAAATAGGATAAAACAGCATCTGGATGCCCCCAAATACGTACGCAAATGCTTCCTGCCATGGGAGCTTAAAGAAGGGAGAGATCGTGGTAACCTGCAGGGATCGGGGGACTCGGAGTTTGAGCTGGACATGGAAGACTGGTAGGATTGGTCCAAGGGGCCATGGCCAGGTTTTATAGTTGGAAGGTCGGCAAGAACAAAGGCTCAGAGTTTTTCCCCCAAAGTATTTATGTTTTTTCTTCTCCACGTAGGTCTTAATCTTCTAGTGTCCTTCAAACATAGGTGGCCTAGGTCTCATACAGAGAAAATAAGGACTGGCCCAGGACTTTGATTTATCCTCTGGTTCATTCCCCCAGCCTGAGGTTCTCTGGGTCCTGTTCGATTTTCTCCAGCAGATGCCTCATACAGACAGCCTTTTGCTGCTCCTAAATGGACTGGATTTTTCCTTACAAACTGATTCTTAGCCCACCGTTCTCCACCCTCTTCTAAGAGAATGTTCTTGCTTCACTTCCCTGGAGAAAGATGATCTCCAGGCCAGTCTACATACCACAAGAACAGGAACAAACTGTAGGAACCTGGAGGCATTTGCTGTCATTCTTAATGAACATCTCCCTGGCTTTCCTCTCCAGTCCTGCCTTCTGGTTTCTAACGTGGTTTGAGCTGTCCAGGGTCCTTGATGGAGCCTGTTTGGTTTTTACCTTTAGTGAAACTGACAGAGAGTGATTGAGAAGGAGCTGTTTGCAGTGGACTGCCCTTGCTCTCTCCTCCAATCCTATTCTCGTTCCTTGTGTGTAGTGTTGCAGTTTGTGATGCCCTCGATTGAGATGTATTAGAGCAGCTAGAGAGCTGATAAGGTTTCTCTCATCCTTCACTAAAAGTCCAGTCCCAACACCTGAGATGAATCACAGACTAGAGCACCAAAACAGGAAGCAATACCAGGTTGGAATCCTTGGGCTTCAGGGGCGAGGGGGCGGCCAATGCTCACTTGCCTTCACTGCTTAATGTGCTGCCATTTGCACATCAAAGTCCCACATGTTAAAGGTGCTTGACATCCAGTGATCCCTGATGTTCACTGATTGTGTAAATGCAGGTGTGATACTATCTGCATCCTGCTCCTGTGCTATTGATGTAATTAGTTAGAGGAGGGATCTGGTGCTTTGCCCAGATAAACACTTTAAGGATGTACCTGGAAGCAGTATTGAGAGCAGTGGTGGGAGACATGTTTAGATAAAACATTGACTGCCTTAAACTTTGGCTTAATTAGTCTTAATTATATTATTTTGTTTTCTGGAGCCTGAAAGTTATTCCATCTTGTCACTATGCCATGTCAATATAGGGGCCAGGTATGGCTAAGAAATGATTACTGTACACTTCTGAAAGAGACATCGCAGGACCAGGTGCACAGCAATCAGCCTAACCTCTTGAGTGCAGTCATTTGGAAAGAAACATTTATTAAGCAGCCCACTAAGTGCCAGGAACTCTGTGGGAATATGTTGATGAAAAGACACAGCCATTCCCTTAAGGAACTAGGAGTCTAAAACAGAGGTTGAAACTCAGATGTCTACAGAAACCAGGCAGGTAGCATAGATGAATGAAGGGAACAGGTTGTGGGTAATAGGGAGTGAGGGGAGCTCAGTTAAACCAGGCAGCATATACCTCCTTCTAAAGGGGCAGCCCATATGTAAAGCTCCATTCACTTGTGCCCATGAGGGAATAGTGGTCCTGGTTTGGGTTCCTTCTATTTTCAAAAAGAAGCCAGAAATACAGATTTTTATATGAAATCCCCCAATTTTTAAGTATTAGGCATATTCAGAGGACAGTGGTATATGTATGTAGATGTGTATGTATAGATTATGATTGTACATAATTCTCTTGCAGGGAAGAGAGTGTAAGGAAAGACTTTTTTGGAAAAATGTGATCTAAGGTGATCACATAGGCATGGAGGCAAAGGAAAAAAAGAGGGAAGAATAGTCTAGGCTGGGGGCACTATAGGATGGTTTATTTAGGGAGCATGGGGCTAAGAGGTGATTGGAAAGGAGGCAATGGCAAAAAATATGCCTGTAGAGGAAAACAAGGAGTTGGTCATGGATGACCTTCTGTACTGTGCTGAGGAGTTTGACTTTATTCTGTACACAAAGGGGAGCCACTGTAGGGTTTTCTTCTCCTTCTGGAACTCCAGTTATACATAGGTTAGCCTGTTTGATATTGTTCCACAGCTCTTGGATGTTCTGTTTGATTTTTTATTTCCCTGTTTCCTTTTTTGTGTTTCATTTTGGATAATGTCTATTGACTTTAAGCTTACTGATTCTTTCCCAGCTGTCATCAGTCTCCTGATAATAGCATCCCTGATATCATGTTTTTTTTCATTTCCAGCATTTGCATTTGACTTTTTTTCCCTCTCGTTTCCATCTCTCTGCAGAAATTCCCCCATCTGTTAATATAAGCTGTCAATCTTTTCCACTAGATCCTTTATGAACATATTAGTCATTGTTATTTTACAATTCCTGCCTGATAATCCAACATCTGGGTCATCTCTAAGTCTGATTCTATTGATTTCTCTCTTAAAAATGGGCTTTGCTTCAGTTTTTTTGTTTTCATTGTTGATGTTTATTTTTGTTTTTGTTTTGCTTTTTTTGTATGTGTCAAAATTTTTTAATGAATCCCAGACCTCATTGGTAGAAGAACAGTAGACACCAGCTTGGAAGGTTGAGTCAGTCTAGTGAGTTTGGGTTTTGTTATTGTTATCTTTAACACAGAAGTTTAAATTGGTTCAGAGAGGTCAAGCAACTTATGCAAGATTCAAACCTAGGACTCTGATGCCAATACCTGTATTCTTAACTGATACGCTGCTATGAAAACTGCTCCCCTCTGTGATAACCCTGCTTCAATAGGGAGGATCGAGAGTAGTAAAGAGTTATGAGATGTTAAAGAGGAGGTGAAATATATAGGAACCAATCACTGATTGGATAAGGAGGCTGTGGAAATAGGGAAATATTTAAGAAGACTCTCAAGCATCTGCTTGAGTGGATGGGTCACTAGTGGTACATGAAAAGAGGAGGAAATGGTGAAGCCAATTTTGATCACATTAAGTTTAAAATGTCTGTGGGACATCTTAGTGGAAATGTCAGAAAGCACTGGGAAGAGTGCAAAGAGAAGTGGCTGATAAGGACTACTGGACTCCTGTGTCAGCCAGAGGTCCTTGTCCTTGTCACAGGTTGTGGCACTAATGAGGTGTTCTTTGATTACAGGCTCACCTGGACCAAAGGGAAGCCCAGGCTTCCCAGGAGTGCCAGGCCCACCTGGGCAGCCTGGTCCAAGGGGCTCAATGGGACCCATGGGACCATCTCCTGATCTGTCCCACATTAAGCAAGGCCGGAGGGGCCCTGTGGTCAGTATTTTATCAAAGATCCACTTACTATTGCTGATAGTATGGTCTTATCCCATGGTTTTTCCTTCTGTTAAACCAGACCCCTTTCTCTTGTAGGGTCCACCAGGTGCACCAGGAAGACATGGTTTGAAGGTAAGTCTTGTGAGTGTTCTTTACAAGTCTACAGTCCGTCCATCTCAACCTCCTCTGCAGGCATCACATAAAGCTTGAAAACTGTTTACTGTCTCCATTTGGTTTATGGCAAAACTGAGGCTAGGAAGCAAATCTAAAAAGCATTCTCTTAAAATATGAAACCAACCATGAACAACCAAAAACATTCCTAGTAGAAATTACGCCTATATTTTTTAAATAAGCCTCTGTGTTATAATAGTAAACCATTAAAAAACCAATTGCCATCAAGTTAACTCATGGCAATCTCATGTGTGTCAGAGTGAAACTGTAGTACATATGGTTTTCAAGGGCTGATTTTTCCTAAGTAGATAGCCAGGCCTTTCTTTTGAGGCACTCTGGGTGGACTCGAACCAATAACTTTTCCGTTAACAGCTGAGCTCTTAACAATTTGTACCACTCAAGGTTTTTTCTTTCTTAGGGTTTTTTTGTTTTGTTTTTTCCTTTTTTGGCCTCTATTTCTTTGGTATGTTTAAATCAAAAACAGAGAGGTTCCATTCTGTGCAGATGGGTGGTTTTACTCTGACAGCTTCCTGATACTTGCCTCATAAAGAAGTCAGTGTAAGTTACTTTAGAAAGATTCCAAGGTATTTCACACACTGCCTGGAAATGCATACATTCCTCTTGTCAGATCTGGTTTGAAAATACATGGCCTGGGAAGTTGGAATGATAGACACTTGACCCAAGCAGTTCTGTTGACTTAAGTGGTGCCATGAGTCTTGTGTCAATCTTACATTTGTTTCCAATAGAAAATATGTGTTGTTTTGTCACAGAGATGGTGCTGGTATGTATCTGATAGAGACTGTGATGGCGGCCTCCGCATGGTCCAGAAAGCTAACCCCGGCCTTTCTGTTTCTAGGGGGAGAGAGGAGCACCTGGGCCTAGAGGGTCTCCGGTAAGTAACACTGTCTGCCCTACTTTCCTGGTGGGAATGTTCTCAGGGATGCGATTCCAATGAACCTGTAAGTAGGTCTTATTAGCAAAAGCTGCCCCCTCCAGCTGTCACTCAACCATCTGAACAGAACTCTGTGCTTAGGAAAGGAGTCTCAGAAACCTCTAGCAGCTGCTTTCAATTTATTTAAAAAATTTTTTTGTTTCTGTTTTTTTCTTTTATCATAGCTAATTTTCATTTGGAATGCCTTCTCTTAAGGTTCAAAACCCCATTATGTCATGAGTCTGTTTCTAGCAATGTCATAAAAATTTGAAAGGACTAGAAAAAAATTGTAACTCTGCATGCATAAGAATATCCACAGCTATTTACGACCTTAGCAGGTCATCTGACCTCCCCTCAACAACAAAAAAATAAAAAGCAAAAGTATACAGGGCTGTTTAGGACTGCTGAAAAGAAATTAGCTGGGTATACCATATACATACTGTCTAGGACATTTAACATGAAACTTAATGGTATCCAGAAACTTGAAGTAACTCTTCTGCTTTTGAAGAAGTCAGTGTTATTTCTGAAGAAAGGAGTAAGAGCCACGGCTTTAGAGGTAGAAGGTCTTCCACATATTAGCTGTCGGATCACGGCCACATCCCTGGCATCTCTAGGCATCCATATCCTCACCTGTGCAATGCCGGTAATAGAACCTGATCCACCACATCTCAAGTGGTTGTGGTGAGGGTCGAGTGATGTCAACACACTGTACATCTCTAAGTACTTTATGGATGTAAGCTGCTGCTTCAAGATGGTGGCTCTAGGGGTGTGAGATGGTAAAGATTTTACTGCAAGCTTCTAAACAGCCCAGAACATATATGTTTAAACATTTTTTTTACCATGCCCCACACAGCACTACATAGAAATTAAAACTTAATAAATACTAAGTAATGAAAAAAGACCTGGTGGCACAATGGTTAATTGCTCAGCTGCTAACCAAAAGGTCAGCGGTTCACACCCACCAGCCACTCTGGAAGAAAGATGTGGCAGTCTGCTTCTGTAAAGATTACAGCCTTGGAAACTCTATGGGGCAATTCTACCTTATCCCATAGGGTCGCTATGAGTTGGATTCAACTTGACAGCAATGGGTTTATATGATGATAAGGTGTTCAATAAATAGAAAAATTAGGAAGCATTTGTTTGGCTCTTTCTTTATCACTGAGGTATTGGTGTCTTTACATCCTTCAACTTCATTTAGGTTGCAGTTATAGTCAACTATCCTTATAACCATTTTAATAATTTAACTTTTAAAAAATAATAGATAACATTTTTGAGCATTTATTATGCTCTTACCCCTTGACATGTATTAATTCATTTAAATCCTCCCCTATGAACCCTATGAAATCCTATGAATTTGGGACGGTTATTATCCCCATTTTACAGATGGGGAAACCAAATCCCAAAGAGATTAAGTAACTTGCCTGAAATCACACAGCTAGTAAGCGGCAGAGCTGAGATTCAAACCCAGCTGAATCCCAAGCTCTTTGCCACTCTGTACTGACTTCACAATTATCTTTTTGTTTCTTTGGAAACTATTCTAGGATGGTTTTTCTCTATTCTTTCATCCTACCAGATTTGATGTAGCCTAGACCTAGGAGCTCTGATGGTGCAATGGTTAAGAGCTCAGCTGCTAACCAAAAGGTCAGCAGTTTGACTCTACCAGCCACTCTTTGGAAACCCTATTGGGCAGTTCTACTCTGTCCCATAGGATTTCTATGAATTGGAATCGACTCGACAGCAACAGGCTTGGTTTTTTTGGTTTAGAGCTAGGAGGGATGAGAGGCAACTATGTCAGCAAAGCTTATATGTAAGATGGGGAAATTAGAACTATCTTGAGAATCAGCCAGGCTAATCTAGCAGTCCTTACGTTGACTCACTTTGTGCCACAGAGTTATCTACTGAGTAGCTGCCAACAAGCACAGGGTCTGGCAAATCATGGCACCCGTGGAGGTAATGGCCGATGCAAAAGGTTGAATCTGTTGTGTTCTGGCTTTGATTCCTCCCATGTGCACAGGGACCTCCTGGTTCTTTTGACTTCCTGCTGCTGATTCTGGCTGACATCCGCAACGACATCATCGAGCTGCAGGAAAAGGTGTTTGGGTACCAAACTCACTCTTCAGCAGAGGAGTTGCCTTTACCTCAGGGATTTTCCAGCTATCCGGAAACCACGGACTTCGGCTCTGGAGACGACTACCCAAAAAGAACGGAGACAAGAGCCTTGGGAACACCCAGAGACTTTCATCCTTAACACAACCCAGCATCTTCGTGCCAAAGGAAGAGAAAAGAAAAGTGTTTTCACCTGAAGTTATATCGTCTACAGAAACACATACACTGGGGACATTGAAAAGATACATTTTTATTTTCTTTACCCTTTTCCTGGCTTCTCCCTACTTCTCTTCTTCCAGATACTTTCTTCAGAGTTCCCTACGTGAGACAGGAGGGAGTAAATGAGTGATTTATATGCTTCCCAGTGAGAGCCAGTTGGGGTGGACTACATAGAAACTTTTCTTATGCTTTCTGTTTTTTTTAAGAACTTCAAGATTTCTGAGTTAAATATTCTTATAGTGTCTTAAAACTTGGTAGAATATCCAAAAAGGAAAAATGGGAAGGTGAACTCTAAAAAAATGTGAGGCTAGTTATTAAAAAAAAAAAAAGGAGAGAGAGAAAGAGAACTGTGTCCAAAAGAGACTATTACTTTTCTAGTATCAAAATTGGGATGTGCAATTAAAGGTTGGGGGAGGGGCAGCCATGTTTATTCACCTTGGTGAATAGCTGTTTTTTTCCCTTGTCGATCTAATAGATTTTAGATATTCTGTCCTCTTAATCAACCTTGTTTCCCAATTTTTGTTGAGGAAAGGAGGAGAACTAAGAGGGAGTGGAGATTAGGGAAGATGGAGAAAATTATAGCCATGTATTTATTGTCATGTAGGTTGCCACATTTTAAAATTCAAATATGACTGTTAGGCATTCATGCCATACCCACTCCCTTCGAGTCGATTCCGACTCGTAGCAACCCTATAGGACAGAGTAGGACTGCCCCTTAGAGTTTTCAAGGAGTGCCTAGTGGATTCGAACTGCTGACCTTTTGGTTAGCAACTGGAGCACTTAACCACTAGACCACCAGGGTTTCCATTCATGCCATGTTTCTCTATAAATATCCTGTTCAGAGTTAGGATAGAAAGTTACTCTAGCTATAGGAATAAATCCTGTTTTCAAAACACAGCCAGTGAATGAAGTGCCCTGACTCACATTAGCACAATGGGTTCCTGGTTTGCCAGAACATTTCAAAGCTATTTAATCAAATGTGTTGCTGCTCAGTAAATCACAGGTTATTCATTAAATAGGGGTGGCTGACCCTTCGAGAGAAGCCCAGAATCCCCTGGCTCTGGCCAAGTGCCCAGAAGGTACCATCAGGCCATGATGCAGACTGAATTAATGTCTCGCAGGACTCAAGGTTGAACATTGTTGCCTTGGGTTAGTGGGGTGGAATTTGGGGCATCTTTCCATCCATTGAAGCCAAATTAACAAAGACAGGTAAATTTGCTCTCCTTGGGTGCTATAAATCTTTGTCTGGGGCCAGCCAAGCTTGCCAGTGTTATTGAGAATAATACACTATTGAAGGTTCTCGTGGGTGGGCAGAAAAACAAAATATTCCTTGTTTGGCATTCCCATTTTTCCCTAATTTTTCTTAATTCTGTTCAAACCCAGCTTTTTCAGGCCATCTCTTTGATTTTCCTTCCTCAGCTGATGTGGAAGGCAGTTCAGCAAGAGATGTTTTTCAAAACCTCCCAGTAAGTATGTTTTCCCAGGGCCTGTCTGTGTCCCAAGGTGAAGGGCACTGGAGGACATGGCTTTCTCAGGATTCACAGGCACCAAGGGCCAGAGTGGAAACCCTGGTGGCATAGCGGTTAAGTGCTATGGCTGCTAACCAAAAGGTCAGCAGTTCGAATCCATCAGGCACTCCTTGGAAACTCTATGGGGGCAGTTCTTCTCTGCCCTAAAGGGTCACTATGAGTCGGAATTGACTCAATGGCAGCAGGTTTTAGGGGGCCAGAGTACTCAAGGGACTGGTTCCTTTATAATATTATTAGAGGACCTCCTGGTTTTAATAGGCAGCGTACAGGTCTCTTTCCCACTTTTCTCATTTGACTCACAAAACAGCTTTTATCCACCTGATGTTCAGGAGACTTTCTCCCTTATTCTGAGTCTCCCAGATAGTTAAGCATTCTATTACGAACTGAAAGGTTGGTGGTTCAAATCTACCCAGAGGCACCTCGGAAGAAAGACCTAGAGATCTACTTCTGAAATAGCACAGCCGTTGAAAATCCCACTGAGCACAGTTCAGCTACACATCTGGGGTCACCATGAGTTGGAATCAACACTACAGCCGCTGGTTGCTTTTTGTTGTTTTGGTTTCTTTTAATGATCACTCTCAAAACTCATGTTTGCTCATGATGGGGTTCCCGTTTCCCATCTGTGACATCTCCGTATTTTTTGAGAAATTTTTGTTTGGTTTCATTTTCAATCTCCTCTTAACCTACATCATTTAACTCTCCTACTGGGAAAGTCTGTGAAAAGAGAACTACTGTTATCATATTCATATGCCATTTTGCCATCTTCTTTCTTAAGAACAGCAAGAAAGGCCTCTCTTTGCACATCTCAAGTGGCAATGGCCGTCCTTCCCCTGTTCCCATCTCACTGGTATACGGGACTCTCGTCTGTCAGCTGGTGGCTGAGTTTTTCACTAACACTTCACTATTTCTTACTCATGCAAAATCCCCAGTGACTGTCCATCAGAAGTTTAGAGGTGAGAGGAAGTCATCCTCAATGCTTCTTTTCTAGTACCCTTCTTCCCCTTCAGTCTCTCCAGAGTCCATCCTGCAGAGCAGAGGGCATCACCAACTACGGGTTTACCAAGAGATGAACTGGGCAGCCATGGATCCCCATCTGGAATATATTTAATGTTTGCCTGCTCGGGAAACACAGTATTTAAAGGGTGTGGACAGATGGATGCTGAAGAAAGCTACACACAGGCGCTCTGAGAAATGGTTAGATCCATCTTTGGCTTTTTTTTAAAAATGAGGAATTTTATTAGCTTTTCTTTTTCCTAATAGTGAACTGTGTTTTAAAAATATAAATCTTTTTTATTGTCAGAGGCTCATAAAATATAGCCAAACTGCATATAGGCTAGGATAATATATTAAAAGAATGAACTGAAAGTAGTTATATCTGGAATTCCTGAGATTATTCTAGATAATATCCTTCAGCAAAATACCCAATAGCCTGTATTTTATAATCTCAATCTGCTGGATCAGGTCACTTTATAAAATGATTATTAATCCCCAGATGTTCAAAACATAGACTACTACCACACGATTCAATATGTACTCTTTATGCCCAAATTATATTTTCCAAAGGTAAGGCATTACCATTTCTAACCTACCTTTAGTTGTGTATAGAGAATCAAAGCTTCACTATCTGAAATGAGGCTTTTGCCCAGAACCTAATGGAAAATCCATGTTTTGGGTAAAATTTGCTACAGTTTAACTAAGCCACTTTATGCTTCACTGAGGAAAAAAGATCTTTTTACTCCTCCTTTTTTTCAACCCTTTAGTAGAAATGTTGACTTCAGTATGTTGCACTCTCATGAATAGGACTTAGAAGAGGCCTTAATTGGTTGTGTCTGCTTTTTGAAAGCCATTTGAGTAAGCATCTACTGTTGAAAATGGTTCAAGGAAGGCATACATTTTTGCTTAGGAAAATCACCCTCCCACCCTAACTCCAGAGGGGGAAATGAAGAAAATGATACACTTTACTATGCCAAGGAGGCATGGAAGCACAAAGGAGATGTTGCCTTCTCTCTCCTTTGTCAATTCCCAACACTTGCCACAGACTTACTTGACCAGGTGAAGTCATTTCTGCTGTCCAACATCACACAGGTGTGTCCATCGCCTGGTAGGTAAATAGCAAATGCACCTCGGCTGGGGTGGGGGAAATATCACCCCATCAAATGCCGGGTGAAGGCTACCTGGTTCTGCCCAGGCTCCCCCTCCAGGGTGTGTAAGAAGGGTTGTGTTTGGGAGCCTTGTTCCCAGGCAAGCAGAGAAACAGATTCTCTGTGACTAGGAGCCAGGCATTTACTTGGGTTGACAAGGAGCAGCTTCATCATCCTTTGGGCATCCCTCCCTAGGCTTCGTCCCCCCACCCCAGCCTATCACATAGACACAGCCACAGTCACCTCATTGTGCACACTCAGAGCTTTCAGATAACCTCCCTGAAAAGAAAATTATCTGCAGGAATCTGGACCAAACAGCTAGTTGAATAGAACCATCTAAAATTATTACTAATGAAATTCAGGGACATAGATGGAATTTTTCCTGGCACAGTCAACATGCATGTTTCACAACAAATCAAAAAATAATTTTCCATTTGGAAAAAGAAAACAATGACAAAAATCTTGGACTTGACATGCTCCTTTAATAAACGTTATTGTTTTAGAAAAATCATAGAAAATGACCCCTTATAAATATTAACTTACCACCCCTCCCCTCCCCAACCCAGGACCCCAGCATTCTTTATTAGATTCCCAAAGAAGTGCCCTGAGGAATTTCATGTGTGTCTTGAGTTTGGTTTTTGTTGTTGTTGTTTGTTCGTTTGTTTTTTTCCAATGACCAGTCATATACGTCAGTAGCTCTGTTGCTCATTATTTATAACGGGTCCATATAACAGTTGAGCTAGTATTCAAACAGTTATGGATGTGATACTATGAAGAACATTTGATATGATTGTATATGCTTAATAACAAAGTTATTTTCTTATGTGGTTTTGCTGTTTTTTGTCACAAAATCAAGTCCTGTGGAAAAAGTCATCTTTTTAAAAGATGAATACAAGGAGATGGGCAGGTAGGTACTTTTCTCTTACGAGCTGTATCCCACATTCTGGATCTCCCTTCTCCCGGGGTCTGGGTGTGGCTTGAGTGTTCAAGGCCTAAATCAAGGTCTGGAGGCCTGGGTACCACTCAGAGGCCCAATTCCCCCAAGTAAGTGTGTCCTCTGGGCCCCCCAGTTACGGTTTTCAAACCTGAGACTCTTGGGGGTTCGTTAGAGGACTATATGTGCTCAGAAGGGGGAGGCCTGCCCCCCACTTCTACTGCAACCAGAGAAACACCAGATTGGTTTTTTTCTGTTTTGGATTAGAATTCCGCGTAAGATTTCCTCTGGAGAAAAAAAAAATGAAAAAAAGTTTAATGTCTGGAGGGAATAAGCCCCATGAGTAGGCAGCTAAATTCATCTTTGAAGATAAGGAAAAGGAATTTTCATCCCCTGAGCCATCAGGGAGATGGAGGTATATAATAAAAAGGGAACAGATTACTGCTAAGGAATTCTAGCACCCTTTGGCAGGAAGTCTTCAGCATCCTGAAGATAACCCGTATTTATGTTTATATGTCTCACTTTGATTTATGTAGCAAATATTTATCAAGTGCCTATCAGGAACTGGGTGCTGTGCTGCGTACTGCAGACAGTATGGGGAACAAAAAGGTCATCATCAGCATCCCCGTTCACCTGGGGATAAAAACAAACAAGCATCCTTCCAGACACAACAACTTAATCACTTAAATATGAAATTACAAACCGTGATCAGTGCTGTGAAAGTAAAGTGTGGAGCCAATAACAGCTCCCGCCAGCAGGATTCGCCCCTCCCGCCCTGCACTGTCACCCACGTCACACCCACAAAGCACCCACTGTTCTTCACATAGCCACACAAGACCTTCACGAGGGTCCTGGGTGGAGACACAGCTGGTGGAAACCTGGGAGGCCGTTCATACGTAATTTTTTAATGTATAACTTCTCCAGCCCTCTTCATTTAAAAAGCAGCTGAATGAACTAAACCTGGACAAAAATGTTCCCATGGACTCCAGACCATTTGGGCCGCTGGTGGTTACTTCCCGTTCTCCTGACTTGGTTCTCAGCAGAACTCGAGGCTTGTTTCTTCTCATCTAGGACACAGATGTTTTGAAAAAGCTGGTTATGCTTTGGAGATCCCAACCTTTGAAATGTCCCCGGCTCCACGTGCAGACTCGCAACCTCGCCCCCGTCCAGGTGTGCAGTGACAGCGTGGCCCAGAGGGAAGGGAGAGCTACACTCTGCCACTGGCAGGTCTACAAAGAAAAGGCTGCCCTGCGAGGGTGCGCCATGGGGCTGCTGCTGAGTTAGAAGGTTCTGGGGAGCTGAGGAGAGGGGCATGTTCTAGCATTTTTCCCAATCTGAAATTCTTTCTTGTTCACTTGATGCAACAAAAAGTTATTGAGGGCCACCGTTCTGATCAGGGCCACCAATAGTTGGACCCTGATAGGAAGGGAGAAAAACTAAAAACAGAACTCAATTCTTAAAAAGTCCACGCTTTTCGGACCAGTTGAGACTAGAGGACAGCCTGAGACTATTGCCCTGAGATACTCTTTAAACCCTGAATTGAAAGTATCCCTTGAGGTCACCTTTTAGCAAAATAACAGATTGGCACAGAAAATAAAAGATACTGCCTGTGAATACAGTGCTGCATTAAAACACCATCTACAGCGTATGAGACCAAAAGCTCAGTTACTGAAAAGCAAAGACGAGAAGATATGGGGGCAGGGAACCTAGAGTAATGGAAATGGAACAACCAGAAGCTATTAAAGAGAATGTTGGCACATTGTGAAAAAGGTAGCTAGTGTCACTGAATAATTTGTGTAGAAATTGTCAAATGGGAACCTAATTTGCTCTGTAAACTTGCACCAAAAACAATAAAATATTATTTAAAAAAAAAAGTCATTGAGGGCCAAGGGTGGAGTAGTGGGCAGCACAAAGTCTGTGTCCTCAGGGAATATCTCTTGTGGTGTGGGAAGACAGACACACAGAGAACTATACACCAGTGTTACAAAGTGTGGTGGGGGGCGCGGTTAGTGAGAGATTCTGCCTTAGGGGCCCTTTGGGAAAGGCCCTGCCAAGAAAAGGTCTATGACCAGAGGCCTTATTGAAGAGCGAGGTGAGCCGTATGGACATGCTGGAAAGACAGGTCCCCACGGGTGCAGCCAGACCCCATGGGGGGCTGCATGCTGGGCTCAGAGAGTAGTAATGGGGTCTGTGTGCTTAAACAGAACAAGCTAGGGGGAGACTGGCGGGAAATAAGTGGGAGAGGCGGCCAGAGGCCCAAAAAAAAAAAAAAAAAACCATTGTCATTGAGTCAGTTCTGACTCATGGCAGCCTCATGTGTTACAGAGTAGAACTGCTCCATAGGGTTTTCAAGGCTGTGATCATCAATGCAGTGACTGCAACCAATGTCACAAAACAATTTGTGTATAAATTTGTGAATGAGAAACTAATTTGCACTGTAAATTTTCATCTAAAGTACAATAAAATAAAAACACTATGATCTTTACAAAAGCAGATCACCAGGCCTTTCTTCCGTGGTGCTGCTGCGTGTGTTCAAATCACCAGCCTTTAGATTAGCAGCCAATTGCCAGAGGCCAGGTAAGGCCTTAGAAGACCTTTGTAAGGACTTTGCATTTCCTTCTGGGTAATTCTAAGAGCAATGGAGGATACTTGAAGGGACAAGGGTGGAAGCAGGGAGCCCCATTAGGAGGCTGTTGAGGCAATTTCCTTGTTTACTGACTGTCGGCCTCTATGAGGATTTGTAACTCGAATGTTGTCTTCCCTTGCTAGACATCAAAGGTGGGAACATTCTGTTTCTCTCCGTTGTGTTCTAGCATTTGCCACAGTGCGCAGTACATAGTAAGACAAACATTTTTATGTTTATATATGTGCGTGTATATATAATCTTAGATATTACACATATATTTTATAATGAATTTGAATTAACTGATTAAATCTTTGCAACAGCCATATAAAGTAGACACTATATTTATCCCCAATACACACACACATAGTGAGAGGTTGAATAACTTGCCCAATGACCTGGCACTCAGGAAGTCTCATATGTAATTGAAACAGAAGCTTCATCAATTTGCCTTACATAAGATGGCACTCAAATTTCACTACATGATTTTTTTTTTTTTTAATCCAGGTCTCAACTACTAAATCGATTTCAGCCCAGGGTTTGAAAACCACTTGCTTAGACCAGTGCTTCTCAAATGTCACTGTGCATATGGGTCATCTGGTGGTCTTATGAAAATGCAGACTCTCACTCTGCCTCTGGGAAGGGGCTGAGGTGTGCCTTCTAACATGCTCCTAGGTGGTGTCAGTGCTGCTGCCCTGAGAACCACACTTTGACTGCCTGTCACCCAGGAGTGTCTCCGTGGGACTTCAGATGGGGGGAGGATCAGATTAATTTAGAACTCTAACGGGAGGCAGCTGTGCCTTTCAAATATGGCTATTATATATCAATTATTCAATCCTTGTGCCTGCCACTTTTATTCTTTTGATAGTGCTTCCCTGGAAAATAACAATCCTTAAGACATCATTGGAGTCCCTGTGTAGTGCAAATGGTTAATGTGCTTGCCTACTAACCAAAAGGTTGGAGGTTCAGGTCCACCCAGAGGTGCCTCAGAAGAAAGGCCTGGCAATCTACTGCTGAAAGATCACAGCCACTGAAAACCCTACAGCAGAGTTCTACTCTGAAATGCATGGAGTCACCATGAGTGGGGATCGACTTGATGGCAACTTTTTTTAAAGACATAAGATAAAACTGACCTCATTTACACCTTACCAGGAATCAAGTTGACAGCCAACTGAAGATGAAAGAAGGAGAAAGGAGACCCTGATAGGGAAAATGAGAGGGTGGCAAACACAACTTTGCCCATTTTGTCACCCACTCATCCCCCCCCCCCAAAGGCCGTGGCCTTGCCACATGTTGCTGGTATTTCAGGGAGTTTCCAGAGATGGGGGCAGGGGGGCAGGGTGATACCCACACAGCACATTCAAAGCCTGTCCCAGTTGTGTTGACTTCTTCACCAGAAACCCCTGGAGATTCAGGAGCTCGTGATCCTCGTCTGTTTCTGGCAAGGGGACATGTTGTGTTTTGGATCCTCACTTCTGTTCTAGTCTATTTTCCTAGGTTTTCATCCTCGTCTGCCTCTATCATCACTAGCAACTACAGAGAATGGGAGCTGGGTGGAGAAATGATTAAACCAGAAGGAAAACCATATCTCTGGAGCCACATTCTGTTTATAAATAGCTTCTATGATGTATGAGAAAGGAACCAATTCCAAAGTCAAGTTTTGTTTTTTTAACTGTAATCCATGGGCGTCCTTGGCTCTGCTTTTGCCTGTCTCCCTCACCATATCACAACCACATGCTGAACCTGCCCTGAGTCCTCTCTGAGGCTGCTGTTGATCTTTTTACTCCCTACACTCTGGATGTTAGACACAGCCTCTCGCTAAATTGCCACTATGCCATGTCATTGAAGGACCATGTAACGTACTTCTTCCACCTACTAACAAAATCATTTATTTACAACGCAGTAAACATCTCGGCCACAACCAGCCAAACATATATACAACTGTAGGAAGCCACCTGCAGGGAATATGCCTCCTGAAAAAAATCTGGAAAAGAGAAAGGTGCCACAAATTGAATTAGGCTCGGATTATTCAGAAAGGAAATAACAACTGGGAAACATTTCAAAAAGAGGTCCGTCAAAGCAGCCTTCCAAGGACAGCAGCCAAGGTTTTTTTTTCTTTCAGGGCTTATTCTATGGTGTTGCTGGCCGCTGAATTCCTATGCTGCCAGCCACATGGACACACACACATTATATAGAAATATTCTCTCAAAGTGGGATGAGATTGATTTGGGTGTCCCAAACAAGCAATATTAGCCCAGGGTATTGGCCTTCCCAGCCACACAGACATGCTTTGCTCTTGTATCACTGAGTCAGCTCCAATTCATGGCAACCCCATGTACAACAGAACAAAACGTTGGCCAGTCCTGTGCCATCTTCATAGTCATTGGTACGCTCGAGTCTATGGTTGTAGCCACTGGGTACTTTGAATGCCTTCCAACCTAGGGGGCTCATCTTCCAGCACTATATTAGGCAATATTCTGTTCTGATCCATAGGATTTTGACTGACTAATTTTCAGAAGACCTCGAGACCTTTCTTCCTAGTCTTAGTCTGAACACTGCTGAAACTTGTCCACCATTGGTGACCTTGCTGGTATTTGAAATACTGGTGGCATAGCTTTCAGCAGCTTTCTACTGACAGATGGGTGGTGGACAGATACGCTTACACCAAGGATAATATCTGTGGTCACTGCAGGGAGAAGGATTTCCTCTTACCGAGCCTGTGTTGAGTAATAACAACTTCACTGTGCCTACAGTTTCCTCTGCTCAGGACCCTCATTACTGAACTTGAACTTCCACCTTAGTGGCTCATCCATGGTGAGATGGGACCGGGAGTCTGCAATTGTGCTGTCCCGGGCCATGCCTATTTTGCAGAGAGGTACATGGACAACAGAAACCCTGATGGCGTAGTGGTTAGGTGCTATGGCTGCTAACCAAAGGGTCGGCAGTTCAAATCTGCCAGGTGCTCCTTAGAAACTCTATGGGGCAGTTCTACTCTGCCCTGTAGGGTCACTATGAGTCAGAATTGACTCAATGACACTGGGTTTGGTTTTGGTTTTTGACATGGGCAACTCAGGCCTTCCCTGGAGCAAGTCTGTCTTTTTCTTGCCTTTCCATGAATCCCGGTCTCGAGACCAGGGAGTCAAGTTACTGTTCTCAGGGAAGAGTTGCCCCAGGATCCCTCAGGGCTGAAGATCGGGGCCCTGCTGCATGGAAGGGGCCTCAGAGGAGTGAAGGAAGGATCACCCTCCCAGGCACTGAGGGGTCACTGCGACCAGCAACCCAAAATACCGATCATCCTGATGTGTCTGCCTCAAGGCAGAAATCCTCACCACTCGTTTCCTTCTTAGAGGCCATTTACTCGGCTACAGTTTTCCGTAAGGAGGGCCAGTACATCCACTAACCAGCTAATACATGGAGAATTTAGTTACCTGGCTCCATATTAAAACCCAAGCCAAAAGCAATTTTGAGGGAATTAATAAGATATAATGAGAAGCAAAAATCAAACATAAACTGAGAGCTAAACTCAGCCATGGCTAGTCTCCAGGGAAGGGGGTAGGGTTGTAAGAGAAGCCACCACAATTCATGAGCTGAGGCCTCTACAGGGAAAATTGTTCCTAGGGCAATTAGTATTAAACTGCTGAATGATCTCTCACAGCTGGCAATGGAAACTGCGACGGCCAATAGAAACTGCCCATTGGTGCCCCACCTCAAGCAGCGCCCAGGGCACACGCCCTACATGCCTCCTCCCATAGGCCTCTGCTCATGAGCTTTATTACCCCAAATGCATTGCTATGGATTGAATTGTGTCTCCAAAAAAATATATTGGAATTCTAACCCCAATGTTTTGGAAACCCTGGTGGCATAATGGTTAAGTGCTACGGCTGCTAACCAAAAGGTTGGCAGTTCGAATCCACCAGGTGCTCCTTGAAAACTCTATGGGACAGTTCTACTCTGTCCTATAGGGTCACTATGAGTCGGAATCAACTCGACGGCAGTAGGTTTGGTTTTTTGGTTTATGTCTGTGGATGTAATCCTGTTCGGAAATAGGATTTCTCTTTGTTATGTTAATTAGATCATACTTGAGTAGGGCGGGTTCTAAATCTAATCACATCTGAGTTCCAAAATGTGCAGATTAGACACAGAAACACACACAGATGGGGAAAGACAGATGCCATGTGAGGATCATCTATACGCCAAGGAAAGCCTGGGAATGAATCAACACAGCTAAGACCCTGATGTGGACTTTTAGCCTCCAGAACTGTGGGAAAATAGATTGCTGTTCTTTAAAGCCACCCATTTGTGGTATATGTGTTACAGCCGCATTAGCAGCCACTTCCAACCCCCTGAATGGTCTCTCCACTCACCATCTTTGTGGATTTGGGAGCTTCTGAGTCACTTCCATTCCTAACTGGGTGACACCCCGTGTCATTCTAGGTTAACGTGAGAAAATAAATTCAACCTCACTTGCAACATTTGGGTTAGGGCTGTGTCCAAGTAGGAGTTGTGCCAGGGGCTTCCCTACCTCCTGCTCCTTGCTTTCTCCAAATGGAATTTGGAAGTTTTATTTGTCGGTAGGCTGTGCCAAGTCCATCTCCCACCCTTAGTCATAAACTTCTTGAGGACAGGAATTAACCATCTTCATGGTCTGTGAGGGATCTGAAACAGTCCCTGGTACACAAGAGCTCAGAAAATGTAAGCAGGACAGGAAGCAACCAATTATTAAGGATACAGCTACTAGTAACCCCCAATTACTTCCATCCATTCATTTATTCAAGAAATACATGTTGAATGCCTCCATGTGACCTACACTGTGGTGGGCACTGGAGATGCACTAGCTACCCAAGCCAGCCCCATCCAGTCCCTATGGGATGGCAGTCCAGTGAATGTGATCACAGCCTGTATCCCTGCATATCAAAGCCCCATCACCCTTCTTTTTCCTTTAGAGAATTGCCCTGAGGATCTTTATTTCACAAGTTAAAACTGGATTCTTCATCCTAGATGATACCAACTGTTCTGACTTTCACCCCTTTTAAGGAAAAGCAGCCACCTATGTACATGGGCCAACAAGATACTGTCTCTGACAAGCTTCTCCTCTTGCCCCCCACTCCCCTTCTGCACTAAGTATTTATTTATAGGTGAGTTTAGCAAGCCCAGGAAAGAGAATGTTCCTATTGAACCAAATTGTGTTTAAGACTCAAAGCTGAGGATAACCAGGAACCCCACATTCTAGAGCAAACATCATCATCAGGTTAGGGAGCAGCCACCTCCCCACAGGACAGAGAAGCTCCTGTTCAGAACTCTCCCTCCCCACCACCACCACCACCCTACCCAGCCCCCGGCTTTGTTCGAAGGGGACTGTCATGGATTATGTTCCCCCCGAAAACGTGTGTATCAACTTGGTTAGGCCATGCGTGGGTGTCCTCCGTTTATCAAGAGATAAAAAGGGAAGCAAGCAGAGAAAGGGGAACTCATACCACCAAGAAATAAGAGCCAGGAGCAGAGTGTGTCCTTTAGACCCGTGGTTCCTGCACAGAGAAGCTCGTAGTCCAGGGGAAGATTGAAGACAAGGACCTTCCTCCAGAGCTGACAGAGAGAGAAAGGCCTCCCCCGAAGCTGATGCCTTGAATTTGGACTTCAGCCTACTTTACTGTGAGGAAATAAACTTCTCTTTGTTAAGGCCATCCGCTTGTGGTATTTCTGTTATGCTGCACTAGATAACTAAGACAGGGACTGAGGAGAGGGAGGTGTAGACAGCCTTGTAGAGAGCTCAGTGTTCCTCATGACAAGTTATTTCGTACCCAAGGGGATCGAGGGGTTACCATCCCTAAGGCCATGTGGGATGCTCCCAGAGCATTACTCATGAGGATGCTGGGAGCCTCTCACAATGTCCAAAGGGCAGCTTGTCCCCTGGCTGGATGTGGGCTGAGCAGTAGAGCTCACAGGTCTACATTGTTGCTGCCACGCAAGCAAGGCCTGGCACACGTGTTCTTAGGAAAATGGTCCAGGAGTTTAGGATGTGGTTTGTCTTCCTTTCCAGTGCCCACCCTCCCCTTCCATGGAGAAAGATAGGGGGGTGCTGGGCATGTGTGAGGACCTACTTACATACAGAGCGTAACACGTGCTTCTGGATAGTTGGAGACCTGATCTGAGTAGCCTCTTCTGCAGAGCTTAAAGGGACTGTGGTTTATTGCCCCTGGGAAGAAGATAAGGACAATGCCACCCAGCTGTGTGCAGGAAGGCCCGCCTCCACGTGAAGGAGCACAAAGGTGAGAAGAGGGATGGGACCCACAATGCCAGGGTCCCGTCCTCACTGCCAACACATCTTCAGCCACCTTAGCTGGCCTTTACACCTCCCACCTTCCCTATCCTCCAGGAGCTTGAGTTAGTAGAGGCAGGGATGGAAGTGTCTCAGAACCACACCCCTGTCTCCCTTCCAGACATCCAGGGCCACAGCTCTAGCCTCCTCTGAGGTAGGGGAGTGGGGAGGAGCCAAGCTTAAGTCAAGTTCAAGGTTAAAGTTTTAAACATGAACAGGACTTGGTCTTTAATTCTAAAGAAAGAATTGGAGAAGTGTATAAAGATAAGTTTATTCGCGGCTACCATCGGTGGGTGGGAGGGAGGGGGAAAGGAAGACACAAAGTGTTTTAAAAAAAAAAAAAAAAACCCGTGCCGTCAAGTCGATTGCGACTCATAGCGCCCCTATAGGACAGAGTAGAACTGCCCCATAGAGTTTCTAAGGAAGGCCTGGCGGATTCCAACTGCCGACCCTTTGGTTAGCAGCCATAGCACTTTACCACTAAGCCACCAGGATACAATGCTTAGGGGACATTAAAGGTGATGGAAACATTTAGGAATGGTTAGTGGTGAGGGGTGAACAACATGATGAAGGTAATTCACTGAAAAAAAAAAAAATTTTTTTTTTAAATTATGTGAAGACTGAAGAAATGGCTAATTTTTTTTAAGCTATATATTTGTTGTTGTGTGCCATTAAGTCAATTCTGACTCACAGTGATTCTATAGGACAGAGTAGCACTGCCCCAGAGGTTTTCCAAGGCTGTAATCTTTTTGGGAACAGATAGCCAGGTCTTTTCTCCTATGGAGCTGCTGGTGGGTTCAAACTGCCAACCTTTCAGTTCGCTGAGTGCTTAACCATTGTGCCACCAGGGCTCCTACATATATTTACCACAATAAAAAAATAATAACTGGGGCAAAATTTCATGAACGGAGCCACAATCAAAAAGGAGAGGAGAACTCAACAAAAGTTAAAAACCAGTTTCTACCCCAAACTAATTAAGACTCTTCAATAAACCAATTACAGATGAGGCATGTTCTTTTAGTTATTTCATGTCTACTTTATAGTTACTCAGAGTTTTACTTCAGTTGTTTTTATTTGCACACAGAGATAATCCTTTGTTATCTTTTAAGTCTGTGTGGGTCCAATCATAATCCAATGTAAATACCCACCGAGATTGTAGACCTGAACGTGAGTCATGTTCCCATTGCCGTTAGCACCATTTGTCAGAACTCTGCACTCTTGTTTCCAGAGAAAGAGAGATGTCTCTGCTGTAATCACTCTGGTATTTCACAACTAATTGTTGCTTTGGGGAATGCCTGTGAGGAAATCCAGAGACCCAAGAAGATGTTGTTCAAATGCTGGGGAAAGTGAAAAATGGGAGGTGTGCATGGCAAACCAAATATTGGGTTCACTTGGTTTCAAAATGGGTAGGAAGAAACACATGTCTGTGTGGATTTGTCTGTAGAGATTCACAATTCTTTGTCATTGGTCCATGATGAAGATTATACTGTTGGCACAGGAGATGTCCAAATAATTACTCTTGATTGAGGTGACTCATTTTGGGCAAAGGCAGACAGAGGGGAGGGAAGGATAAAAACAAACAAAAAATTTTTTCTTCTTTTTGGCCAGGTTTTTCCAGCTCGGCTTTGTGAGTCTGTGGAGGTCAGTCCATGACACCAGTAAAACGTTTTTTATATATCTAGTGACTGTAAAAGATCTTTAAAAATAATTGCTTAAACTATTACAATGTTATGTATCTTTAAAATAACCCCATGAGGTAGGGGCAATGGATGGGAATATAGATAAAACATGATAGTCTATCTGTTGGTAATTTTAAAGCTGATTGATGGGTGTGTGGATGCTCATTATAATATTCCTTCTACATCTGAGTATGTTTGAAAAGGAAAATACTTACTTAAAAAGAAAAAAAGGTTTTCACTTGCAGGTGGCCATCCAAAGTACAATTGGTCTCTATTTGCCTAGAGTAACAGAGGAAGAAGGAGAATCAGGAATAGGAGGAGGAAATGGAATATGTGGCTAATTGCCTCCATGAACAACTGAACAACTGCCCCCTCTGCCATGAGACCAGAAGAACTGGATGGTGCCCAGCTACCATTACTGAACATTTTGATCAAAAATTCTATAGAAGAATCCTGATCAAAAGAGGGAAAATACAGAGCAGAATTTTAAAATGTCATGGAATCCAGAGCTTCAGGAACCATGGAGGCTGAATGAACTCCCAAAGCTATGCCCTAAGATAATCTTTAATTTTAAAACCAAACAATAATTTAACTTAACTAGTAAAGAATGTTTGCCTTGAGCATTATGCTCTTCTAAGATCTATCTATATGGGATCAAATTGACAATAGCAACTCGAAAGATTAGATAAGAACCTGAGGGGGCAGTGAATTTATGTTAATGGGGGAGGAACAACTCAGAAATAAGGGTGAGAATGGTTACACAACTCAAAGAATGTAATCAATGTTACTGAATTCTACATGTAGAAACTTAGACTTGGTGTATGTTTTCGCTGTGTATATTCTCAACAACAACAACAATAAACTCTTAAAAAGAAAAGCTTTTCAAAATTGCATGAAGAGTTAGAGGCTTAAAAAAAATTATTGGCCAGTTATCAACTGGAAGCATTATCCATCCTAAGGCTGTGGGTGCCTTGCCCTTGAGGGGAAGCTCTGAACAATCTGCCTTTCTAGAACGTGTCCCCATTTTACAGAATCTGCCCTAGAGATATCAGCGCCCTACGGTTTGGAAGAAATAAAATCTCATGTCTCTGTCTTTTATTCTTTTCCTTCTTTACATAATTGGTCCTGATATTGTAGAAGCAGCAGAATTGTCCACCTTCACTGCCACTTCTGGAAATGTGTAGAGGGCTAATCATATTTTTGGATTTGTCAGTCATTTCCTGACCATCTTCATGGCCACAGGCAAAAGCACTAGAATTGGATTCAGGCCCTCATGAAAAGAATGTCTCAGGCCCCAGCAAGCTAAAATATCTCTACGTGGAATATGCTGCAGACCTCCTTCCACACTACCAGGCCCTGCTGATCTGTGCCAACTTCTCTCGACTTCTTTAGGCCCTAGACTAAAGGGGCATGGATGGAGTGGGTCTTTGGATTGCACGAGAAGAGATTCCAAATGTTTCCATTTTTCCTGTTCCACTGGCTAAGCAAGCCAATTCCCCATGGGAATGCATTAGAAACACAGCACCTAGCATGATGGTACACGGCTGCCTCTGGTTGGCTACTCAGCATTTCTTCCTCTTACTGGTTCTGAAATTTATCTTTCTTTTGGGGAAACCATTTAATATGATTGGAGTATGGCTGACCCCTTCCTGTTACAGAGGTGGACGCTCATATGACCTAGGCCTATAAACATGGTATGCTTGATGCCAAGCAGGACCTAGGATACAATCAGCGAATATGTATTAAATGAATGAATGAAACTTTCAATTGTTAGTGAAAGAAATCTTGGCTACAGTGATTGATTCATTAGTATATATGTACCCCAGCAGTTTCCAAACTTTCTGATCTCAGCACCCTTTTATACTTTTAAATAGTGTTAAGGATTCCTGTCTTATTTTCCTAGGGCTGCCATACAGAAATACCACAAAGTGAGTGGCTTTAAAGAACAGAAATTTATTTTCTCATAGTTCTGGAGCCTGAACGTCCAATTTTAAGGTATTGGCATGCCAGCTCCATCTGGGGGCTTTGAGAGAGGAACCATTCTGGGCCTCTCCCCTAGTTTCTGGTGACTGCCACCATCCTTGGTGTTCCTTTGCTGCGTGTAGCTGCATCTGCCTCTGTCATCACACGGCATCTGTTCTCCCCGTGTGTGACCCCCCCCTTTTTATAAGATACCACTCAGAAGGGATAAGGACCCGCCCACCTTATTCCAGTATTATCCTGTTAACTGATAACATCTGCAAAGAAAAACCTTTAATTTCCACAAACAAGGTCACATTCACAGGTATAGGAGTTAGGACTTCAACATATCGGGGGGCAGGGGGTGGAGAACACAATCCAATCCATAACGGATCGAAAGGACTATCACGGGAGCAAGTCACCTTTTCTTTGGCATGAAGAAAGCCTGCCTAAGAATAAAGTCAACACAGAGGAAAGCAGAGACTCGAGATGAGAAAGAACACAAACAATGTGATTTGAACACCTATACCATGCCCAAAGTGAGACCCACCCCTGCAGTTTTCAGTTATGTGAGCCAGTAAGTTTCCTTGTTGTCCAGTACAATTGAAGAGGAGTTGGAATTGTTTGTTACTTAAGCTTGTATTTGTAGCTCCTTTTTGTGCTCCTTCTCACACGTCTGCATAATCGTTCACAATGGGCCTGCGAAGCTGCGCACTTACAGAAGGCAGTCTTTAGAACCACCAGCAGCTCCGCGGGAGAAAAGGCCTGGAGATCTGCTCCCGTAAAATTTCAGCCTAGGAAACCCTATGGGGCAGTTCTACTCTGTCCAATAGGGTCCCTACGAGTCGGAATCGACTCGATGGCACACAACAACAGAACTGCTAGTACGGGCTCCCTGCCACCAGAAATTTGAGAAATTTGTGAGACATAAGATTTGTAAGACATAATGGTCCAGAAAAAGACTTTGAGTACTAGTTAGAATATACCCCAGAAACATGTTAAGAATGGACAGGCTCAGGGACAGAGTGATATCCCTTGCTACATAAAAACCTGTAAAGTAGCTTATGGACTTAGGGCACAAAGATGGAAGCTTCTGAGCAGGACTGCCTCAGTTCCCTGAAACACACCTGATGGTGGCTGAAGTCATGCCAAATTCATGACCCTATGTGTGACCCAGCAAAAAGTGCTTTGCTTTTGTGTCCCAACTGAAAGAACCATGACATATGCTCTCTCAGAGAATCACAAGATGATGCTACAAGCTCAGAAGTCTCCAAAGTGAGTTTCATGGAATAATGTAAAGAACTTATATTTTTGTGCTTCCTCACTGCCCAAAAGACTCACATGATTTGTTGCAGTTGTGGAATCTAATTAGAACTGAGAAGGAACAGGAGGTAAATCTATCAAGAGACCTTGCCAAAAAAGAAAAAAAACTCAGACAGGAGACTTTGGAAAGTCAAAAGTAACATAGTTGTGATCTAAAAAAAAAAAAACCAAGTTGATTTCAACTCATGGTGACCCCACATATATCAGGGTAGAACTGTGCTCCATAGTGTTTTCAGTGGCTGATTTTTCAGAAGCAGATGGACAGGCCTTTCTGCCAGGGTGCACTCTGGGTGGACTCAAACAACAACATTTTGGTTAGCAGCCAAGTGTGTTAACCATTCGCACCACCCAGGGGCCCCAGTTGTAACCTATACCCCTTAAAATTGGACCTCTGAGGCAGACACTGCTAATTGTTCCTAACCTTGCTCTCTTAGCAATAAAACTCCTAGCTCTTAGCAGGGCTCAGGGCTATCAAAAATAATGACTACATTTCCCAGCCTTCCTTGCAACTAGAGATGTTCTTGTGACTAGTTGCCTGTCAATGAGTAAGCAAAAATTTTATGTCTTACTTCCAGAACGTGCCCTTAAAGGGCAGGGGCATACCCTTCTTCCTCCTTCCTGCTGGCTGGAATTTGGATGTGATGTTGAGAACACAAGCAGCCATCTTCTACCATGAATTGACCCACTGAGGATGGCAGAGCAGAAATAAAGAGGAGCCAGGGTCCCTGACGATCACAGTACCATTACATCAATCCTCAGCTGCCTACCTCTGGCCCTGTAAACCAAAAAAACCAAACCTGTTGCCACTGAGTCGATTCCAACTCATAGCGACCCTGTAGGACAGAGTGGAACTGCCCCATACAGTTTCCAAGGAGCACCTCGCGGATTCCAACTGCCAACCTTCTGGTTAGCAGATATAGCTCTTAACCACTATGCTACCAGGGTTTTCTCTGGCCTTGTGAGAGAAAAATGAACTTCTCTCTCTCTCAAACCACTGGAATTACTTGTAGCTTGGGGGTTTTGGTAACAACCAGTCATGGTTAATCCAATCTGATAAAACCCCACAGGCAAATTCTCTGCAAGTGAAAATTAGCAAAATTCCCAAACTCAATTGGAGACCCTCCAAAACCCAGTGCAGGGCCTGGGCTAGACCAATCACCATATCTGCTTCAGTGCAGAGGAGACAGCCATCCAGCACTCGCTTGTTGCTACTTAACAGCCCTCAGAATTGGTGAGATAAATTCTGACAAGATGGGAACAAGTTGTGGCTTTCAGTAGCTTTGAGTGGCTGCTTGCTCTCAGACTTCCCTTTCTACCCATCCAAAGAATCTAATCTTGGGGGAGGAGAGAAGGTGGCTAAATGCTGGAACCTAGAAGTCTGCCTGTTTCATCTTTGGGATCCTGCTTCCACCAGCCCCGGCATTTATAAGAAGAAGGGCATCTAAGAGAGGTTGCACCCACACACAAACCCAAACCCAACCCACTGCCTTTGAGTTGATTCCGACTCATAGTGACCCTCTAGATCAGAATAGAACTGCCTCATAGGGTTTCCAAGGCCATACATCTTTCCAGAAGCTGACTGCCACATCTTTCTCCCACTGAGCAGCTGGTGGGTTCTAACCACACACTTGGTGCTTAGCAGCCTAGTACTTAACCACTGCACCACCAGGGCTCCTCAAACACACCTAGTAAGAAATAGAGTAGAAGAGAGAGACATCAGCCCTGTGTTTCGCATGTATCAATGCCCATCAGAATCCCCTGAAGGGCTTGGTAAAGCAGATCGCTGGGCTCCACCCTCAAAGTCGGTGGTATAGTAGGTCGAGGTAGGGCCCTAACATATGCATTTCTAACAACTTCTAAGAACCACACTTTGTGAATCGCTGCATCGGACCATAAATAAAGACCCACATATACATGGTTCCTTTTGAAGCCGACAACTAATAGGTTCCTGCCCAGCAGACTAAGAAATAGAAGTCAGCCAGACGGGGGTGGGGGTAAGTACAGAAAAGTTTAGTCACAGTTCGCAAACGAGGAAGGCGTACACACTCTCAGGACCTAAGACTGCCAGCCACCTGAACTAAGGCCGATTTAGTCCTTATATACTGAGTGACATACATATTCATCAACAGTGAGGGGAGGATCTTCAGTCCTGTGGTGCGTGCGCAGTCCGGCTAATTTCTCTGAATGAGTTTTTCCACACGGCTCTAAAAATACCGAGCACGCCCTAAAAAAATGGCAACGGCTAGCTACTGGCACCCCAGGAAGGTGGTAGAGGCGGTAAATTTGGAGTTGGTGCGCCTGCGCCTCGGCCTCCTAGAAGAGAGGAAACCTGGGGAATCAACCAATGATGGTGAGATGTTTTAAAAGTTGTAACAAAAATGTAACAAGAGTAGACTTTTCTGAAAAACAACTATTATGGGATGGTCAATAACCCTCTGCTCGCTTCACTTTCAATATTGATCTTTTGTTTGGAGAGGGGGTTAGTGTGACCAGGTATCAGTTCGATTTCCTCTACACCAAAACAGAATTGAACAGAGGGGTGGACGAAAACAGAATCATGCGGACTACATCTCATTTGGAAAAGCAGTGAGAATGGGAGAGAAACAAGTCTTCCCAGAATGCTCCGCAGAGGCCTGGCCAAGGGGACAGGGTAGTGGTGCTGAAGGGAAGGTAGTGGGGCTGAGAGGGGAAGGAGGGGCCTTGGGAGAAAGGCTAGGGTCTAGCTCTGCTATGTGAAAGAAGTGGGTGAGAAAAAATAGAACAAATTTTTAAGAAAAACTCATGATTCAACAAATTTCTTTCCTAGTATTTGAGAACCAAGTTATTGTGAAACTTTATGTTTTGACAAGCAAATACAAATCTCTGGGAAATGTACCGCTTGGAGAATTAAGTACGTGGATTAAACTACTTAAGTTTATTTTTATAGGAGGACCTGATGTGTGGGCAGATAGTCTTCATTCTTTAGCCCTACACTTTGCTGGTAGGATAAACTTTTTCAAAGTTTTTTTTTTTTTTTTGATGTATTAGAGCAAACAATACTAATTTGAATAGTTCTCAATGTTTATGCTAGCACCTCACCAGTTCAGGCAGTATGCACAGTATTGCTAAATATTTTCTTTTTCCAAACATAGAATTCCTGCCAGGATTCTGTTTTACTTGGTTTTCATCTCTTTCCTATATTGTGCTATATTAAGATGAGAACTATTTGGGAGATTTATACAAAAATGTTGGTCACATTTAACCAAAAATTTGAAATTCTTATTTCTGTCCAAAGAGAAGTCTTATAGGGCTTCTGCATTTATCTTATACCAAGGGAGGTCCCATTTCTAGGAATATTTTGGACTAGATAGAAATATCACTTCTTTTGCAAATGTTAAAATGAAGAAAAGATTTTTAAAACATCTTTTTTTGGTGCATGGTCGAGCTATTGGAAAACTAAGAGAAATATTCAAAGGCCAGAAATGACAGCTCCTGAGAGGCAAGTAAGTGTTTGAGTTGGCATTTGCCCTTGAGTATATGTTAGTTCCCTGTAACCTGCAACTTCCATCCTAATGGGCCATACACCTGTGGACTGTAAACAGCCTGGGGCATAACAGGGGTGTGTGGATTGGAGGCCTTAGCCCAGTGCCTGGATACCCAAAGTATGACATGCTCGGTGGGTGAATTCAAGGGAAAACACCCAAGGAGAGAACCAGTCAAGATATCTGCATCACTCCAAAGGACTAATGGACCACAACTACCACAACCTTCACCAGATTGAGCCCAGAACAACTAGATGATGCCTGGTTACCACCACCAACTGCTCTGGCAGGGATCACAATAAAGAGTCCTGGACAGAGCAAGAGAAAAATACAGAACAAAATTCAAATTCACACACACACACAAAAGACCAGGCTTGCTGGGCTGACAGAGACTGAAGAAACATCAAGAGTATGCCCCTGGCCACCCTTTTAACTCAGTACTGAAGTCACTCCTGAGGTTCGTCCCTCAGCCAAAGATTAGACAGGTCTGTAGAGCCAACAATAACACGCATGAGGGACATGCTTCATAGTTCAATCATGTATTACGAGACTAACAGGCACGCCAGCCCCAAAGCAAAGATGAGAAGGCAGGAAGGGACAGGAAAACTGTACGAATGGAAACCGGGAACCTGGGGTGGAGAAGGGGAGAGTGTTGACACATCGCGGAGTTGGCAACCAAATGTCACAAAACAATTTGTGTATTAACTGTTTAATGAGAAACTAATTTGCTCTGCAAACTCTCACTTAAGGCACAATAAAAAAGTAAATAAAATTTTAAACCTAACTAAAAAAAAAAAAGGATATCTGCGTCACAAGCCTGACTTCAAACTACTTCTGTGACCTGAAATATCCTAAGCTGAAAATTTAGTTTAAAACGATCCCCGGTTAGTAGGTGTAATATTTTCTGTCTCTACCTCCAATTCTCCATTTATGAGGGTCAAGCTTTCGAACCAGATGGACCTCAGCCATTTAGTGACTATGTTTTAATGAGACATACATTATCTAATGTCTCTAAGCTTCAGGTTCCACAGATCTAAAAATCAAGCTTGCACTTACTTCAAAGTATTACTGTGTTAAATAAAACATTAAAAGAGAAGTCATTTAGCCCTAATACATGGCATGAACAGTACACAAAACATTACTACCAACGCAGAAGAAAACTGGATAACTGGGAGCTCCTATGCTTAGCCAAAGACTTCACCAAAAGAGTAAGAAGACTACCTACAGACTGGGAAAAAATTTTTAGCTGTGACATTTCCAAGCAGTGCAGGATCTCTAAAATCTACAGGATTCTGCAAAAACTCAACTACAAAAAGACAAATAACCCAATTAAAAAATGGGCAAAAGATATAAACAGACACTTCACTAAAGAAGACATTCAGGTAGCTAACAGATACATGAGGAAATGCTTACGATCATTAGCCATTAGAGAAATGCCGATCAAAACTACAATGAGATTCCATCTCCAACAAGGCTGGCATCAATCCAAAAAACACAAAATAATAAATGTTAGAGAGGTTGTGGAGAGACTGGAACACGTATACACTGCTGGTGGGAATGTAAAATGGCACAACCACTTTGGACATCAATTTGGCGCTTCCTTAAAAAGGTAGAAATGGAACTAACGTGATCAGCAATCCCACTCCTTGGAATATATCCTAGAGATATAAGAGCCTTTACACAAACAGATATATGAACACCCATGTTTATTGCAGCACTGTTTACAATACCAAAAAGGTGGAAGCAACCAAGATGCCCATCAACGGATGAATGGATAAATAAATTATGGTATGCTCACACAATGAGATACTATGCATCGATAAAGAGCAGTGATGAATCTGTGAAACATTTCATAACATGGAAGAATCTGGAAGGCATTATGCTGAGTGAAATTAGTCAGTTGCAAAAGGACAAATATTGTATAAGACCACTATTATAAGAACTCAAGAAATAGTTTAAACAGAGAAGAAAATATTCTTTGACGGTTATGAGGGGGGGGAGGGACAGTGGGAGGGGGTATTCACTAATTAGATAGTAGATAAGAACTACTTTAGGTGATGGGAAAGGCAACACACAATACAGGGGAGGTCAGCACAACTCCACTAAACCAAAAGCAAAGACGTTTCCTGAATAAACTGAATGCTTCGAAGGCCCCCGTAGCATGGGTGGGGGTTTAGGGACCATGGTTTCAGGGGACATTTAAGTCAATTGGCATAATAAAATCTATTAAGAAAACATCCTGCATTCCACTTTGGAGAGTGGCGTCTGGGGTCTTAAACGCTAGCAAGCAGCCATCTAAGATGCATCAATGGGTCTCAACCCACCTGGATCAAAGGAGAATGAAGAACACCAAGGACAGAAGGTAATTACGAACCCAAGAGACAGAAAGGGCCACATAAACCAGAGACTACATCAGCCTGAGACCAGAAGAACTAAATGGTGCCCAGCTACAACAGATAACTGCCCTGACAGGGAACACAACAGAGAACCCTGAGGAGAGCAGTGAGATGTAGACCCCAAATTCTCATAAAAAGACCAGAGTTAATGGTCTGACTGAGACTGGAAGGACCCCGGTGGTCATGGCCCCCAGACGTCCTGTTGGCCCATGACAGGAACCATTTCCGAAGCCAACTCTTCAGATGGAGATTAGACTGGACAATGGGATGGAGAGGGATGCTGGTGAGGAGTGAGCTTCTTGGACCAAGTGGACACTTGAGACTATGTTGGCATCTCCTGCCTGGAGAGGAGTTGAGAGGGTAGAGGGGGTTAGAAGCTGGGGTAATGGACACAACAAGAGAGAGTGGAAGGAGGGAGCAGGCTGTCTCATTGGGGAGAGCAATTGGGAGTATGTAGCAAAGTGTATATATAAGTTTTTGTGTGAGACACTGACTTGATTTTTAAACTTTCACTTAAAGCACAATAAAAAATTTTTTTAAAAAAGAGAAGTCATTTAACATAGTGCCTGATCGACAACATTAACTTTCCCTACCATCGTTAGCGGAAGGGCCTGAAGAGCCAAGCTTGCCATTTTACAACTGTGTGAACTTAACGCCAGGTAATTGAAACTCTCTGAGTCCCAGTTTTCTCATCTGTAAAATGGGGAGAATGACATTTTTTAACAGGGTTGCTCTGAGTCATAAATGTATAAGCAACAAACTCAATATGTGGACCTTAAAAAAACCAAAAACCAAATCCGTTGCCTTTGAGTAGATTCAACCTCATAGCAACTCTATAGGACAGAGTAGAACTGCCCCCTAGGGTTTCCAAGGAGCAGCTAGTAGATTCAAACTGCTGGCCCTTTGGCTAGCAGCTGAGCTCTTAACCACTGCGCCACCAGAGCTACATGTGCACCTTAAACCTGTTGACGTCGAGTCAATTCCTAGTCATAGCGACCCTATAAGAGCTGTGATATCCATTTTTATTTATTTCCCTTCCTTTCTTTCTTCTTTTCCCTTCTCAAGCGTCTTCTGCATTTCCTAGGCGACTCAGCAGATGGAGCAATTGACTCACATGGCGAGTCTCAGCACAATGGCCCTAAGTCAGAGCCGCAAGAGGCAGCTTTCCTGGGCTCCTTTTCTTCAATTCAAACCTTCATTCCTTTTGGAATGTTAGTCAGGGGAAGGCACCTCTCCTGAGGAAAGGCAGCCAACAGCAATGTCACTGTACCATCTGAGGTGTAGCTTAAATACCAAGCCGCCTGGAGGTTCCCGTAGATGCAGTCTGTCTTTCGTTGTTCATGTTTAAAGCAGGTAAGCCTGGTGTCTGTTGCTTTTCTGTAGGCCCTCAGGCATGCTTCAAAGGTACTTCTTCAGGGACCATGTTCTTGTCATATTAATATTTTATCTGTCAGGCAGGCTTTGTTAATGACCTGGGTTTATTTAAGATTTTTAGTTTGGGGATTCAAAATTTGTTGGCGCTCTTTCTCTTTTTTTCTTTTTTAGTTCTGTTTGGAAAGTTGATGTTATAGGCTGGATACAAGACTGGAATAGGATATTGAAAAGCAGCTTCTTATATAGGACACCTTTCCTACTCTAATCGTCAGAATTATATGAGCTTTAATCCAGCAGCTACCTTTCTAGAATCAAAAAAAGGCTCCCACAAATATCGCCTGGCCTGTCCTACCCCCAGAAGCAAAAGCACTGGACTGACATCACCAGTGGAGTCTTGGGGTTGGGCATGTGTGATACAGCACCAGCATGTCAGACACGTGAGCAGCCACCTCAGCCTCCCAGGGCAGAGCCCCTAGCAGTAATATTCCAGAGCACAGCCAATTTCCATTTATTCCAGCACAGCAGAATCGCTGGGGGCTTGAAAACTCATTCTGCACAGCACTTCTCAGCCCATCAAACCCAGTGCTCCCATTTTGTAACTGTCCCCTGCAGTATTCTGAAATGAAATACGATTCATCTATACACGTAATATTTTAATGACAGTAATGTTCTAACTCAGAGTCCTGGGTGGTGTACCCAGTTAGGCGCTCAACTACTAGCCGAAAGGTTGGTGGTTTGAACTCACCCAGCAGCGCCTCAGAAGACAGGCCTGGTGATCTGCTTCTGAAAGGTGACCACCTTGAAAACCCTGTGGAGCAGTTTTACTCTGCAACATATGGGATCACCATGAGTTGGAATCAACTCAACTGTAAGCAACAACATAATGTCCTAACTGTAATGCAGTAAACCCTGCAAAAGCCAGAACCTGTGTAAGGCAGAAAGCTGTCAAAGAAGGAAAACTCAAATATTTTCCACTGAAGCGAGTGATAGAAAAGTGGTAGGACTGCACCCTGTCAAAAGCAGAAAACTTGTGGCACCTGGAAAAACAAGGCAGTCCTGTCAATTTTTGACTCTCACAGGCTTCACTGTATAAAGAATAACTAAATGCAAAGTCATTACCATAAGTTAATTTGTACTGTATTGAAATATGTAAATGCTAAGACATAAGGAGATTGTACCTGTTCATAGACTCACCCTAAATGTGATGGCCACAAGCACAGACCAAGTGTTGGTGACTCAAAGACCATGAGCTGCATTGTATTGGTGAATAACTCTCAGAAAAGGTCCAACTAAATTTAAGTATAATCTTTCCTTAATTTATATGGAATTACTATAGATTAAAACCATTAAAAAAATTGTTTATGTGTAAAACAGAGTTAGGTTCAAGAATCCCGAATCCTTGTGACACCTCCCCCCCACACACATTTCCTAAGCCACCTCTAGGAGGCAGTATTGCTGGTGTTGAGAACCGTAGGTGTGGGCTGCCGAAGTGGGGCAAAGCTTGGGAAGTGACTTGAACTGCTTTTTAGAACTAGAAAGCATCAGATTCTCCAGATAAATACCTAAGACAGCTGCCAACTGCAAAATCCAAAACTTTGCACACATGGTCCCAGATTTGATTACAACACAGAGTAGAGACCTATCTCAGGGTGGCTCTGCCCCAGATTCCTGTATCCAGATGGAACCACACTGCAGCCTTCTAAAATCAGCCTGGGAAACACAGTGCAAAAGGACACCTGGTTCATTCCCCTGAATTGCCCTCCACCCCACCCCCAAGCTACCCAGAAAAGGCCTGGAAGCTGGGCCCACAGCAGATCCCTAGGCCACAGAGTGGCCCAGCTCTGCACCAGCCTCTGAACTTATTTGGCAGTCATGGGTGCCAGGGGTCCCTGGCTTGTGCTCTAGTTAATTGAACATGCTGGTTACATGATTTTTAATTCACAATCCTTTTTGTTTTGATCATTATTGTAAAACGTTTCTAAAATTCAGGAGTTCAGCCTTTACTGAGATAACAATGGTTTAGTTAACTGGCAAGAATCTTTTTTTTTTTCCCCCTCTTTCCTTTATTTTCCAATCTCCTCTAATGGGATTGTAATATTTTTATATTAATAAAAAATGTATTTGGTAAATACGCATGAGTCTACCTCCTGGCTTAATACATAGTACACACTAGAGAAGTGAGCTTTTGTTTTATGTTTGAGAACCTGTTAGGTTTTGGGCTCTGCTTTCTGGACAGTTCTCACTACAAAGGATGAAGGTGCATGTGGAGGCAGCTAAGATTGTGTTTTATGTGGATTCTGATCCCAGGAAATCTGAAAACTGAGTGTCTGAGTCTCTGATTTGTCAACTCCGAATAAAGATCACACAAATTGCCTACCTCCAGGGTTTGTCATGGAGCTCAAATGTGATCAGGTCCTTAAAGCTTCTGGCTGGCACAGGACATGAGGAGTGAACACTGAAGGTTCTGTTCTAGAAGAACCTTGGTCACTGTCCACTTTATAGACTTCCACTCCCTTAACCCTCATTGTCCAAATACTGTATGTAATTGGCTCTTTAATGACTGATGAACGTTATTTCAGAAACCCTGGTGGTGCAGTGATTAAGTGCTACAGCTGCTAACCAAAGGGTCAGCAGTTCGAATCCTCCAGGCACTTCTTGGAAACTCTATGGAGCAGTTCTACTCTGCCCTATAGGGTCGCTATGAGTCAGAATCGACTCGACAGGGCTGGGTTTGGTTTTTTGGGTTTGAAGGTTATTTCACATTTTGTTGTTGTCATTAGTTGCCATGGAGTTGAGTCATTTCCAACCCATGGTAACCCTATATGTTCCAGAGTAGAACTGCTCCATAGGGTTTTTAAGGCTGTAACCTTTTGGAAGCAGATCACCAGGTCTGTCTTCTAAGGTGCCCCTGGGTGGGTTAGAAGCTTCAACCTTTTGGCAAGTAGTTGAGTACTTAAACTTTTGCACCAACTTCACAATCAGGACATGTCTTACAAATCAAGGGTGTTTCATAATTGCTGTCAACTAAGTGGCAGTCTTGACATAGTTGTCATTACCTGTGCATCTAAGAACATTGCAGAGAACTATGGTTAAGACTATGTCATGGTTTAATGGGTGATGGTTTTTCTTTTTTTAGTAATACTTACTTGATGGTGAGCCTTACACTCAAAAGCATTTTGGAATTGGTAAAGCATGGTACTTCCCTCCCACACCCTTCCTTAAAGAAAATAAACAAAATGTGCAAGTTGTCTCTGGTTCTGAAGTCATGTGATAGCCAACAAGCATACAAGCAGCAGGAGTTGTAGACCAAGCAGCTCTAGAAGGTGGGGGTGGACAAGGACCTCTGCCTTCAGTTCCGAAGGCCTTGCCTTTCATGAATCCCTCCCTGACAAGGCCCAGCTGCTCTTCCTGCCCTGTGTCCTTTGAGTAACTCACCCTGCCTTTTTTACTTTCTTTGTTGAGTGGGCTCTGTCTCTTATCAACCACAACAGTCTAGCTAAGGCAGGAGTGCTGCTTGCATATGCTCACCCATCAGCCTACTTCTCCAGCTCAGGCTTAGCCTCTTCCTCCGGAAAAGATCATGAGTTTTATTGACTCATCCACACCCTCTTCTAACAGGCTAAGGTATGCAAGTGGTGGTTGGGAGGAAGAGGGAGACTGCTGAGTAACAGACCTGTGCGTACATTCTCCTAGCTGCTCTCTGACCCTCTTCAATGATTGGTATGTGGTTTGGGGTAAGGCATTCACATTTAGCACTTAAATAACTGTTTCACTTAAGACAAGGAAAATAAATTATCTGAAGCATCTGAGTATGGGCAGTCTACTTAGATAAACATTCTAATAATTATATTAGTATTATACATGCCATGAACAGATAAAAAGAAAATACAAAGATCTACGCAGAGCAATTTATTCTGGGTGCAATTTAACACTGTAGGATGTTACGGTTCTTTGTTCTAATTATCAATTGTCTTTGTCTAGTAGAGTTAAAACTCCAGATGATAAAGAGTGTTAAAAGACCAGATAAACCAACAATTTTCATCTAGGTTTCAGAAGAAATTTATCAGAGGTTAATTATAGCTTTAGAGTGGCTTTCGCTGGTTTAAAGCTTTCTATCTCCTCAAAAAATAAGAGGCTGGAGGCAGAATCTCCATTTCCAAGGAGAGAACCCTGGATGTCAAATTATTCCACAGCCCCCCAGCTTCAGCCAAATCCTGAGTGTTGGGGAAGCCAGCTGCTGTCCTGTCTTATTGATGGCCCCTGCCATCCCAAGTGAGTCCCTGGAAAGCACAGTTGAGCACACAGCTACTAACCAAAAGGTTGGCCATTCAGATCCACCCACAGGAGCCTCGTAGGAAAGGCCTGGCAATCTACTCCAAAAGGTCACAGCCATTAAAAACCCTGTGGAGCACAGTTCTACTCTGACACACAGGGGTCACAATTAGTCAAACTGACTGAACACCAGCTGGTTTTGGTACTGGGTGCCATCCCAAGAGCAGGCAACAAGCCAGGGAAAGACAATGGGCACAGCAGAGAGCTCTTTGCCCAATCACTGCTCTATGAGGGTCTTACAAGATCTGGGTGGAAACTGGCTAGACCTGCACAGGAGTCTGGAGGGAAATAACTGAGAAATTTAAGTATTCTGGTTACCTAAGACATTTGGGTTTCTGACCCTTTCGGAAGGAAGAGGAAGTGGCTGAGTGTGGCACTGGGGCCTGTTAATGCCCACATGCAGAGTAGCTGTTTGAGAATTAAACCATCCATAGAGCAAGGCTTTATAAACGGGCTGTGAGGCCGGCCAACATTTACTTTGGAGCACAGAGGTCTGGGTTTGCTAAGTGTCACGGGTGAGTGAGTGATGGGGGTTTGAGGCAAGGAGAATCCTCAGTGCCTTGGAGTGTTTTCTAGCCAATAAAACTTACCCTGGTGATGTCTGATGCCTGAATGGGACAATAGAAAAAGCCCCAAAGAGACGTTAGCCTAGTTAGAGTTTGAGGAGCTTTTCTATTAGAAAATTCCTCGGTACTTTTGTATTAAATTATGAGCTCCAGCTTGGAACCAGAACAAAACAGTTGGAACACACTGCTTTCTGCAAAGTTCTGGCTTTGCTTGCCTCCTTAGGAAAGCCACCTACCTTCTCTTATGGAGTAGAAAAATCACCCCCTGTGGTCTTGTTGCCCTGCCTCCCCCCTTGAGAAACTCCTTTTTTCTCTTTCCTGCTTTCCATCCTTTATGCACGCTTAGTTCCCACAGGCTTCCTTTATCAATATTTCAATTGGTTGCTGCTGACCTACACTTGAATCCAAATATTTGCGCTATTCAGTGTGAATTGTTCATTCAGCCAAGTGCTTGATTATGTCTGCGCTCTTTTGAGCAAACTGAATGGCCTACTTGACTAGGTAATGCCGATATAGCCCGGTCATTAGTAGGGTTTGTTAGAACTGACCAGATGCAGAAAGTAAGGAAGAGGAGAAAAGAAGGGGTTTGTGTTCAGTTTTCTTTGCAGCGCAGCCATGGTGAAGAAAATGAAATTGTGTACTTTCCATACGTAATTAGAAGCTGTATCTGTGTTCTTCAAAATGGACACTTAGTCTAGTGAGAATCAAACGGGTCATGAACTAAAGGAGATGGATATCCCTGATGGCACACAGTTTAATTTATTCACCAGCAAATTATCTCCTGGATAACACATACAGTTGTTTTTTTTTTTTTGGTGGTGGCTGGCATTCTTATTTTCATTGCTTAGATCAGGACACAAGAAATGCAACAAAGCTATACTCATTGCTTGCCCTTCATTAATATGGTTCCCTGCACTATATGGTGTTTCTTTCCATTTTCAAGCTGACCTTTAATAAACAGCACCAAATGTCACATGACTGCTCTATAATATGCTAAACCATAATTTATTCAACCATTACTGAGCACCTGCCATGTGCTCAGTTGTGAGTTATATGGCAGAAACCCTTCCGAAGGAACAAGAGTTAAAATCCTTGGCTCTAACCCAAGGGAACAGACCCAAGAGGATTTTTTCCAGAAACAAGAGGGAGTGGCTTTGAAGCAGAGATTGATTTGGCCAATGTCCCAAAGCAAGAAGTGACAATGAAAATGCACCTGTGCGAGGAGTTCAGAGCTTATTGGGGAAGGTAGACTTATAAACAGTGTAGAAAAGGTAAGAATGAGAATACTTGGAACAAGATACCAAGTGTGCTATATACATATCCATTGCCGTCAAGTCAATTCGGACTCACAGTGACCCTGTATGACTGAGTAAAACTGACCTATAGAGTTTCCAAGGCTGTAATCTTTATGGAAGCAGACAGCCACATCTTTCTGTCACAGAACAGCTGGTGGGTTTGAACTATCGGTTAGCAGCCAAGTGCTTAACCACTGTACCACCAGGGCTCCTTTATATATATGTATATGTATATATGTGTATATGTATATGTGTATATGTATATGTATATGAATAATAGGAATCTCTGGCCTCTGGGAGCGCATAGTCTGTCAGAGGAGATAATTCATGTACACAAGTAAATAGAATCCAAGGCAGATTGTACTGAAGGAACAACAAGGAGACATGGGCATTCAGAGCTGGAAGAGGTCATATCTAATAGAACTGGATAGCCATTTGTCTATCTAAGTTTTTTAAAAGCCTTACTTGGAGCTCATGGCTTGAAGCACATTCCTGTGTGCTCACACCGCGTGTGTTTTAAACATATCAACTCGACAGCAGTGAGTTTGGTTTGGTTTTGGTAAACAGTTGACACAATTCTTTAAGCATCTTCCACATAGCTCTTTGATTACAGCCAGATTTGCTGCTTTGCTTCTCTGTTTATATTACACTGATTGCAATGTGCTGTCATATAAAGGGAAACCCTGGTGGAGTACGGGTTAAGTGCTGCAGCTGCTAACCAAAAGGTCGGCAGTTCAAATCTACCAGGCACTCCTTAGAAACTCTATGGGGCAGTTCTACTCTGTCCTATAGGGTCCCTATGAGTCAGAATCGACTCAACGGTAACAGATTTGGTGTTTTTTTGTTTGGTTTGTTTGGGGTCATATAAAGGAGTATAAGGAAAGGAGGGAAATGGATATTTATTAAGCACTTACAATGTACCAGCCATTAAACTACTCACTTTCAATTTTGTTTCTCACAACCCCTGAAGCTGGAATCACTCAAGTTGGAACCTTAGCTCACTGTGCTTCAGTGTCCTCATCTCTTAAAAGGATATGATATTGTAGGGTAAAGGACCTGTTTTACCTGGAGTAAGGTGGACTTTATTCTTGGTTTCTGGGCAGTGACCCTTGGAGTAATTGGTGTGCCTTGGTCTGGGACTTCTAGGCCACACCCGATGGTTTGTATTGGTGAGTGGAGGCTGACCAGACCAGAAAAGACTTCCTGGGAGGTAGGCATCAACTAGCCTCAGGAGGCGTGATTTAGCTTATCATGCATTACTGGCTGATAAATACTGAACCCTAAGGCTTAGAGGGCTTCCTGGTTGGCAAAAACATCTGCTCTCAGGAGGGTAGCTCATCCCTTGGGACATGGAAGCTTTGCATTGGAAACCCTCCCATACCCTATGCATCTCTTCGTTTGTATCCTTTTTTAGCTGTAATAAATCTGTAGTTGCAAGTATGTTTATTCGCTGCTGCTCCATGAGGTTCTGCGAGCCATTCCAGTGAATTATTCAACCCATAGGGGCAGTGGGAGCCTGCAGGTCAGGAAGTAAGGGTGTTGTATAGACTCCCGAGCTTGCATCCTGAAGGGGTAGTGGGAAAACAGCCTTGAATCTGAGGCCAGCAGGGCAGAAGTTTGGGGTATCATGTGGACTCCCCCAACTTGCAACTGGTATCTGCCTATTTGGCAGTCTGAAAGATGGTGTCTTTTTAACTTGTGAGCTCTGACCCAGCTCTGGGTGGCTAGGGTCAGAGACAGTGCCGTGAAGACAGCTAGTGATGAGGATGGGGAGGTGAGAAGGTGAGGACCAAATCAATCCCCACATTTCATTTGGGAGGTTGGATTCATGCGACACTGCTGGGACTTGCCCCTTACTTACAGCAGATAATAATAGCATGGGCTTTGCAGAGTTTTTGAAGAGCTAAATTGAGATAATATATTTAAAGGTCTTAGTTTAGTGCCTGGTCAGAGTAAAAAAAAAGCGTAAGTATTCAGTAAATGTTAGATTTTATTTTTATCTGATGTTTAATATGTGTCAGTACTTGGAGAAGAATATTGAATATACCAAGGACTGCCAGAAAAATGAACAAATCCGTCTTGAAAGAAGTACAGCCAGAATGCTCCTTAGCATCAAGAATGGTGAGACTTCATCTCACATACTTTGGACATGTTATCAGGAGGGACCAGTCCCAGGAGAAGGACCTCATGCTTGGTAAAGTACAGGGTCAGCGAAAAAGAGGAAGACCCTCAATAAGATGAATTGACACATTGGCTGTAACAGCTCAAGCACAGCAACAATTGTGAGGATGATGCAGGACTGGGCAGTGTTTTGTTCTCTATGAGTCGGAATCAACTCAAGGGCACCTGACAACAACAGCAACAGTACTAGATAGGTAATCTCTCATAATTTTTTGAAACGTACATATTATCTTCATTTTACCAATGAGAGAGTAAAAAGTCTTCAGGCTATTGGTGAAAAGGTCACTTTGACATCTAGTGTTTTCTCTGTAGTCAAGAACACCAGAGTAAAGACAAGATATAGAAGCTACCTGTAATGTCCAATTTATTTTGGCAAGGGGGGTGGAGAGAGATGTCGGGGGAGTGCCTCAGAAATATTTGTTCCTAATAAATCTCTAGCAATGAATGAAGTTGAACTGTAACCGCTTGAAAATCTTTGGAAGAAAAGGATTGCGCAAACAAAAAATAAATACTGCCCTAATAAGAGTAATAGGGGAGAGAGATGTCGGGGGAGTGCCTCAGAAATATTTGTTCCTAATAAATCTCTAGCAATGAATGAAGTTGAACTGTAACCGCTTGAAAATCTTTGGAAGAAAAGGATTGCGCAAACAAAAAATAAATACTGCCCTAATAAGAGTAATAGTTATACATTGATGTATATAATAAATGATTATATAATAAGTCCCTGTATTACTAATAATCATGATGGCATAAGAGTATGGCCCATTAGTTATAATGGGCTTAGCTAATCAATTCTAATAAATACCATGTATTTGTATAGTGCCTACTTTCCAGTGATCTCTAAGCAATTTGTAATCTTACATGGAATACATGGCCAACACGATAGAATGTGTTTCTAATCCTAGGACTAAATTGCCCCGATATAATAATTCATTGACATTAGCAATGTGACAACAGGAAGTCCTAAATTAAGAGGAATTGCATACCTAGGTTATTCATAAATCCTTCACTTTTAGTATCAAAAGCCTAAGGCTAAATCTAAAACTGCACCTTTGGAGTGAAGGCAAGAGAAGTAGGGTCCCATTGCATATAGCACTGCAGTCAGTGAGGTGTGTTGTTGACATATATATGGCTTGTATCTGACAGAGTCATGAAGACAAGAAGGCTCAGAAGCCAAGCCAGATGGGGTTTAAACCTTTTTCAATCACACACACACATACACAAACCTGTAATTATCAATTGGGAGAAGGAGCAGGTCACTCCGCTGCGATGAAGGAATACAGCAGCCAACATAAAGGAAACCTTCCCTGAGCAGAAAAGCGGAGGAAGTCCAGTCCGGAGTTCCCCAGCTATTCCAAAACCTGAATGTGTTTTCATGTTTTCAAGTCAAGGAAATAACGGTCTTGATCAAGAACACATGGTGATTTTTTCAGCAATGACCAAGCCCAGTGAATTATAACTAAAGGCCAAAAAAAAATCTGTTCTCATGTTGGTATGATGGATTATTCGCTAAAGCACTCAATATTATATTAAGGGAGATAGTTTGCTTCACCGATGAAGAAAAGCGTTTTTGAGGAAGAGGTTAAATACATGTAAATTGTCTGCTGCATAGACTTGATGTAAAAAAATACATTTTTCCCGCCATTCCTGATGTTTTCTACAGAGTCAAAGCTGCTTGTATTTCATATTTGTGGTCCAAATATTACAATCTCAAGTGTTCAGAAATGTATAAAAAAAATTTTTTTTTCTAAGTGTAGAGTACTTTAATACCTGGCTGCTTTGAAACTGTCAACCGTTAAAATATTATCTGATATACCATAAATATTAAATGTATTAATTCATGTGAAAATATGTACATTAATGCATCTTGGTGCTTTTCCAAGGCATGGAAGGCATTTAGCTTAGTTTAGTAAATGGTTCTTATTTGTGCCATCCTTTCCTTACTCTCTGAAACTGTCTATATGTTTCCTTTTTACATGTGTTATCTCATTTCATCCTCACATAGAGGGTTTTACTTTACCCATTGAACAAGGAAGGAAACTAAGGCTGAGAAAACAAAAGTCACCTGCCCACAGTAGAGATGGGCTTCTTAAGCAGAGCTCTGTGACCCCAGAGTTTACACTCTTTCCACCGAGTCTGGGTACTGCCCTGGTGGCTGTGTTATATAATTTCAGGTTTTGAAAAAACAAGCTGTACGGTTTTGTTTGGTTTTACTCTTCCCCCCACCCCACCCCACCCCCGCCCCATCATTGGAAAGCACTGTCTTGCCTAAACAAGTCTAAGGTTTAGAAATAAATGAACAACCTCTGTCAGTCTTTTACATAAAGTGATTCTTCCTCTCTCCTCCCCCCACCCTCTTTCTCTCTTCTTATCTTCTCCCTCCTTCCCTCCCTCCTCCTCCTCTCTTCTGCCTCTTCCTTCTCTTTCCCTCCTCTTCCTTTCTCCCCCCCTCTCTCTTATTGCTTGTGCTCAATGATTGAACATCATTTTGCACCTAGAAACACCTTCTCCATCCATTCATGACTCACTGACATTTTATGAATCGTATGGCATATGATTTTTTATATGTATCTCTACCACCTGTCAGTTTGTCATATTGTGATAGACTGTGTGTTGCTGTGATGCTGGAAGCTATACCACTGGTATTTCAAATACCAGAAGGGTCACCCATGGTGGACAGGTTTCAGCAGAGCTTCCAGACTAAGACTAGGAAGAAAGGCCTGGTGATCTACTTCCAAAAACCAGCCAATGAAAACCTTATGGATTACAATAGAACACTGTCCTATATGCAAACATATATGGAACATACGATCATGAAGATGGCTCAGGATAGGGTAACACTTCGTTCTGTTGTACATAAGGTCATCATGAATTGGAGCCAACTCAACAGCAACTAACATATATATTCCAGTTAAGATAGTGAATAGTACTGCTTCATGGTTTAGACTGTCTTCTTGAATACAAAAATGAGATTGAGCCAATGTAAACACGAGACCCTCTAAACAAACAAAAAAGCCAAACTTAATTGCCCACGAGTAGATTCCGACTCATGGCGACCTCAAAGATTACAAAGTAGAACTGCTCCATACTGTTTTCTTGGCTGTTATCTCTATGGAAACCAATCACCAGGCCTTTCTTCTGTGGTGCCATGGGATGGGTTTGAACTGCCAACCTGTAGGTTAGCAGTCCAGCACAAACTGTTTGCTCCACTCAGGGACCTCCTTGATCATCTAGATGTTAGAAAAAAGCAGGTCCACCTTAAAGTCAATTTACCCGAGACTTGCCCTGTAGTGGAGCCCTGGTGGCACAGTGGTTAAGAGCTTGGCTGCTAACTAAGAGGTCAGCATTTGAATCCACCAGCTGCTCCTTGGAAACCCTACGGGGCAGTTCTGCTCCGTCCTGTAGGATCGCTACGAGTCCATATGGACTCCATAGCAATGAGTTTGGTTTTGGGTTTTGCCCTTTGCCCCGTAGTGACTTCCAGTGCTGCATGTCCCATTAACGTGAGTAAATCCCTCCGCCTCCCTACGCGTCTGCTTTTTCACTGGGCACTTTAGGATCTAAATCTTGCCCCCTAGAATTGTTCTTTCAAATGAGAAAGTGTCAAGGAAAGAATGGCTTAAAGGTTAAACCCCCAAAGTCCCGTAATTCAAAAAACATTATTAATTATTAACCATCTGATCGGAGCTCGTCAGGAGCTGCCAGGGCCCAGGCGTTGGGTCAAGCACCCGCTTGCTCCGTCTGTGCACGTAAGGTTTCATTTTTCTCTAGAAGCCCTCACATGCATGGCGGTCTCGGAAACTCGTGTTAGGAAGCACGAATAATAAATTATTAAGAGAACAAAGGCTGAGCTCATCGAAAAGCTATTGCTCTGTGGGTAAATACAGCCCCACTGTGTGTTAAACAAAAATTAATCCCCATTTTCTTTTTTATAGTTAAGTTGCCATCAATTCAAACGCAGAGAACAAGGCGCTGGACACAGTTAATAGTCCGCAGACTGGCTCGCCCGGGCTTTGAAAGCATTTAAGCTGCCCTGAAGAGCTGCTTGTGCCCAATTATAACTCACTACTGGCCATCTTCATAATTTAAATCTGTCCGCCCCTGAGGGGGCACAATTTTTTGCTAATCAAAGCCATGAATGCACCTTTTTCCTTTTGACAGCGTTAAATTAAAGCTAAATGGTCGGTTTTGAATGAGTTACTGTGAAGAATAAAGGCATTAATGAGGTAATTTCATTATGCAGACTCATCCAGGCCTATGTGAAAACGAGGGAAGTAAGTGGAGGAGAAAGCTGCTGAGGAAATTAGGGTTCCTTCCACCCTAATTAATGTTTGGGGGCATTTAGTACAGGCACCAAATTAACTGCTCCAAAGAACTCTCATTGAAAAAAATACATTGTTGCCCTCCCCTGTAATTAGAAGACAGAACAAGGAGAACCCTCTGTGAGTAAAAAGCCAACCTTTAACTGGCTGCGCCGGCCAGGGAAAACGCCATTAGGGCGGCCGTGGTTTAGGGAAGCACTGGCCGTACAATATAGGATTGTTTAGGTCCTTGGGCTCTGTGAGCTGTAAACAGGTAGCTTCTGAATGAGGAATTATGAGACTCTGGGCTGGCCTGTCTTCCCAGCAAAACAGTCTTAAGTGCATCCCAAAGGAATAAAGGAAGGTGAATAGGCTCAGCGGAGTTAGCAAAGAGAATGCTCAATGCTTGTCTTAAGGGATTACATGATGTTGGCCCGCCTCTCTCATTGAATTATCTTTACCCTGCTTTTGTCTCCTCTAATTGGAGCTGATGAGGTGCTAATTGGAGGCCTTTTTTAAAAAGCACACTACTTTAATCATTGGGAAAGCGAGGGAGGCTGAGGGAGTGGAGTTAATGAGGGGGGAAAAAGAGAGAGTATGAAGAGTAGTTTGGCAAAAATAAAGCTTGTGTGTCGGTTGTTGTTGGCAGTGGTTGCTGTCAAGTTGGCTCTAACTGATGACTACCCCGTGTACAGCAGAAGGAAACACTGCCCAGTCCTGTACCATCTTCATAATCACCGCTATGCTGGAGTCCATTGTTGTGGCCACTGTGTATTTTGAGTGCCTTCCAACCTAGGGGGCTCCTCTTCCACCACTGTATGGAACAGTATTCTGTTGTGATCCATAAGGTTTTCACTGGCTAATTTTTGTGAGAAGATTGCCAGGCCTTTCGTCCTTGTCTTTGTCTGGAAACTTTGCTGAAACCTGTCCACGGGGGGGTGACCCTGATAGTATTTGTAATACCTGTGGCAGAGCTTCCAGCATTACAGCAACATGTAACTCACCACAGTACAACAACCTGACAGATGGGTTATGGTGCTGTGTGTGTCTAAAAGGAGTGAAAGGAAAGGTTTGATGGGAGAGAAAGGTAAGCAACTGAGATATTTTATTTTTAAAACTTTCCAAAGCATCATCACGCATTAGCTAAAATATGAATAATCTAGTTAGTGCAGTCAGTTCTGCCCTCGAATTCCCACATTGGGTGTCAATTCAGGCTGAAGCTTTTGTATGTTCCAGCCGTCTGGCTTCCCCTTCAAAACTGTGTGGCTCTGCCACCTACTGGCCCTTGTTGCCCCTCTTACGGAGCCCATCAGATGTGTGGATGTGCTTTGCCATTTCTTCTGGCTGTGGAAACGACCCTTCATCTCCGTCTTCCTCTATTTCATAGCCATGGGCTGAAATATGAAGATGAAGATGTCTGCAGGGGATATGGATTGGGGAAAATAAGACAGAGTTGACTCACCGAAACACTAACAGTGCCTGTAAGAGTTGGCTTTGTTTGTTTTTGCTTTTGCTTCTCCTTTTACTTGTCTATACTTTCCAAATCTTTAAAATGAGCTTGTATAACTTTTACCATCAGAAAAACAAAACTTTTTATCTTCATTCAAGGTAACTTTCATATGTTGTAATAGACTTTAATTTTTTAGAACAGTTTTAGGTTTACAGAAAAATTGTGCAGAAAGTACAGTGGGTTCCCATATACTCCCTCTCCGCCCCCCCCCCCCATTTCCCTATTACTAACATCTTGCATCAGTGTGGTACATTTGTTATAATTGATGAATCAGTATTGATAGAGTATTATTAACTAAGGTCCATGTACATTAGAGTTTTCTGTTTGTGTGGTGCCGTCCTATGGGTTTGGACAAATGCAGAATGTTATGTACCCACCATTACAGTATCATGCGGAATAGTTTCACAGCCCCCAAAGTCCCCTCTGTTCCACAGTTTAATAATTTTAAGTAACAAAGGAATCGGAACTGATGAAATAAGTGTGCGGGGCAGAGAAGAGAGGGGGCCTGTGGAACGGTGGGCTTCCAGAAATTTCCCTTCATGGGCACTGCACCTGGCTTGCCTGCTCTTGCTGTGTGTGTAACAGGACTCCAGTGGAAGGAAGGGAAGGGAAGGACGCCATGGCGATTCGATGATAAGCGTTAATCACAGGACTTACACGGGCTTCTGTTGAACTCTCCCTTCCCTGGCTCCTTGCAGGGTTTTATTTATAAAGTACACCAAGGAATTTATCACTTTCTGTATTATCTCATATTCTTGTCGAACACTTTGGAAGGTTAGCTTCCTGACATACACTAGCTTACTTGAGGGCAGCGGCCCAGCAGTTTTCCTTCCCTTGCATAAGTATCCAAGTGCTTAAGTTTCCTTTTGCATGCTACCTAATGTAAAATCCAGCCAGCTGATAGTGTATTCGGCAAAGAAATGTGTAACTGATATGACACAGGTCAGCTTGTAAATATGAGCACATAACTTGTGCAAAGCCTTGTGGGATTGCATTTTATCCCTGTGATATATATAATGTGCTTGGAACAGTGCCTGGCACATAGCAAAAGCAAAAAAAAAAAAACAAAAACCAAACCCCGCTGACATCGAGCCGATCCCAACTCATAGTGACCCTATATAACAGAGTAGAACTATCCCGTAGGGTTTTCAAGGAGCAGCTGGTGGATTTGAACTGCTGACCTTTTGGTTAGCAGCAGAGCTCTTAAACACTACACCACCAGGGCTCCAAAAACCAAGTAGATTCTAACTCATAGTGACCCCATAGGACAAAGTAGAACAGCTTCATGGGGTTTCCAAGGCGGTAATCCTTCCGGAAACTCTTTGGGTCAGTTCTACTCTGTCCTATAGGGTCGCTATGAGTCGAAATAACTCGACAGCACTGGGTTTGGTTTGGTTTTTTTGGATTAATCTTTCTGGAAGCCGGCTGCCACATCTTTCTCTTGCAGAACAGCTGGTGGGTTCAAACAGCCGAGCGCTTAACCGCTGCACTGCTAGGGCTCCTTTAGCACATAGGTAAAAGGTAATAATTTAAAGCAGACAGAAGGAGACACTGAGTGAGATGGGTAAACTAGGAATCAGGCTTTTGTTGTTAGTGGCAGTCGACTCAGCTCCAACTCATGGCAACCTCATGTACAACAGAACAGAATGTTGCCAGGTCCTGCACCATCTTCGTGATCGTTGGTGTCTTTGAGTCCATCGTTGTGCCTGTTGTGTCAATCCATCTCATTGAGGTTTCCCTCATTTTTTCTTACCCTATAGGGTCGCTATGAGTCGGGATTGACTCGACGGCCCTGGGGTGGGGGGCTACTTTACCAAATATGATGACCTTTTCTAGCAATTAATCTTTCCGGATAACAAGTCCAAAGTAAACAAGTAGAAGTCTCACCATGCTTGCTTCTAAAGAGCATTCTGGTTGTATTTCTTCTAAAACTAGTTTGTTCATTCTTCTGGCAGTCCGTGGTGTATATACTATTCTTCCAGTTCTAAAAGGCAAAAATGATGGTGCAAGAAAACAGATGCAGCGTCTGGTTTTAAAAACTGTAAATCTAAGGAAGAATTTTGCTTAGGGGGAGTATTTGTTTCCTAAGGAGCCCTGATGTGCAGTGGTAAAGCACTCGGCTGCTCAAAAGGTCAGTGGTTTGAACCCACTAGTGACTCTGAGGGAGAATGAGTGGCAGTCTGCTTTCATAAAGATGACAGCCTTGGAAACCCTGTGGGGCAGTTCTACTCTGTCTCTTAGGGTGGCTATGAGTCAGAATAGACTCGATGGCAATAGGTTTGGGTTCTTGTGTGTGCGTGTGTGTGTATGTGTGTGTTTTTCTGGTTTTATTGGTTTCCTGTGGCTGCTGTAACAAAGTGCCACAAGCTGAGTGGCTTGCAACAATAGAACTTTATTCTGTCACAGTTCTGGAGGCTAGTAGTGTGAATTCAGGATTTTGGCAGGGCCATGTTCTCTGCAAAGCCTCTTCTAGGGGATGATCTTTCCTTGTCTCTTCAGCTTCTGGTGGGTCCGGGTGTTCCTTGGCTTATGGCAGCATCTTCCCTCTGTGTCTCTTCTTATAAGGACACCAATATGAAAAGATCAGAGGCCACCCTAATAACCTCATCTTAGTTACTTACATCTGCGGTGACCCTATTTCCAAATATGGTCACATTCTGGGGTTCCAGTGTTAGGACCTCAGCATATCCTTTTGAGGGACACAATTCAACCCATAAGAGAAGTATTCAGAATACTTTTATGTTATTCATTGTCAGGCAGAAGGTGCTCTGAGGAGGTAACCTGCCTGTATCTTGGCTCTTGGTCAGTGAGACCAGACTGCCCACATGGAGAACTTTAGGATCTCAGAGCTAGGAAGAACAGGTGTTCTGGTTGTCAGCTGTTGTTCTGCAGGTGAAGAAGAGATATGCTCACAATCACACTGGTCACGGAGAGTGGCCAAGTCTATACCATACTCTAGGTCTTCAGCCTCCCAGGTCAGTGCTGCTTTTCCTAATAACGTGCTGTCCCACTGGACGAGGAACCCCACAGCCTCCTTCTCTGAGGCCCCTGAGCATGCTGGGTGAGAACAGAGAGCCCAGCTGTGCTGGGTATACAGCTGCATACGTTCACACACATATACTGACACATGGCTGGGCATGTCAGCCCCAGCCAAGGGGAAAAATCCTTCCCCAATCCTGCATGGGCAGTTTGCACATCAACAGGAGAGTTGCCGAGTGTCTGGCTGGCTCCCCATCAACCTGGATTCTCTCAGTTACTCACACAAGTGTGCATTCAGCATCCACCAAATACTGGACTGCCTACAAAGTGCCATGCCCTGAGCAGACTGTTGGAAATACAATGGCAAGCAAAACCTGACTCAGCCTGTCCTCATGGAGCTTATTGTCTAGTGCAGGAGACAGGCATTACAAAGACTTACATGAGGAATGGGTTGAGTCCACTGTGATAAATGCTGTGTAGGAAAAGCACACTGTGCAAACCCAGAGTAGGCAGGTGGACACACCAGGACACAGTCATGCTCACCCAGGACTCAGGTGACACTGAGGCAGGTGCTTCCAGCACCTGCAGACCACAGAACCTCCCCCTAGCTGCTGTTAAAGCAGTTTCTAATGAGTTAATCAAAGAGCCTTGCAGCACAGTGTTTAAGCACTCAGCTGCTAACCGAAAGGTCGGCAGTTCAAACCCACTGGCCACTCCTTTGGAGAAAGATGTGGCAGTCTACTTCCGTAAAGATTACAGCCTTGGAAACCCTATGGGATAGTTCTACTCTGTTCTATAGGGTCGCTATGAGCTGGAATCCACTCCATGGCAACACAATGGCTTTGGGTTTTTTTAAATGAGTTAATGACAGCGGAGGATGGAGGCAACTAGGCATGGGGGAGGGGAGGGAGGCCACAGAAGTCCTCTGAGACCTAGCAGATGCTTCAGCAGGAGGCTGGGGAAGCATTTACCAGTTGGCTGCAGCTTCTGAAAGAGCAAGCAGAAGGGTCAAGCAATTCGGCCATCATCAGTTCAGTGACCATATTTTTTAATGAAAAAAAAAACAGCATATAATCTCCCTTTTGTTGTAGTTGTTTTACAAACAACATTTTTTTATACTTTTTACTGTGCTTTAAGTGCAAGTTTACAAATCAAGTCAGTCTCTCATGCAAAAACCCATATACACCTTGCTACACACTCCCAATTACTCTCCCCCTAATGAGAAAGCCCGCTTTCTCCCTCCACTCTCTCTTTTCATGTCCATTTCTCCAGCTTCTAGCTCCCTCCACCCTCTCATCTCCCCTCCAGGCAGGAGATGCCAACATAGTCTCAAGTGTCCACCTGATCCAAGAAGCTCACTCCTCACCAGCATCCTCTCCAACCCATTGTCCAGTCCAATCCCTGTCTGAAGAGTTGGCTTCGGGAATGGTTCCTGTCCTGGGCCAACAGAAGGTCTGGGGGCCATGACCACCGGGGTCCTTCTAGTCTCAGTCAGACCATTAAGTCTGGTCTTATGAGAATTTGGGGTCTGCATCCCACTGCTCTCCTGCTCCCTCAGGGTTCTTTGTTGTGTTCCGTGTCAGGGCAGTCATTGGTTGTAGCCAGGCACCACCTAGTTCTTCTGGTCTCAGGATGATGTAGTCTCTGGTTCATGTGATCCTTTCTGTCTCTTGGGCTCGTAATCGCCTTGTGTCCTTGGTGTTCTTCATTCTCCTTTGATCCAGGTGGGTTGAGACCAATTGATGCATCTCAGATGGCTGCTTGCTAGCGTTTAAGACCTCAGACGCCACTCTTCAAAGTGGGATGCAGAATGTTTTCTTAATAGATTTTATTATGCCAATTGACTTAGATGTCCCCTGAAAACATGGTTCCCAGACCCCTGCCCCTGCTACGCTGCCTTTCAAAACATTCAGTTTGTTCAGGAAACTTCTTTGCTTTTGGTTTAGTGGAGTTGTGCTGACCTCCCCTGTATTGTGTGTTGCCTTTCCCATCACCTAAAGTAGCTCTTATCTACTATCTAATTAGTGAATACCCCTCTCCCACCCTCCCTCCCTCCCCCTCTCGTAACCACAAAAGAATGTTTTCTTCTCAGTTTAAACTATTTCTCAAGTTCTTATAATGCTGGTCTTATACAATATTTGTCCTGCAACTAATTTCACTCAGCGCAATGCCTTCCAGATTCCTCCACATTATAAAATGTTTCACAGATTCCTCACTGTTCTTTATCAATGTGTAGTAATCCATTGTGTGAATATACCATAATTTATTTATCCATTCATCCATTGATGGGCGCCTTGTTTGCTTCCATCTTTTTGCTGTCGTAAACAGTGCTGCAATAAAAATGGGTGTGCATATATCTGTTCATGTAAAGGCTCTTATTTCTCTAGGATACGTTCCAAGGAGTGGGATTGCTGGATGGTATGGTAGTTCTATTTCTAGCTTTTTAAGGAAGCGCCAAATTGATTTGACATTCCCACCAGCAGTGTATAAGTGTTCCAGTCTCTCCACAGCCTCTCCAACATTTATTATTTTGTGTTTTTTTGGATTAATGCCACCAAATTTTTTTTTTTTTTTGGTGGAGTGAGATGGAATCTCATTGTAGTTTTGATCTGCATTTCTCTAATGGCTAATGATCGTGAGCATTTCCTCATGTGTCTCTTACCTACCTGAATGTCTTCTTTAGTGAAGTGTCTGTTCATATCTTTTGCCCGTTTTTTAATTGGATTATTTGTCTTTTTGCAGTTGAGTTTTTGCAGTGTCATGTAGATTTCAGAGATCAGGCGCTGATCGGAAATGTCATAGCTAAAAACTTTTTCCCCGTCTGTAGGTAGTCTTTTTACTCTTTTGGTGAAGTCTTTGGATGAGCATAGGTGTTTGATTTATTTTTTTTCCCAGTTACCTAGTTTTTCTTCTGCATTCTTAATGTTTTGTATACTGCTTGTGCCGTGTGTTAGGGCTCCTAACGTTGTCCCTATTTTTTCTTCCATGATCTTTATTGTTTTAGATTTTATATTTAAATCTTTGATCCATTTTGAGTTAGTTTTTGTGCATGGAGTGAGGTATGGGTCTTGTTTCATTTTTTTGCAGAGGGGTATCCACTTATGCCAGCATCATTTGTTAAAAAGACTTTCTTTTCCTCATTTAACTATTTTGGGGCCTTTGTCAAATATCAACTGCTCATATGTGGATGGGTTTATGTCTGGATTTTCAATTCTGTTCCATCGGTCCATGTATCTGTTGTTGTACCAGTACCAGGCTGTTTTGACTACTGTGGCGGTATAATAGGTTCTAAAATCAGGTAGTGTGAGGCCTCCCACTTTGTTCTTCTTTTTCAGTAAGGCCTTATTTACCCGGGGCCTCTTTCCCTTCCATATGAAGTCGGTGATTTGTTTCCCTATCTCATTAAAGAATGTCATTGGGATTTGGATCAGAATTGCATTAAATGTATAGATCGCTCTTGGTAGAATAGACATTTTTATAATGTTAAGTCTTCCTATCCACGAGCAAGGTATGTTTTTTCCACTTACTTAAGTCTCTTTTGGTTTCTTGCAAAAGTGTACTGTAGTTTTCTTTGTATAAGTCTTTTACATCTCTGGTAAGATTTATTCCTAAGTATTTCATCTTCTTGGGGGCTACTGTAAATGGCATTGATTTGGTGATTTCCTCTTCGATGTTCTTTTTGTTGATGTAGAGGAATCCAAACTGATTTTTGTATGTTTATCTTGTATCCCGATACTCTGCTGAACTCTTCTATTAGTTTCAGTGGTTTTCTGGAGGATTCCTTAGGGTTTTCTGTGTATAAGATCATGTCATCTGCAAATAGAGATACTTTTACTTCTTCCTTGCCAATATGGATGGCCTTTATTTCTTTATGTAGCCTAATTGCTCTGGCTAGGACCTCCAACACAATATTGAATAAGAGTGGTGATAAATGGCATCTTTGTCTGGTTCCTAGTCTCAATGGGAATGCTTTCAGGCTCTCTCCATTTAGGGTGATGTTGGCTTTGTATAAATGCCCTTTATTATGTTGAGGAATTTTCCTTCTGTTCCTATTTTGCTGGGAGTTTTTATCATGAATGAGGGTTGAACTTCGTCAAATGCCTTTTCTGGGTCAATTGATAAAATCATGTGATTCTTGTCTTTTGTTTTATTTATGTGGTGGATTACATTAATTGTTTTTCTAATGTTGAACCATCCCTGCATAGCTGGTATGAATCCCACTTGGTCATGGTGAATTATTTTTTTGATATGTTGTTGAATTCTATTGGCTAGAATTTTGTTGAGGATTTTTGCATCTACGTTAATGAGGGATATAGGTCTATGGTTTTCTTTTCTTGTGGTGTCTTTACCTGGTTTTGGTATCAGGGATATGGTGGCTTCATGGAATGAGTTTGGTAGTATTCTGTCCTTTTCTATGCTCTGAAATACCTTTAGTAGTAGTTGTGTTAACTCTTCTCTGAAAGTTTGGTAGAACTCTGCAGTGAAACCGTCTGGGCCAGGGCTTTTTTTTGTTGGGAGTTTTTTGATTACCTTTTCAATCTCTTCTTTTGCTATGGGCCTATTTAGTTGTTCTACCTCTGTTTGTATTAGTTTAGGTAGGTAGTGTGTTTCTAGGAATTCATCCATTTCTTCTAGGTTTTCAGATTTGAGTACAGTTTTTCATAGTAATCTGATATGATTCTTTTAATTTCAGTTGGATCTGTTGTAATATCGCCCATCTCATTTCTTATGTGGGTTATTTGCTTCCTTTCCTGTTTTTCTTTTGTCAGTTTGGCCAGTGGTTTATCAATTTTGTGGAATTTTTCAAAAAACCAGATTTTGGTCTTGTTAATTCTTTCAGTTGCTTTTCTGTTTTCTATTTCATTTAGTTCAGCTCTAATTTTTATTATTTGTTTTCTTCTGGTGCCTGTGGGTTTCTTTTGTTGTTCTCTTCCTATTTGTTCAAGTTGTAGGGATAATTCTTTGGTTTTGGCCCTTTCTTCTTTTTGGATGTGTGCATTTATTGATATAAATTGGCCTCTGAGCACCGCTTTTGCTGTGTCCCAAAGGCTCTGATAGGAAGTGTTTTCATTCTCATTGGATTCTATGAATTTCTTTATTCCATCCTTAATGTCTTCTATAATCCAGTTTTTTTTTTTTTTTTTTGAGCAGGGTATTGTTCAGTTTCCAAGTGTTTGATTTCTTTTCCCTGCTTTTCCTGTTATTGATTTCTACTTTTATGGCCTTATGGTCAGAGAAGATGCTTTGTAATATTTCAATGTTTTGGATTCTGCTAAGGCTTGCTTTATGACCTAATATGTGGTCTGTTCTAGAGAATGTTCCATGTGCACTAGAAAAGAAAGTATACTTGGTTGCTATTGGGTGGAGTGTTCTGTATATGTCTACGAGGTCAGGTTGGTTGATTGTGGCGTTTAGATCTTCTGTGTCTTTATTGAGCTTCTTTCTGGATGTCCTGTCCTTCACCGAAAGTGGTGTGTTGAAGTCTCCTACTATTATTGTGGAGCTGTCTATCTCACTTTTCAATGCTGATAGAGTTTGTTTTATGTATCTTGCAGCCCTGTCATTAGGTGCATAAATATTTAATATGGTTATATCTTTTTGGTGTATTGTCCCTTTAATCATTATATAGTGTCCTTCCTTATCCTTTATGATGCATTTAACTTTAAAGTCTGTTTTGTCAGAAATTAATATTGCCACTTCTGCTCTTTTTTGATTGTTACTTGCTTGATATATTTTTTTCCATCCTTTGAGTTTTAGTTTGTGTCTCTTAATCTAAGGTATGTGTCTTGTAGGCAGCATATAGATGGATCTTGACAAACATAATTTTTAATTTGATAAAAATAACTTGCACAAACACAGAAATTAAATTGAACTCAGTTATACAATATTTTCAACTGGCTTTACTGGAAAAATAACTTTATGTGGTGTCTGAAGCATATAAAACCAAAAACCAAACCCATTGCTGACAAGTCAATTCTAACTCATAGTGAGCCTATAGGACAGAGTAGAACTGCCCTGCCCCAAAGGGCTTCCAAGGCTTTAATCTTTACGTAAACAGACTGCCACATCTTTCTCCCGTGCAATGGCTGGTGGGTTCAAACTGGTGACCTTTCAGTTAGCAGCTGGGTGCCTAAACGCTGTGACACTAGGGCTCCCTCCTGGAGCATGTGAGAGCTAGAAATTAAAATCCCAGCATTTTGCTCAAAAGAAGATTTTGAACATTGTAGAGTTCAGCCCCTAATTTAATAAACAATAAACTAACATCCAGAAAGATCACTGAAAAAAAAAAAAATCCAATGGTAAGTCCTTTAGGTATGGTCCTTTAGTCCCTTCTCCTCACATCACCAGAGTGATCTGTGTAGCATGTACATCCGTCTGTTCATTGCCATAACATGCAAGCCCACGGCTGCCTTTGCAGCTCATCAGCAGTGGGTCCTTATCCTACACCCTATGTCGGCTGCGCCAAATCAGTCACAGCTCCTCAAGTGATCCAGGCTCTTGCACACTCCAACCTTGGCACCTATGGTTTCTTTTGATATAGTGACAGTCACCCCTCACCTGGTCCAGCTCAGATGCCTCCTGATCTGCGAACACTTTACCTTTCTTCCTTGGCAGAATTAAAGTCCTTCCATGACCCCAGAGCACTTTCTGCTCACTGCTTCCTTTGTGTTTGCCGAACGGTCTCTTTACTAAGTGATGCCCCACCAGATATGACCTCTGCCAGGACAGGGAGTCCAACCCTAATGCCGAGAACAGTGCTGGGCACAGGTGGGTGCACTCTGTCATCAGGTCGACTCCGCCTTACGGCAATCCCATGTGTTGCAGAGTAGAACTGCTCCGTAGGGTTTCCTTGGCTGCAGTCTTTATGGAAAGGAGCCCTGGTGGTGCGGTGGCTAAAGGACTTGGCTGCTAACAGAAAGATTGGTGGTTCGAACCCATCAACCACTCTGCGGGAGAAAGATGTGGTAGTCTGCTTCCACAGAGATTATATACAGCCTTGGAACCCCTATAGGGAAACTCTGCCCTGTCCTCTAGGGTAGCTATGAGTTGGAATTGACTCAATGGCAGGGGGTTTGGGGTTTAATCTTTATGGAAGCAGATCACCAGGACTTTCTTTCATGGCCGCTGGGTGGGTTCAAACCACCAACCTTCAGGTTAGTAAGCGAAAGTAAATACTTATTGAATTAATTAATGAGATGATTACGGATCCAGGCACTACCTCTTGCATATTTCTGTGGTTTTCAGATAAGGCCATGCATACCTGAAATTTAATCCAGAAAACCAAACGAAACCCATTGCTGTCTAGTCAATTCCGACTCATAGTGACCCTATAAACCAAAGCCAAACCTAGTGCCATTGAGTCGATTCCGACTCATAGTGACCCTATAGGACAGAGTAGAACTGCCTCATAGAGTTTCCAAGGAGTGCCTGGTGGATTCGAACTGCCGACCTTTTGGTTAGCAGCCACTGCTCTTAACCACCACGCCACCAGGATTTCCATTTAATCCAGAGAGGGTTATAAATCCTTATGAGAATAATAAATATAGAGAACCATCCTGTCTACTTCCACACCATTTAAATAGTCATCAAATAAATAAACCGCTTCAGTATATCTCAGCCTCCCAACTAGCTTTTTCATCATCTCTGTTCCCAAATCTACCTCCTCCCAGTGCTCCTGTATCTATTTTCAAATCGTCAGAGGGAGGAAAATAAAATGCCCCTTCTCCTCTGCCTGTTCCATTTCTCTTTGTAAACACACTCAGCTCCGTGAACATCTCAGATGATTGTCACCTCTTTCCAAGATGAGCTTATACTTTCCCCATCTGATACAGCGACCTGTTTTCTTTGTATCTTCACTGTACAAGGAAGTAATTTCCATTTCCCTGAATGGAGCTGTCGTCTCATCTTCTGTTTTTGCTTTTGGTTCTGAGGGCTTCTTATTCCTTTGGACTCTCTTTGGGGCTCTACCCTGCTTCTCATTCGGTGATCCTATTTGGGCATCAGCTCCCCAGAGCAGTTTGATCTTTATCAGTTAGGCTTCCATTTGTCTTTCCCAATTTTTGTCAACATTGGATGTTGTTACAGATTGAATTGTGTCCTCCCAAAATACATGTTGGAATCCTAACTCCTATACCTGTAGGTGTAATCCCATTTGGGACCAGGACTACCTTTGTTATGTTAATGAGGCCATAGTACTGTAGGGCGTGTCTTAAACCTAATCGCCTCTGAGATATAAAAAGAGCAGATCAGGCACAGAGGCCAGCATACACAAAGGGGGAAAAGATAGATGCCACATGGAGATTGTCAAGGAACCAAGGAACTGGTTCTTTAAAACCACCCACTTCTGGTATTTCTGTTACAGCAGCACTAGGAAACTAAGACAGGCGTTCATTCCTTTATCGCTAAAATAGCTTCCTAAATAAACATCCAGTCTTCATAGAGCCCTTCAGCCTTTACACCTCTTTCTCAGGGAATCTTAAAGTGAGTTCCCTAACCCTGGTGAAATCTGTCCTTTTCCAATTTACTATCACATTTTCAGTGAATTGTCTCAGGGTGTGGAGGGAGGGAGAGGGGAATTTACTAGCTAGATAGTAGGCAAGAATCATCTTGGGTGAAGGGAAAGACAAAACACAATACAGGAGAAGTCAGCACAACTGGTCTAAACCAAAGGCTAAGAAGTTCCCTAAACACAACCAAACACTTCAAGCTGGGGCTAGGGTCTGGGGACCATGGTTTCAGGGAACATCTAGATCAATTGGCATAACAAAGTTTATTAAGAAAATGTTCTGCATCCCACTTTGGTGAGTGGCATCTGGGGTCTTAACAGCTTGCAAGTGGCCATCTAAGTTATATCAGTTAGTCCCAACCCACTTGGAGCAACGGAGAATGAAGGACACCAAAGACACAAGGAGAATATTAGCTCAAGAAACAAAACAGCTACATAAACCAGGCTCCATCAGCCCGAGACCAGAAAAACTAGATGGTGCCCGGCTACCACCAATGACCACCCTGACAGGGAACACAATACAGAGTCCCTAACAGGGCGAGAGAAAAGTGTGGAGCAGAACTCAAATTCACATAAAAGACTAGGCTTAATGTTCTGATTGAGACTGAAGGAACCCCTGAAGCCACGGCCCTCAGATGCTATGTTAACCTAGAACTAAAACCATTCCCCAAGACCACTCTTCAGACAAAGATTAGACTGGACTATAAAACACAAAAAAATATTCATGAAGAGTGTGCTTCTTAGTTCAAGCAAATACATGAAACCAAAGGGGCGGCTCCTGTCCAGAGGCAGGATGAGAAGGCAGGAAGGGACAGGAGTTGGTTGGGTGGACACAGACAACCAGGGTAGAAAGGGAGAGTGTGCTATCACATTGTAGGGATTACAACTGGTGTTACAGGACAATATGTGTACAAAATTTTGTATGAGAGAGAAACTTGAGCTGTAAACTTAAACCTAAAGTACAATAAAATAAATAAAGTGAATTGTCTCCTTCCATTTCCTGTCATCTAAACCAACCTGGTCAGTTTGGGAGCACTTTCCTCCTTTACATCCTCAAGTCTGGCCTGATGGAAGATTCATGTACACCAGGCCAGATGCTGAAATCATATCATGCTGGACTTTTCAGATGACACAGTTAAACTCATAACAAGGGGAAATATTTAGAAAGAACATCATTTATGTCATTTATTGGCTGGAAGGTACCCTGAGAAAGCAACCTGTCTGTATCTTGGCTCTAGATGCTAGTTAAAGGGTTATTGTAAATCTTTGCCAAAATGTCTTCTTTGCTCTTTACCCTTTTCTACCTCAAGTGCAACCACCACCCATCTGTCAGTGGAGGCTTTCATGTTGCTGTGATATACCGAACAGGTTTCAGCAGAGCTTCCAGACTAAGATGGATTAGGAAGAAAGGCCTGGCAATCTACTTCTGAAAATCAGCCAGTGAAAACCCTATGGATCACAATAGTCCAATCTGCAACTGGTCACAAGGATGAAACAGGACTGGGCAGCATTTTGTTCTGTTGTGCACTGGGTCACCATGAATCAGGGCCAACCAGATAACAGCTAGCAACAACCACCTTAGCCCAGAAATTCATTGCCCTCTGCATTTCTTCCACTTCTTGATTTGTTGATTATGGACTAAACACTTTCACTGTCCCTATTTCCTAAGAACTTTCCTTCCAGTGGTGTGTTTTAATCAACTACTTACTGGCCTTGGCAATAAATCATAATTTCTATCTCCTCTTTCTTGTTACTGAATATCCAAGAATTTATAGCACCAGATGCATGTCCCTCTGCCTTTCCATCTCTCTTAGAGTTGATCGAACTTTTTTGCTTGCTTACCTGCCTCCTTCACTCTTCTGTGAGCTCCTGGCTGACAGAGACAATATTTTATGCATCTTTGTAGCTCCAGCATCTGGCACACAATTAATTCTTAGTAAGTGTCTATTGTTGTTGTTGGGTGCCGTCAAGTGGATTCCAACTCATAGCAACCCCTTGTGACAGAGTAGAACTCCCCCATAGGGTTTCCTTGGCTGTAAACTTTTTTTTCATTATTTTATTGTGCTTTAAGTAAAAGTTCACAAATCAAGTCTGTCCCTCATACAAAACCTTATATATACCTTGCTATACGCTCCTGGGAACCCTGGTGGCGTAGCGCTTAAGTGCTACAGCTGCTAACCAAAGGGGCAGCAGTTCGAATCAGCCAGGCGCTCCTTGGAAACTCTATGGGGCAGCTCTACTCTGTCCTATAGGGTTGCTATGAGTCAGAATCGACTTGATGGCACTGGGTTTGGTTCTTGGTTTTTCTCCCAAGGAGCCACTGGGTGAGTTCGAACCACCAGCCTTTCAGATAGCAGCCAGGCTTAACTGTTGTCACCCAAAAACCCATTAACCCAGCCGTGGAGTTAGTTCTGACTCATAGCAACCCTATAGGAGAAAAGTAGAACTGCCCCATAGGGTTTCCAAGATTGTAATCTTCAAGGAAGCAGACTGCCACATCTTTCTCTTGTGGAGGGGCTGGGGGGTTCGAACAGCTGACCTTTTGGTGAGTAGCCAAGCGCTTAACCACTATGCCACCAGGGCTCCTCAATTGGGCCACCAGGACTCCTTAAATGTCTGCAGAGTGCTGAATGAATATACCAGGATCCCTTACAAGTCAAGAGAGAAAAACTACCGGCACCTGAGGCTACTAATGAGCCCTGAAGGAGAACATACAATTAAGTGTCAAACATGGTTCAGTCAGTGTTCAAAGTAGAGTGAATAAGGGCTCCTATCATTGCAGAAAGCTTCATGGAGACCTGAACTTTGCCATTTAAAAAAATGAGGAGGCATCAGGGAAGAAGCGAGGACACTTAAATTTTTCCACTCTGTCCCTCATAAGTTTCCCTGTGGGGCTGCCTCATCTTACCATAGTATCTCTCCCTTATCAGGTCGTCTGCACTCTTCTCTTCCACCTTCACCAACCTAGTTTAAAGCCCTATTGTGGCAGTTACCTGTACAACCTTATCTTATTTTCCAGTCCAGCTTGGGATATCGAAGACTCTGAGGGACAATGAATGCCACTTTTGTCTCCTCTCTGAAAGTTCTTTGGGCCATTGTCCCAGCCTTGTGTGGTAACTGAGGCTGCTCCTCAGGAATTAACCAGGCTGTGTGGTAATTAGGTCATAGGAAGCACTGTAATCAGAGGATTCCATTGGAGACTAGGCTAAAATTCATAAGTAAAGATGGGTATGGCTTCAACCCAAGAGAGGCTCATTGTAGATTGGAAAGCTTGGTCTAGCAGAACTGCGATGATGACATCCTTTCTTTAAATGTTTTGTCTCCGCTGGGTTTTTTTAAGCATTTATTTTCTATCACTGAGTCCTTCAATAGCAATATAATTGTTATTTCCATGTCCCTGGTTCTAAAGGGTTTTGGAGCCAGTTCTTCTTCCCAGCTCATTAACTGACTGGCCTTAGTATTAGCAGCCCCTCCATCGGGGGTTGCCTTGGAGACAAAGCTTCCTGTAGGTAATCCAAGATTATCTAGCTCTTTATCCTGCATGTGACCCTTAATTACTTGCTAAATTAGAATGGTTTTCTGAAAATCACAAGTGGAGGTTAATATGTTCTTCCAGAGCTGGTCAAGCTAAGATGACACTGAATTCACAGAAAATTCAAGTGACATGATCCCTGAAGGCGTCTTTTTGAGTAAGAAGATGAACTCTCCCCCAGGAGGCACACCTCCCCCTGCCCCCATAAAGGCCTGTCACTCACTGTTCCTCTGCCTGCTTTTCTAGTTGCGGTTTAATCTTCTCAGGACAATTCACTGTGTCAATATTGAGCAGATTAATTCTGGTACAGGATCCTGCATCCATTTGTCTTTAATAACTAACATTGGTTTCAACTTAATTACACATTTGTATCATAAATGCAGATTTTTACCCTATGCATTTACACAATGATAAGGCTTCATGCACCAGTTTGGGACAAGCAAGGAAATTGAAGAAAGTATCAGGAAACAGAAAGTAAACACTGAGGGGGGAAAGGTGGGGCACTAGAGAGTCCTCCTGAACATTTTATAGGCCTTAATTTTTTTTTTTTAAAGGGAGATCAGTGGAAAGGAAGGACTCTTAGAAGGCACCTGATGAGGTACCTCTTCAAATGCTTCTTCGATGTAAGCAAGGTCTATGTAAATGTAGGTATTGAATGAGAATTACCATGAGAACGTATATTTAGCATTGTTGTTGTGTGCCCTTAAGTCAGCTCCAACTCAGCAAGGCAACCTGCTCCCGTAAATGTCAAAGCCTAAGAAACATTATGGGGGTAGCTCTACTCTGTCCTACAGGGTCGCTATGAGACAGACATTTAGCATTACTAGATGTTTCTTCATCTAGACTACAATGAAATTACCAAGTGTAGTTTCAGAAGTTTAAAAAAAAAAAACTGACTTAAAATTTTAAATATTGTGAGTAGTTCTCAACATTGATGTAGAAGAGCACAAATCTTGGCATATCCATCCATAAAGCGTTTAGGAAACTGAACAGAACTGAATTGTGTTAGAAATAAATATCATTGATGATTGATCATCTCGTCATTCATTCAGATTTCTGAAGGAGTGGTTGACAGATTGCTAAAACCCTATTTGATTGGAATGCTTGGCTGATTACCTATAAAGTCTTACGTATTCATGATTATATTCCTCAGCTTTATACCATCTTTAAAAATATTTAACCATCCATTGTGTATAAGGAATCATAACTGTTCTCCTATAATAGCCCTGGTGGCAAAGTGGTTAAGAGCTATCGTTGCTAACCAAAAGGTCGGCAGTTTGAATCCATCAGCTGCTCCTTGGAAACCCTATGGGGCAGTTCTACTCTGTCCTGTAGGGTCACTGTGAGTCAGAATTGACTCGATGGCATCGGGTTTATAACAATCAAAGTAGAAATTAGCAGAAAATTGCTCACATTTTCATCATGATTTGTGTTCATGAGCTTTACATGGGGAGTGTGTGTGCGTGTATCTTTAAAGAAATTTCCCTACACTGAAGAAATAAATACATCCACATAAATTTTTCTTCTAAAATAAGAAACTGTTTTTCTTCTATTTATGTGTGGGGCCCCCTTTCTTTAAATCCAGTTTTGATTCCCAGTTTAGAAGTTTTGCTTAACCTTCCTTTTGCCATCCTTTGTCATTTTGCATTGGGAAATCAGTATCTACAAATATTTATTCTGTGGTCAGAGTAGTACAGGATATCACAGTCCAGATAAGAACATTTTCCTCTCCTTCCAGGCACTTCTTTCTCTCTTCTTTTGATTTCAACTCTTGTGCCTCATTTGCCTTCCTTTTTTCTTTCCTCTCAACTGTGCCTTAAATTTGTCAAAGCGAAAGATGATGTTTTGTCCCAGTGAGTGTTGTTGTTGTTGTTGTTAGGTGCCATCGAGATGGTTCCAACTCACAGCAACCCCTATGTACAACAGAACGAAACGCTGCCAGGTCCTGCACCATCCTCACAACCTTTACTATGTTTGAGCCTATTGTTGCAGCCACTGTGTCAGCCCATCTCGTTGAAGGTCTTCCTCTTTTTCACTGACCCTCTACTTCACCAAGCATGATGTCCTTCTCCAGGGACTGGTCTCTTCTGATAACATGTCTGAAGTACATGAGACAAAGTCTCGCCATCCTTGCTTCTAAGGAGCATTCGGGCTGTACTTCTTCCAAGACATATTTGTTCAGTTTTCTGGCAGTCCATGGTATATCCCATATTCTTCACCAATACCATAATTCAAATGCATCAATTCTTCTTTGGTCTTTCTTATTCATTGTCCAGCTTTCACATGCTTATGTGGCAATTGAAAATACTGAGGCTTGGGTCAAGTGCACTTTAGTCCTCGGACATCTTTACTTTTTAACACTTTAAAGAGGTCTTTTACAGCAGATTTGTCCAAAGCAATGCGTTGTGGATTTCTTGACTGCTGCTTGCATGAGTGCTGGCTGTAGATCCAAGTAAAATGAAATCCTTGACAACGTCAATCTTTTCTCCGTTTATCGTGATGTTGCTTATTGGTCCAGTTGTAAGGATTTTTGTGTAAAAAAAAAAAAAAAATTTTTTTTTTTTTTATGTTGAGGCATAATCCATGCTGAAGGCTGTAGTCTTTGATCTTCATCAGTAAGTACTTCAAGTCCTTTTCACTTTCAGCAAGCGAGGCTGTGTCATCTGCATATCGCAGGTTGTTAATGAGTCTTCTTCCAATCCTGATGCTGCGTTCTTCTTCATATACTCCAGCTTCTCAGATTATTTGCTCAGCATACAGATTGAATAAGTATGGTGAAAGGATACAACCCTGACACACACCTTTCCTGATTTTAAGTATCTCCTTGTTCTGCTCAAAAGACTGCCTCTTGGTCTATGTACAGGTTCCTCACGAGCACAATTAAGTGTTCTGGGATTCCCATTCTTTACAACGTTATCCATAATTTGTTGTGATCCACACAGTCAAATGCCTTTGTACAGTCAATAAAACACAGGTAAACATTTTTCTGATATTCTCTGCTTTCAGCCAAGATTCATCAGTGATGACATTCCTTGTTCCATGTCCTCTTCTGAATCCATCTTGAATTTCTGGCAGTTCCCTGTCAACGCACTGCTGCAACTGCTTTTGAATGATCTTCAGCATAATTTAACTTGCATATGCGATATTGTTTGATAATTTCTGCATTCTTTTGGATCACCTTTCTTCGGAATAGACACAAATATGAATCTCTTCCAGTAGGTCGGCCAGGTAGCTGTCTTCCAAATCTCTCGGCAAGGAAGACTGAGTGCTTCCAGTGTTGCATCTGTTTGTTGAAACATCTCAATTCGTATTTCATCAATTCTTGGACCCTTGTTGTTTTTTTACCAATGCTTTCAGTGCAGCTTGGACTTCTCCCTTCAATAACATCTGCTCTTGATCATATGCTACCTCCTGAAATGACTGAACATCAACCAATTCTTTTTAGTACAGTGACTCTGTGTATTCCTTCCACCTTCTTTTTGGTGCTTCCTGCATCTTTCAATGTTTTGCCCATAGAACCCTTGAAAATCGCAATTTAGGGCTTGAATTTTTCCTTCAGTTCTTTTAACTTGAGAAATGCTAAATGCGTTCTTCCCTATTGGTTTTCTAATTCCAGGTCTTTGCACATTTCATTATAATACTTTACTTTGTCTTCTCGAGCCACCCTTTGAAATCTTCTGTTCAGCCCTGTTACTTTATCATTTCTTACATTTGCTTTAGCTACTCTACATTCAAGAGCAGGTGGCCCCCCAGCCTTGTTCTGACTGATGATATTGAACTTCTCCATCTTCTCTTTTCACAGATGCAGTCAATTTGATTTCTGTGTATTCCATCTGGCAAGGTCCACAGGTATTAGTGTCTGTTTATGTTGTGAAAAAAGGTATTTCCAATGAATAAGTCATTGAACTTGCAAAATTCTATCATGGGATCTCCAGCATCATTTATATCACCAAGGCCATGTTTTCAAACTACTGATCCTTCTTTCTTTCCAAATTTTGCATTCCAATCACTAGTAATTACCTATGCATCTTGAGTGCATGTTTAATGAATTTCAGACTGCAGAAGTTGGTAAAAATCTTCAATTTATTCATCTTTGGCATTAATGGTTGGTGCATAAATTTGAGTAATAGTCGTATTAACTGGTCTTCCTTGTACCGATTGCTGTGGAGTCTATTCTGACTCAAAGTGACCCTTTAGGACAGAGTAGGACTGCTCCATAGGGTTTCCAAGCAGTGGCTGATGGATTGGAATTGCCAACTTTTTGGTTAGCAGCCTGAGCTCTTAACCACTGAGCCACCAAGGTCTTCCTTGCAGGCATGATTTTTATCCATCACTGACAGCATTGTACTTCAGGCTGGATCTTGAAATGTTCTGTCAATGAATGTGATGCTGGTCCTCTTCAATTTGTCATTCCTGGCATAGCAGACCATGTGATTGTCCAATCCAAAATGGCCAATACCAGTCCATTTCAGATCAATAATGCCTAGATATCGATCTTTATGTGTCCCATTTCATTTTTGACAGTTTCCAGTTTTCCTAGATTCATACTTCATACATTATTAATGGATGTTTGCAGCTGTTTCTTCTCATTTTGAGTTGTGCCACATCAGCAAATGAAGGTCCTGAAAGCTTGACTCCATCCACGTCATTAAGGTTGACTCTGCTTTGAGGAGGCAGCTCTTCCCTAGTCGTATTTTGAGTGCCTTCCAACCTGAGGGGCTCAACTTCTGGCACTGTATCAGACAATGTTCCGCTGCTATCCATAAAGTTTTCACTGGCCAATTTTTTAAGAAGTAGATTGTTAGGTCCCTCTTCCAAGTCTGTCTTAGTCTAGAAGCTCTGCTAAAACCTGTCAACCATGGGTGACCCTGCTGGCATTTGAAATACTGGTGGCCTAGCTTCCAGCATCACAGCAACATGCAAGCCACTGCAGTACAACAAACTGACAGACGAGTGGTGGCCCAATGGGGGTATAAAGGGTCAAATCTTTGCTGACTTTTTCTAATATGAAGAAAAGTTAACAGGTCTGTTTCATGGTAAACAGCATATCCTATTTCCAATGTCAGGCCTATGTATACATTTTGGCAAAATTTCAAATTAAAAACAAAATATTAAAGGTTGGAATGGGTTCAATCAGTCTATCTAAACATGACAGGACTAAGAAAAATGGCTTTGTATACACTGACTGCATAAGACAAATGTTATTTGAAAGCTTATGGATACCTAAACACCACACATGTCAATACATAGGCAAGAGACATCAATATATATTTGCCAAATATGGCATCATTGCCCCTTTTCTTTCCCAACATAAATTGCATCCAAACAGTTCTTATCTACATCTTCTTCATTGGTTAAGAGGTAAACATGGAGGAATTAAACTGCAAATTTAATTACAACTGGCAAATTCTTTAGCATTAACTACCATGATATATTGTTGTTAGGTGCCATCAAGTCAATTGCAACTCATAGCAACCCCATGTGACAGTAGAACTTTCCCATAGGGTTTCCTTGGCTGTAATCTTCTTTTTAATAGTATTTTATTGTGTTTAAGGTGAAAGTTTACACAGCAAATTAGGTTCCTATTTAACAATTTCTATACAAATTATTCAGTGATATGGGTTACATTTTTCTCAATGTGTCATCGTTCTCATTTATTCCATTCTGATTGAACCATTTCTAGTACTCTAGTTTCCCTGACTCTTTAGCTTCTCATCTTTGCTTTAGAGTTAATGTTTGACTGTTTTCTTGGCTGTAGTCTTTACGGAAGCACATCACCAGGCCTTTCTCCTGTGGAGCCACTGTGTGGGTTTAAACCAGCAACCTTTTGATTAGCCATCAAACGCTTAGCCATTTGTGCCAGCAAGGCTCCTTACCATAATATACAATGCAATTAAAAATACCAAATTAATTTAGCTCTGCTCTTTTCCAATCTGTGAGATGAGTCTTAGGCTATTCATAAAATGTCAGCTACTTACCTAAAAGAAGTTAGACAAGTTACTTTAGTTCCAAATCAACAGATACTTCAGTGTTCACTGCCCAAATCTCACTACATTGGGTGTGTTTTTTTAAGGTGGAAATAAGAGAGGGGCAATCAATATAAAGATTGTGTGTTCCGATGAATGCCACAATAATGAGACTGGTTTAACAGGGCAGAGCTAGTTTCTCCTTGTTATCAGTGGAAGAGTGAAGAAATATCAGTAAAATAGCTAATGTTTATTGGTTTGAACCTGCCCAGACAGGCCTGGCGATCTGCTTCCAGGAGGTCATTACCACTGGATTAATTTCATCTTAAGTGAGTCAATGGGTGTTTATCACCCATAACAGTGCCTGAGAAATAGTATACCAGTTGCCATCAAGTGAATTCCAATTCATGGTGACCTCATATATGTCAGATTAGAAGTGTGCTTTATAGGGTTTTCAGTGGCTAATTTTTTGGAAGTAGAGCACCGAGCCTTTCTTCTGAGGCACCTCTGGGTGGACTCGAACCACCAACCTTTGGGTTAGCGCCGAAGTGTGTTAAGAGTTTGTTTGTACCACCCGGGGACTCTTAATCCACAGTAGCATCAATATGTCAGCCATTGTCCTTGGGTAGCACAAACTGTTATATGCTCAATTACTAACCAAAAGGTTGGTGGTTTGAATCCACTCAGAGATGCACTGGAAGAAAAGCCTGGCAATATATGTCTGAAAGATCACAGCCATTGAAAACCCTATGGCTCACAGTTCTACTCTGGCACACACGGGGTCTTTATGAGTCAGAATCAACTCAACGACAACTATAATTTTTTTTTTTAATGGTATCAGTTAGGTTTGCAGGTAACAATGGTTTAAACGAATGAGGGCCTTTTCTAAGAAAATAGAACCCTAGAGATATACAGTCCTAGGCTGCTAAAAAAGGGGCTCAAAAAATCATTAAAGATAGGTGCTCCTCTGGCTTCTTACATCTGAGACTGGCACATTGAGAGCCAGAAATCCATATTTAAGTTGAAGGTTTGATTTGAGAACTGAAAAGGTTTCACAGTATATGCAGGAAGCTAGGAAGTCAACGCAAAATAAGCTAAAATACTGTGGGCATGCAGTCCCTAGAGCTAGTGCTTGCTCACAGCCCAAATGACAGAGCTACTGAAATAAAGAACTATGTCTAAAACCAATTTGTCACATTGATTAATCTTTTTAGCTTTTTTAAAATTCATCTTAAGACACATTTATGAAAAACAAAGTTCAAATCCATCAGGCGCTCCTTGGAAACTCTATGGGGGCAGTTCTACTCTGTCCTATAGGGTCGCTATGAGTCGGAATTGACTCGACAGCACTGGGTTGGCTGGGTGGGTGACCATTAATAATTTGATAATATTCTTTCTGAGTAAGGGAAAGAAGATTCCCCTTTAAAAAAAAAAAAAATCAGTATACAGTATTCATTAAGTCAAAGACCAATCCTGTTAACACCTGGGGTCTATCGATAGCTCAGTTCTGAGTACACAAGCCCTTTCACCAAGACTAAACAAAAACCCAGGTCCATTTCAATGCATTATTGCCGTGGGTTCAAAACTTGAAAAGTTCTTGGCATTGAATTTTCAGAGAGGAAGGGTAACTAATGAATTCTTATAAATCTCTGCTTCAACACCAACAAAACGTTCCTAAAGCTCGACAGTCGCGAGGATCACCTGCTCCCAATTTGAAACGCCCTAACATAGGCTGATGGAGGAGCTTAGTAGGCTGGGACCACTACTATTAATGAGTATGCCATGTTTCTGTAAAGACTTAAAGATTAACAGTTCACATAATGAAAACCAGCCATTGAGCAATCTTTGTCACATCAAAAGGGATGCCATTCTTTTAACACTGAAAAGATTCATTATAGCCAAAGAGGACTGATGTGTGGGTCCCCAGATATTAGGTTTACCGAATTCCTTCTCTAAGGTATTTTAAGGGGCAGGAGAAGGCTTCCTGCAACGTAGACATCCGTTTGCTCTAGCCGGACTCAGCGCCACGTGTGCAGAGAAGGTCGGCGCCCCTTTCCCGCCTGGAAAGAGGTCGGAAGGCCCCGCCCCCTGCGGGACGGCCCCGCCCTTGCCACGTGGCCCCGCCCACAGATGATCCGGGTCTTGTGGCAGCGGGATTCCCGAGACTGGGGGCGGGGCTCACCCCTTGCCCTCGGGGTCTCTCGGGCTCCGCCAATCAGCGAGCGCCCTGTTGGCCGTCCGCAGCCTCCCGCGCCCCTCCCTCTTCCAGCGGTCTCAGCGTCCCACAATCCAAGATGGCGGGCTGCAGACGAAGGGGTCCCCAGGCAAGAGTTAGGCCACTTTTCTGCGCCCTGCTGTTGTCGATCAGTCGCTTCGTCGGGGGCGACGGCGTGGGAGGGGACCCTGCGGCCGCCGGCACCGCGAGCACCCTTGCCGCGCTGCCACATCGCCGTTTCGAGTACAAATACAGCTTCAAGGGGCCGCACCTGGTACAGAGCGACGGGACCGTGCCCTTCTGGGCCCACGCGGGGAGTAAGCAGGGGCGGTGGCGGGGGCCCGGGTCCCTTCTCTCCTTCTGCTGCCTCCTCTACACCCTCTCTCAGCAGACACCCTGGTGTCCTCAGGACCGGTTCTAGCCGCTGCGCTCCACATGCGCTGAGGAGGGGTTCTCTCTCGCCAGCCCTTCCTCCAGGTTCCCTCCAGTCCTCAAGGTTCCCTACGCCTGTCCCGAGGGTCCTCTCTCCCATCTGCTTCCCCGTTCCTTCTGGCTTCCCTTCTGTGATCTCGTCGGCTCTTTCCGTTTGATCTAGAGGTGTCCTGTTACTTCTTTAACTTTCAGCACTCACTTACCCCGGCTCTGGGCATCGCGTTTCACCCTACCGCCACGTCTCTAGAGGACACGTCCTCTTACCCCAGCCATCCCAACCGGCGACCTGTTCGAGCAGTCCGCCTGCCTCCTATCCCGCTCCCCCTGGGCCCTCGCTGCTGGCTTTTCTCCGGTGTTAGCAATGATTCATGCTCCTGTTTGTGCCCGGCGCGCCCCGACAGCTCCAGAGCTAGCGTATGTTGGTTGTAGAGTGATTTTTAAGTCTTTTTATGTCAGAGGACATTCTTCTTAAACTGTTGAACTACAGCTTAAATTTGTCTCTGTGACTTGGTGTGGACTTTGATCTTTACTTTTGTATTAACTCATTATGTAACTTTATAGTCACACTCCCGTTATTTAGGAGAGGGAGTGTATTTTTTTTGTTTATTGTTTCTGAATCGTAAGACTAAAAACAGCATTGTACCTTAAGACCTTTCTCTTTTCCTCTTTTTTTTTTTTTTTTGAGAAAGCGAAATAACCTGCGCTCCATTTTGTTCGCTCTGTGTGTTTGGCACTTTTATAGATAAGAGAGAGTTGCTGGGGCATTGACTTACGTGAAAGAAAACGTATCTGCAGTTTTCAGTGCTGATGTGTCACTGCTGACTAAGGGTTCACCCACAAGCACTTGGCATGCCGTAAGCTCTGTTCAGTGACCGTCAGATACACTCTTTGCAACAAGTGGCAAATGCCTTCATGTTGTTATTAGTTGCCATCAAGTTCATTTCGACTCGTGGCAAGCCCATGTGCCTTTACGGGGGTAAGAATTTATATGGGGTACAGTTTTAATTCTTTGTTGTGCACAGTTTTAGATTGTCCTGTACATGAAACGAAATATTTCATTTCTAGAAATAATTACCGAATAGGAACCATACTTTTGGGAAGGTCTGTTTCATTGAAATTAATGTGTAATTAAAAGTTATACATTTCAATTGAACTTAATAACTAAGTCATTAAATATTTGAAAAAGAGTACAGTTATTTTTTTTACTCAGCAGACATTTATTATGTGCCCACTCTCTGCAAGAGTATATTGGGGGCATGTGTTATCAAGGTAGCATTGTTCTTGATACACAAAGATGATGCAAATGATACCAAACACAAATTTTTGGTTTTCTTTTTTTGGAGTGAGGATGAGTTTTTCAGTAATGGTGATGAATTTGTTAACACCTTTTCACTACCGCACCTCTCCATTGCCTGCCTGCTCTTCTGCCTCCTTTTCTGTCTCTCTCTCCCACATACACACACCACATCAACCAAGTAAGACTTCATCAGCTACTCAAGTTGTTACTTTGATTTTTTTTACAGAGTCTATAAACCAGGCTAGTCTCCTGTAGAAATGTCAGGACAGTGTACCTCAGTGAATTAAAATTTCACAGCTAGACTGAATTGGTTAGACTGAATTTAAAATGAAGGGATTAGTATTTTAGCCATGAGGGCAGTGGTGGTTTAGTGGTAGACTTCTTCTTTCATGTGGGAGACCTGGGTTCAATTCCCAGCAATACACCTCAAGTGTAGCCACCATTGGTCTGTCAGTGGAGGCATCCTTGTTGCTGTGATGATGAATAGGTTTAATGGAGTTTCATACTAAGACAAACTAGGAATAAAGGCCTGGTGATCTACTTCCAAAAACCAGCCAGTGAAAACCCTGTGGTGGGTTATAATGTTCTGATCCTGTTTTGCATAGGTCACCATGAATCGGAGACCAACTCTACAGCTAACAATAATTTTAGCCATGATTTCTCTATCTTCTGATTCCGTGGATGTCTCCACTCTTTTATTGTCACTGTAATTTTTTCAGTCTCACTCTCTTCTTAACTCCATTGATCATTTTTTCTGTTTTCATTTTGACCCGAGATCCATTACTAAAAACAATTGAAAAATAGAGAAATTTAACATCTAGTTTAAACATAGCCCTCTGCTTTTGTCCCAAATTTAGACCGAATCTATGACGTTTCTGTTTCTTAACCCCAATGTCCTTTGGTACTGTCAGTATAGATCCTTGGGTCCATAAGGACGAAAAATGATAACAGTCTACAACCCTTCACCTTTATTGATATGATCCTTAGTAAGCAAGGCAGGTGTTACCTGTTTCATAGATGAAGTTCAGAATAGGTTTGGTGGTAGTGTTAGGTGCCATCAAGTCAATTCTGACTCATAGTGACCCCATAAAACGGTGGAACTGTCCCATAGGTTTCCTTGGCTCTCATAGTTATGGAAGGATCGATAGTAGGTGTCAGTAGACTGGAACTTGAATCTAGATATTTTGATTGTGTGTCCAATGTTCTACCCATGAGATTCCTGTCCCCTACCACCACCTCTGAATGAAGGTGGTGGTAACAAACAGTGGCTGATCTTACTAAAATATCTCAGCTTTTCTTTTTTGTTAGTTTTCCTGCCTGTAAAGTGATAATACAGTTGTTTTATTTCCCAGCATTGATTCTAGAGCTGGTTAATATCTAAGAGAGTATGCTGGAATTGTTTAGATTTTAGGACCGATAGGTACTTTAATGATCATGCAGTTCAGTAATAGGAGGAATACCTGGAAAAAACCAAACCCGTTACTGCTGAGCAACCCCACAGCTAACATATATCAAAACATTTATAGCACTTATTTAGGCACTTAAATGCCTATGAGGTTGTTAGGAGGTTTAGAGAAATGGATTAGCTTGCCTCAGATCACACAGCCAATAAGTGGTAGAGCGGGGAATGGCGCCCAGACTAGATGCAAACGACCGTTTGGGGGGATCACTATTATCTTTGATAATTTGCTAAAACAAAAGAAATGTTTGTTGAGTTGAAATACATTTGACCCTCTCCCTAGAAGAGTGAATAGACGTAAAACTGCATATAATATTTGGGATACTTACGGAAGTGTTTGAGCTTAGCTCCTTCATTTTACAGGTGAACATACGGTGAACCCAGGACAGTAAAAGAATTATTTGCTCAGAGTCACACAGCTGAACTGAGACTAGGAACAAGTCTCTTGATTCCTAGTGGTATGTTCTTTTCACAGTTTGAGCTTTCTAACATTTGAAACTGGTAAAATGCATTGCAGTTTTTAATTTTTTTTTAAATAATATGCACATTGTTTTTCAGGTATTTAAAAATAATGAGAATCAGATTATTGGCTTGCCTTTTAAGCCATAATTTTCTCCCCCTCACCCTTTGACTTTTTAGTGTATGATTATAGCTTTACTCTTTTTGCAGAGATATTTCACTGTTCCCAGGGTTAGAGGGGATGTTAGAAAGACCTCAAGTTTAAAAGTTGAAACTGTCGACATGAAATTTTTTCCTAACAATTATTGAACAGGTTATTGGGTTAAAATTAGATCTCTACAAGTATATGTATCAGCTTGGTGATGATTTGTTGAATTTTACCTGATTATAACTTAAAGCTTTTTTTCTCTGATTCTTACGCTAGATGCTATTCCAAGTTCAGATCAAATTCGAATAGCACCATCCTTAAAAAGCCAAAGAGGATCAGTGTGGACAAAGACAAGAGCCGCCTTTGAGAACTGGGAAGTGGAGGTGACTTTTCGAGTGACTGGAAGAGGTCGAATTGGAGCTGATGGTCTGGTATGATCATTTCTTTCACTTCTAGTGTATGTAAATGCATAAACCGCTAGCTTCTGATTGTGCCTTGTATATTTACAGGCAATTTGGTACACAGAAAATCAAGGCTTGGAGGGTCCTGTGTTTGGATCAGCTGACATGTGGAATGGTGTTGGAATATTTTTTGATTCTTTTGACAATGATGGAAAGGTATACTTAATTGATAGAACTGTTGTCTGCAATACAATGATTAGTCTTTATATAACTGGGAATTTGTGAATTTAAAGATGAGTACATAATTTATCATATACCAACTTGAGATCATAATGGAGCCCTAGCTCTGAGAACTTTGCAGTGACCCCCTCCGCTGCCCTGTATGTGCCTAGTAGTTTTGATGGTTACATATGAGTCCTTTTGATGTAGGCAATGAAACCACCTGTGTTTGGAAGACTGTAACAGTTTGCTTTCATGAGAAAATTACTATTAGCTCACATACTAATATCTTTTTTGATCAAGCCAGTTTCTCCGATGATCTCTCCCAAAACAGTTAAGAACAAAATGTACTTACATATTAGAAACATACAATTACTTGTGCGTTAGCAGCTCTAAGATTGGTGATCTTTGCTTCAGCTGGTTGCTGCTCGCTACTGCTTCTCAGAGGTCATTTTAGCAATTTAAAGGAGAACCTTAAATTAGTAACTCCTTGAAAGCCAAGGTCACGTTAGCCCCCCTGTTACGAAGCTCCCATAAATCCCATACTTGTCCAGGTTCACAGTTGGTCCTCAAATATGTGTTGTTGATTATTCAAGAATGAGTCAGTTTTGGCTGAGATATTTGGAAACCCTGGTGGTGTAGTGGTTAAGTGCTACAGCTGCTAACCAAAAGGTTGGCAGTTTGAATCCGCCGGGTGCTCCTTGGAAACTCTATGGGGCAGTTCTACTCTGTCCTGTACAGTCGCCATGAATTGGAATCGACTCGACGGCACTGGGTTTGGTTTTTTTGTTTTTATTGACTGTATTTTCAAATAACTGTTTTTGTTGTTGGTTTTGTTTTGTTTTTTAATAAGTAGAAATCTTTTCTATTGGTATTAATTATTTTAAAATTTTAAGTCATAGAATTTTAGAGATATAAGAAACCTTGTAGCATATCTGGAATGACCTGATCCTTGATCTAAGGACCTTAAAACAAAGCATTCTCTTTATTTATAGAAAAATAATCCTGCTATAGTGATTATAGGCAACAATGGACAAATCCATTATGACCATCAAAAGTAAGTGTGTGTTTTTTATATTTCTGATTTCATCTTCTCTTTGGAAACTTTATATATTGTTACAAATCTGAACGCTTTACAAATGAAACAAGTTCTTTCTTTTCATAAGACATGTTTTGGAATTTCATGGCTGTCTTCCTTTAATTTGGTTCTGTTTTAAAGTTCCTTCTGTGGACCACCTCAGATTTCAAACCTAAACATGTATTGTTTTACTTAAATTAAAAACATAATAATTGTTTCTTTTAATTGTTAAAGTACATCTAACACTGCATTTGCAGATTCAGCATTTTTTAGGTGTATGGTTCGGTGATATCAATTACATTAATCATGTTGTACAACCGTCACCTGTAATCGTTGCTGCATTTCCCATCACCCTAAACAAACTCACTGCTTCCCAGACAGTGGCTCTCCCTTTCCGCTCCCTCCAATCCGCTGCAGTAACCACTAACAAGCTTTGTTCTGTATAATTTGCCTGTTATTTCATATACATGAGATGAATAATGAAAATATATAATTATTTTGAAGATTTATAGCATTCCTGGCTCTCAGCGTTGCACTAGTCATATGCTTTTGCATCTTTATTAAACTAGATCTTTGAAAAATAAAGTTTAGAGTTTTGACCAAACTGATGAGTAAGCAATTTATGCCCCTTTATTCAACCCAGTTGTTGCCATGTGCCAACTCATAGTGACGCCGTGTACAACAGAATGAAATGCTGCCCAGTCCTGCACCGTCCTCACAATCAACCTTAGTATTGCTTTATTTGAAGACTGTCAGTGGGTTACAAAGCTTCTCAGGTGTTTGATATATACATAATGTGTAGGAGTTAGGTATCTATGTTTTTTATTTTTCCATTATGGAGGGAGGAATTACCTTTTAGCCAATCAGTGAACTGTAAGAACTATACTTACCCATGCTCCTGCTTATTCCTTCCTACCGTAATGATTTTCAGCTCTGCTAGTTTATCACAACTACCTGGGTAGCTTAAAATAGAAGTGCCTAGGCCTTCTTGTTTTAATTCTGGCTCAGTTGATTTGGAGGGGGGTCTCAGAGCCTACGTTGTTAAAAGCTCCATGAGTGGTTCTGATTCTGCCCCAGGGTAGAGAGCCACTTCCCTAGTCTCATGGAGAAGAGCATGGCTCTCCCTGTGCTACCACAGTGCGTGCTTATATTGGGCTCCATGTTATCCAGAGCTCTGGCAGGGGTCACAGGGAGAAATGCATGTCAGCTTTGTGCCTTCTGAATAATTAGCTTGAAATATCCTAAGACTTTGTCGTAACATGATATCAGTGTTCCTGGACATTTATCATTTTAAATAATGAATTTTTAAATATTGAAAATCTTTCTTAAGTTTGTTCTTTGTTTTCCTTTCCCCATACTATAGTGATGGTTCTAATCAAGCTTTAGCAAGTTGCCAGAGGGACTTCCGTAATAAACCCTATCCTGTCCGGGCAAAGATTATATATTACCAGAAAACATTGACAGTAAGTAACTTACACTTAGAGGTAATCAGTGAACAGTATTGTAGTATTTTTTATTCTGAGTTCTTGATAGACAGTAAATGCACTTCAGTTTGGATATTGTTCATGTACTCATCAGTGTTACAACAAGAGAGCAAGTGGCCTCAAAGCTTGATATAAGTGGTCATCTATGGCAAACCCTTGCCAGTAGTTGTGCACTTAGTAAATGTTTAAGCACCCAACCAAATGCCAGGGATTATGTACCTATCCATGCCTTCAAGGATACAAATATAAGTTGAAGGCCATTCTCAAAGAACTTACAGTCTAATGAGAGGAGACCCATGTAACATTACTGTGCCATGTGAGAAATGCTATAACACAGATACCACATAGGGATCATGGGGTTAGAATCCTGTAACAGCCAAGTGGGCATGGAGAATGTCAGGAACAGTTTTCACAGAGTTGAGCTGTGCCTTGATGGGGAGTAAGAATTTCTTTGATATGGAGGCCTATTCCAGGCAGAGAAAACAGGCACAGGGACTTGAGAGAAGTTGAAATATTTGGGAAAGGCAAGGAGTTTGGTATGCCTGAAAGATAGAGGAGATCTGTGGGAAGTGAGGTTGAAAGGTTGATAGTAACAGGTCTTGAATGGCCACGTGTAGTTTATCTTGTAAGGGACTGTGTAAAGACTCTTAAGCAGAAAAGTGAAATTACCTGATTAGTAATTTACAACGATGACATAGGCAGCAGTGTTCTTATAATGTTACTTGTGAATTTAGAGTCCTTGAGTCATGCCCTGTGTTAGGTTAGACGAAGTTTCTCATTTAAATCTTTCTCCAGCCCCGTGAGGGAGGCATCTCCATTTTATACATGGGGAAATTGAGTATAACAGATTTTAAGTATTTGAACTGTGTTGTACCAATAAGGAAACCCTGGTGACGCAGTGGTTAAGTGCTACAGCTACTAACCAAAAGGTGGGCAGTTTGAATCTACCAGGCACTCCTAGGAAACTCTGTAGGGCAATTCTACTCTGTCCTATAGGGTCTCCATGAGTTGGAATTGACTCAGTGGCAATGAGTTTGGTTTTTTCATTTTATATCAATAAGTAACAGAACTGTGATATGAACCAAGCTCTGTCTTAACTGCAAGACCGCAACTTTGGTCTGAACTAAGAGTGAAGATAGAGGAAAGATGATTAGGAGTTAGAGACTACAGGACTTAGTACCAGTTTGGGGGCAGGGGGAGAAGGGTGAAGACAGCTGTGGAGTCAAGGGTAGTTTCTGACTGTCTGGCCAACTAGACGACTAATTGGTACTAATAATAGCCGAAAGGGGGACTGGCAAAGAAACTGTGTGTGTGTGTGTGTGTGTGTGTGTGTTTGGGGAAGAGTAGGAAAGCAGAGAGCTGGTTTAGTTGTACACTTCTCAGTGTGTGTGTGTGTGTGTGTGTGTGTGTTTGGGGAAGAGTCGGAAAGCAGAGAGCTGGTTTAGTTGTACACTTCTCAGTGCAGGCATTATATCCTGTATGCTTCATTAAAAAAAAACCCATTGTTGTCAAGTGGATTCCAACTCACAGTGACCCTGTAAGACAGAGTAGAATTGCCCCATTGGATTTCCAAGGCTGTAATCTTTACAGAAGCAGTCTTCCACATCTTTCTCCCATGAAGTGGCTAGTGGGTTTGAACCACTGACCTTTCAGTTGGCAGCTGAGTGCTTACCCAGTGCACCACCAGGGCTCCTTCTGTATGCCGCATAGTCTTTAATACTGTGTACATGTTAGGGACTCAGGAAGTATTTATTGAATGTACACTTACATCCTCAGCTGGTCCCAGTTTCCACATTGGAGGGATGAACGAAGTAAAGGGAGGTAGGAAGCGAGACGTTCTGTTGGTGGAGGAAACATGGTCAAAACAAGAAATTGTAAATACTACAAGTGCAGTGTTAAACACTGGGTCAAAACTTAAGCTGAATAAGAAATGTTGTCTATGATCTTATACAGAAAAGTTAGTCAGTGGGCACATTGTACCTAGATGTTACAATTATAGTCCCCACATTCCTCCAAACTCATTTGTTGCAGTTGTTACTTGTAGTCAAGTCAGTTCCAACGTGTGGCGACCCCATGTGTGCAGAGTAGAACTGCTCCATAGAGTTTTCAAGGCTGTGACCTTTCAGAAGCAGATGACCAAGCCTGTCTTTCCAGTTCCCTCTTGGTGGTTTCAAACCACCAGCCTTCTGTCCAGTAGTCAAGCACTTAAATGTTTATGCCACCCGAGGACCCTTCCCCTAATGCATAGTACAGTAAATAAGCACACCCTCCCCCTCCCCGCCCCTTTTTTAAACAATTAGAACTAGACAGTAGAGGCTCCTGATGGATTTTCAGTTTGTTGGGATTCGAGGTAAAAAATTTGAACAGTTGAAAGTTTTTATTGTTGAAATTAGAGTGTGATTAATTTTTTTTTTTTTTAAACACTCAAAGGCAAGTATCTTACGATTGTAGATTTTTATTTGAAAGATTATTGAGGGAGGACCAGTTATAAAAGATGTAAACCGACATGGAAACATTGCTGATTACTCATCAGGAGAAACAAAATATTAGTTTCCTAAATGACAGGTGATTTTAAAAATTTGGTAGGAGCTCACGTTTCCATTCTATCTTATATAGAGAGTAATTCTTCACGTTGATGGATATTTTATTCTGTTGTCGAAAACTTGAACCAAGTACTGTAACATCTTACCTGTGTGACTTAACCATCACTGATAAAACTTTAAATATGGAAGTAACCATAGAAATGGCCTTACCCTAGTACCTACTCCTTTTGCTTCCACTCTTTATCCAGGGACTCTTTTTTGGGGTGGGGTTAGTGATTGGGATGTTAGAGTTAAAGGTATTGAAGATGCTGGACCTCTACTTGACTGTGATAATGAAAAGTGTTCATCTATCAGGTGGACATCTGTGTTTTCATAGAATTTCAAGATTCTATTTAAAATTTTAGGGTCATTACTTCAAATATACGTTTGGCAGAGTGGTAATTTCTCTGTCTTGTTTTTTCATTTTCTGTCCTGTTTTGGCAATATGGCATCTCTCACTTTTGCTCTCTCCCTGCTAACTTACAGCCCAAATTATTCCACTAATTTAATGAAAAGGAGCTCACTATTTGTTGGGGCACTCTATTTACTTCCCAGCCAGCTCTTTAAATAGAATTCTAAATTTAACCTGTGGGTTTTAGCTCTGTCACTGGGACAAGTCTTATCTCTCTGAACCATTAAAAGAGAGCAATCATGGCTCCCCAAGTCTTCTTGAGAGATTTAACTCTATTTTAGAAAGATTTTCATTGCGAGTTATTAAACTTTTTTTCTTCTTAAGCTTGTGATACATAGTAAGGCAAAAAAACAGTTACTTAAGTGAAATATTTTACAGTGATACTGTGTAAGTCAGGTTATGTATTAGGGAAAAAATTACTCTTAATAGTAATGAGAGGAAACTGAGAGCTTTCCGGCAGTTGATTATTAGACAAAATACAAAGATCAAATAGTGTTAGTCATAAAATTGACTAATTGCAATTCATTTTACAATGTCTTTTGTAAAAGCTATAGCCACAGTATGTTTTTCTAGGTAATGATCAATAATGGCTTTACACCAGATAAAAATGATTTTGAATTTTGCGCCAAAGTGGAAAACATGATTATCCCTGCACAAGGGCATTTTGGAATATCTGCTGCAACAGGAGGTCTTGCAGGTAAATCTTGCTTTTAATGTTAAAAGTTGTGAATTGAGTTTCATTGGAAATAGTATCTTTTGGGGATGTGTAGAATTGTTACTTTTAGCCTCTTAAGACTAGCTGGAACCTTCGCATAGCCTAGGGTGCCAGTGTTTTGGTCTTTTGGGACTGCGGACTCTCTCCTTATGTTCTGTAGATACACGGTTGGTGTACATGTATATAAGCGTCAGTTTGGGCGTTCCACAGCAAAGGAGACATACTTAACAGGGAGGCTGTAAAAGGTTAATTGCCAGGTGTTTTAGGACCCTGAGAGTTGTTGCATGATATAAAAGATGAATTCGGCAGTCTGAGGAAATGTTATTTGAGGACTAAACTTTATCAGTTTTTCCATAAGTGGTGATAAATGAAGTTATCATTTGATGTTAATACTATTTTGCATTTATATGATATGTCGTAGTTGAAAATATTTTCACATATATGGATTGTCTCTTACAGCACCCAGGGAGGGAGGATGGATTGTATCTTCCCTATTTTTAGATGAGCTTGCCAAGTCTTAGAAATGATTTTCTGGGGATCACATGGCTAGGAATCATCAGACGGGTGTGGGTTTCTGACTTCTCAGTGAAGTGCTCTGTTACATTGCCCTGGTGCTCCTCAGTTACTAATACCTACTGTAGTATTCTCACCTTCTCTTCAGTCGGCTGCATCTCTAGATCTCCATAATAGTGACAGAGAGCATAAAGATTGACGCACAGCAGAAATGAATTGATTTTATTCGTGCATGTGACTAGCTAAAATTGGCATTTTAGTGTTGATAAAGCTTGTTCTTCTGAGTCCCTGTTTTCAGCTTAAGCAGCTTGAGAATAATTTGACTTTTTTGTATGACTTTAGATAAAATCAAATTATTAGTATCTGCTCTGTGAGGGAAACGAACAGGAATGCTGTGTAAAGGATGAACCGTATCAGCTAACCCAGTGTGCTTTAGGAGTGAAAGAAGCTGTCCTGTCAGGACAGCAGTCCCAGTAAACGAGGATGGAGCAGTGTCGTGGCCATAAGTAAGGCAGAATTGTAAGTGTCATAAGAAGGGTTCAGAGACAGCTCAGTACAGAAAAGCAATGGAGGACAGGCTGTTGGCTCATTTGGCTTGGGCATACGCTGTGAGGAAACCCTGGTGGCGTAGTGGTTAAGTGCTACGGCTGCTAACCAAAGGGTCAGCAATTGGAGTCTGCCAGGCGCTCCTTGAAAACTCTGTGGGGCAGTTCTACTCTGTCCTATAGGATCGCTGTGAGCCGGAATTGACTCGATGGCACTGGGTTTGGTTTGGTTTGGGTTATAAGCTGTAAAGGAGGTTTGTGGAAAATATGGGAGGGTTTTGATGTCAGGATTAGGAGGTTAGGCTTAGTTTTGATCATTCATTTGTTCATTTCCTTTAAGACATTTATTAAACATTTATTAGACGTTAAACACTGCTAATGATCTGGCTTAGGGTTTCAGAAAAAAGATTTTAACTTATTTCTAAGGGAAATCTTTCAGATGAGCATTGTCTGTACCAAATTAGAGCTAATTTTCGTTTTCTTAATTTTTAACGCAGTAAATATAAGCTAACTGCACACCTATAAAAATATTACATAACTATTACATTGTGGTTTTTTCTAGAATTTTTTTTTTTTTTTTAATTTCCAGATGACCATGATGTTCTTTCTTTTCTGACTTTCCAGTTGACTGAGCCTGGGAGAGAACCAGTATGTATACACACTTTTTCAAAAAGTTTATTTTCAGTTCAGCAATACTGCCTTGTGGGTAAAACTGACCTAGGTTTGGATCTTGTTTCTGCCAGTTATTGCTGTGGGATTTTGTGTAAGTCACTTAACCCCTGTGACTTCTGTTTCATCGGGGGTAAAACAAAGGTGTTTGTACTGGCCACCTCGTAATGTTGTAAGGATTAAATGAAACAATGCACGTATAGCAAGCACTCAGTAAATGGTAGTGGCTGCTGTTGTCATTAGTAGTAGTAAGAGTAATTGGCTAGGATTTAAATAAGAAGTAACATGTTAACTTTTTAGCTAGTGGTGGTGTAGCTGAAGTAAGAAAAAAGAATCTCACTGGTTTTCTCATGTTTTTAAATGATTCACTCTTAAACTCCACAAAAGCCTACACTAGATAAAGAAATTTCAGAAAAAGAGAAAGAAAAGTATCAGGAGGAATTTGAACACTTTCAACAAGAATTGGATAAAAAGAAAGAGGAATTCCAGAAGGACCACCCCGACCTTCAGGGGCAGCCTGGTGAGTTGTGGTGCTGTCGCCGTCAGTGCTGCAGCTGGGCTGTGGACATCCGTGGCAGGTGCTGCCTGGGCCCTGTGTTCATCCCATCCCTGTCCGCTGAACTACCGTATCACAAGTAATTTCTGGAAACAATTTATGAGCAAATCAGTCTTTAAAGGAGGTTGGAGTTTTTACCAGTAAGAGTGTGGCTATTGACATGTAAGTTAAGAAGTAACATGAATGGAGCAATAAACCGCTAAAATGTAAGCTCCATGAGGACAGGGGTTCTATTTGTTGTGTTCGCTGCCGTTTCCCCAAAACCTAAAAAGATAGTGCTGGCCTAGTACTGTAGTTGTGACTCAGTAAAAAAAAAACCAGCCTAAGGCCTTGTCTTTTCTCTTTATGGCACACAAGTACCATATATAATTCAGAGTAATACTTGAAAATTATCAAAACTGTTACATATGAAGAAACTCTGTTGCTCGCCTCCTCTTACTATTCAGTAGAATTCTAGACCGCAGTTTTAAGGTTGAAAATTTTAAAATACTAGTCTAACCCAACTGAATTAAGAACTACATCTGCTGATGTGAAAAATAAAACATGTTAAGGCCAAGTAGAGTAACTTTACGTTATCCACTATCTTTTATTATCTGAGTTGTTCCCCCTCAGCATAAATAATCAAGGCTGTATTTGATAAAGTCTGTGGCTAGCATTTGACCAGTCTGTGTAGTGTGCAAATCTCTTAAGATCCACAGTACGATTCAGACTTAAGGAAGAAAAATGAAAGATGCATTTTATTCTTTTCTGGAATTGGTAAACAGTATCACATGTGATTTTCGAGTATATCTTGAAACCTGTTGTAGCAAGTCCATGATTGGAATTATCTGCTGGCACAGAATTGAGCAGGCTATTGTGGTAGGTTTGGTGGGTGCTAGGTTAGAGGAGCATTTAGAGGGAACAACCAACCCAGATTTAGGGAGACAGGAAGGGATTTTTAGAGGAAATCTGTTTTAAGCTGAGACCTGAGCAATGATCAAGTTAGTCACAAGAAGTAAGAATGTCTGTGCATGTGTATGGGGGGAATATGGCAGAGGGAGTCTAAATGTAAAAAGTGTGTTTGAGAAACAGAAAACCGTTCATTGTGGCTGGATTATCGTGAAGGAATAGGATGAGATGAGATGAGAGAAGAAAACGTGGCATAATGCAATGCCTTGTCAGCCCTATTAGGGGCTTCAGCTTTATCACATGAGCAGTGGGCGGGGAGGGGTCTCAGTGATGAACGGTATGATTCAAACTTAATGAAGATAGACATGAAAGGTACTTTCCATTTTTTTTTTTTAATTTAAGCATTATCACATATGATTTGTGAGTATACCCTGAAGCTTATTATAGTAAGCCTTTGAGTAAACTAATCTGTTTTCAACGTGTGCAGATATGAAAGGAAGATCAGCTATTCTCCTCAACTCTGTTTCTTAATATTTTGCATAAGTAAAAGGCACACATTTTAAGAGCATAATTTGACGAGTAAGTGTTTAACCATCAGTGATAGCAAAAACAGTAATTTAATCATGATTAGATTAACTATCTGCATGTTGAGTATTTTGGAGATTAGAATGATGCTGTGTTGGTCATGTTCTAATTTCAGTAAACATTGGCACTTGGCTCATGGTATTTTGAAAACTACATATGTGTACGTGATTCTAATAATTTTAATTTGTAATTTCTTTTTCAGCAGAAGAAATCTTTGAGACTGTTGGGGATCGTGAGCTGAGGCAAATCTTCGAAGGACAGAATCGCATTCATCTTGAAATCAAGCAGCTCAACCGACAGTTAGATATGATTCTTGACGAGCAGAGAAGATACGTCTCCTCCTTGACAGAGGAGCTCTCCAAGCGTGGAGCTGGGGTCCCAGGACACCCTGGACAGGTGAGCCTTCACAGGAGGCACGTGTGCCTACCTAGCCCTATCAGAGGGGAAGTAGGAAAGAAAGACTACTGTACTACGATTGTGGATTATTGGGCTGACTGGTTGTCTCTATTTTTTTCCCAGATCTCTCAGCAAGAGGTAGATACTGTGGTGAAAACTCAGCATGAGATCCTGAGACAAGTAAATGAAATGAAGTAAGTATGTAAAAGTGTGTGAGTGTTATGTGACATCTTTATCCTAAATTCATGACTTCCCTAGGCATGCAAGCACTGGAGATTCCTGCCAGAGGGTAAGAATCATATGCTTGATTCGTTTCATAGGTAGAGAAATATAAAGCACAGTAACTTTTGATATTTAGGAACCGTAAGCATATCTGAATTTTTAAATTGTGCTCACCTGGATAAGAAAAAACTTCAGCCTTTTTTAAAATATAAAGGTTTCTCCCAGCTGCTAGACAGAGCCAGATATAAAATATGAGAAGAATTAGAGTAATGTGTAATAATTCTGCAAATGATACTAGGGGAGGAAGCATTTGTAGCACCATAAAAAAAAAAACATAGGAATATAATATAAGCATAGTTGATGCAGAAAATTCTTCCTGAAGGAAAAGAATGGTTTTCTCTTTGGAAAAAAGAATGGTTCATTTTAAAACCATTTTGAAGTAAATATGTGTGACTACCTCTTTTTCATTCCTATCTTGTGCCCTAATAAAGACTGGACAAGGGGTTGGAATGGAAAAGGGATATCCTTGAAATATTGAGTGATAAGTTTCTAAGAATGATTCACTGATGCAGGTAATTAACGACATTCAGTGTCTGGAGCAGAGAAAAACTAAAATGGCCTGTTTTCATAGAGCACTGCCCCAAGCGCTACAACCCTTGACAAACAAGAACGTCAAGGTGAGTTCTTTAGGACTGGAGAGTTAAGCAGGATTAGATTAAACAGAACGTGATAATACATGACAAATAATCCTGCAGAAGCCTCATGGATACTATGTATACCTCATATATTTTCTAGCTCCCTCCAGTGAGAGGGCCTGGAAGCAGTGATACCCTAGTAGTAATGAGCACACCTAGCCCACAGAGATTGATTTCTAAATACCATTCGCCAATAAAAGTAGTTGATTCTAGAGCTAAAACAGAAAAAAAACACAATATGAGCCTGCAATGTAGTGTGATACCAGAAACTAAAAAAATGCTCAAAAAAAGATACTTATTGAAAGAACACAGAAGCCAACCAGCATGAGCTCCTAATGACCAAAGCTGGAATCATTAAGTAACGAAATGAATAATGATAGTATTGGATTATAATCTGTAGAATAAAGTAAATATCCAAGAGTCTGTTCTTGTTAGGTGCCATCGAGTCGGTTCTGACTCAAAGCGACCCCGTGCACAACAGAACAAAACACTGCCTGGTCCTGCGCCATCCTTACAATTGTTGTGCTTGAGCTCATTGTTGAAGCCACTGTGTCAGTCCACCTCATTGAGGGTCTTCCTCTTTTCTGCTGACCCTGTACCGTGCCAAGCATGATGTCCTTCTCCAGGGACTGATCCCTCCTGACAGCATGTCCAAAGTATGTCAGACGCAGTCTCGCCATCCTTGCTTCTAAGGAGCATTCTGGTTGTACTTCTTCTAAGACAGATTTGTTTGTTCTTTTGGCAGTCCATGGTATATTCGATACTCTTCGCCAACACCACAATTCAAAGGCATCAGTTCTTCAGTCTTCCTTATTCATTTTCCAGCTTTCACACGCATATGATGTGATTGAAAATACCATGGCTTGGGTCAGGCACACCTTAGTCTTCAAGGGGACATCTTTGCTCTTCAGCACTTTAAAGAGGTCCTTTGCAGCCGATTTACCCAATGCAATGCGTCTTTTGATTTCTTGACTGCTGCTTCCATGGCTGTTGATTGTGCATCCAAGTAAAATGAAATCCTTGACAACTTCAATCTTTTCTCCGTTTATCATGATGTTGCTCGTTGGTCCAGTTGTGAGGATTTTTGTTTCTTTATGTTGAGGTGCAATTCATACCGAAGGCTATGGTCTTTGATCTTCATTAGTAAGTGCTTCAAGTCCTTTTCACTTTCATCAAGGAAGGTTGTGTCATCTGCATAATGCAGGTTGTTAATGAGTCTTCCTCCAGTCCTGATGCACTGTTCTTCTTCATATAGTCAAGCTTCTCATATTATTAGCTCAGCATACAGATCGCATAGGTATGGTGAAAGAATACAACCCTGACGCACACCTTTCCTGACTTTAAACCAATCAGTATCCAAGAGTCTATATCAGTATAAATAAATAAGTGAATGGAGGAGAAGGGCTAGCTAGTCCTTACAATAAAATTCCAGTTAATAAATGTAGATGGAATGGTGGAAATAGAAAAATCATCATGTGCCAAATACCATAGTAGTTGTTTCAGGGAAGAAATACCAATGGATGCTAAATGAGAAGCAGTGATACTCCAGTAGTTATGAGCACACCAATATAGTTTTCTTCACTTGCTGCTCTTTCTTCCATCATTCCTAAGAAGGTATTTTTCTCTAGAGTTCTGTGCAACGCCATTTTCACTTGACCTGTACCCTAGCCTGCGGTGCCCTCTATCTGTCCCCACAGAAGCCTCCTCCTCCTCAGCTCTGGGTGCCTGGCTACATGAAGCGCATCTTTCCTTGTAGAGCTCTAGGTATGCTTCCTTCACATTGCTCTCCTGCTAGACGACTAGTCCCTGCAGGGCAGGAATTGTATTTTCCTTGCACAGTTTGTGTCCCTAAAAGCCTGCCTCATCATAGCATGCATAAAATAAACCCTAGCAGACTCAGCAAGCAAATGAATCAACGAATGAATAGGAACGTATTAAGTGACTCAGGTTCTGTATGTTAAAAAGACATTGTATGTAAGCACTTCATGCTTCTGTGAAGCGGTATTCTTTATCGCAGACATGTGAAAGAGTTATATCCTGGGGTATTTTATTTTCGATAAGTATTCCAGGCATATTAAAATATAATCCTTAATTTGGGTTTTAATGGAAAAATTTGACTCACATGAATTTTCTTGAGCTTGAATGCTGTTAAAAGAAATATTAATTGATAAATGACATTTATTTAGAAAGCACTTGAGATACTTTGTTGCCAGTTTCAAAGTCTTTGATGCTCATATAACTCATAATTTTTAAAAATTTTATTTAACATTCAACCTGATATAATGTGTATTTCTAAATCTTAGGTTTGAGTTCTTTTTTTCCCTTTCTAGTAAAGGTTTTACTTTTTAAGCTAAATTTTATTCTAAGAAAATAAATTAGCTTATTTAGTCATACAAATTGAACTATAACTATCAAAGGCAGTGTTAAGAAATCAGAAATATGATCCTCATTCTCAGGGAGTTTATGCTACGTGAAGGATATGACCCTTATATTGCAAATAAAAGTAGAAAATACTGTGTGTGTGGTACATGTATGTAGAAGTGATTGCATTTTATAGGAAAGGATCGGGAAAAAGTATGTATGGAGACAGCATATTTTAGACCACAGATATTGGGGAGGGATCATAACTAGAAAGAACTTCACAAAGACACTCATGCTTAAAAGTGAAAGATAGCCACAGGTAATGGTGGGAGCCAGAGCAGATGAAAAGGTATTGTTGCTAGGTGCTGTGGGGTTGGTTCCGACTCATAGCAACACTATGCACAGTAGAACGAAACACTGCCCGGTCCTGTGCCATCCTCATAATTGTTACGCTTGAGCCCATTGTTGCAGTCACTGTGTTAGTCCATCTCGTTAAGGGCCTTCCTCTTTTTCACTGACCCTCTACTTTAGCAAGCATGATATCCTTCTCCAGGGACTGGTCCCTCCTGCTAAGATGTTCAAAGCATCTGAGTCGAAGTCTCGCCATCCTCACTTCTAAGTAGCATTCTGGCAGTACTTCTTCCAAGACAGATTTGTTCTTTCTTTTGGCAGTGCATTGTATATTCAATATTCCTCACCAACACCACAATTCAAAGACGTCAGTTCTTCTTTGTCTTCCTTATTCATCATCCAGATTTCGCATGCATATGAGGTGATTGAAAACACCATAGCTTGCAGGCGCACCTTAGCCTTTAAAGGGACATCTTTGCTTTTTAACACTTTAAAAAGGTCTTTTGCAGCAGATTTTCCCAGTGCAATGCATCCTTTGATTTCTTGACTGCTGCTTCCATGGACATTGATTGTGGATCCAAGTAAAAAGAAATCCTTGACAACTTCAATCTTTTCTACAATTATCATGATGTTGCTTATTGGCACAGTTGTGAGGATTTTTGTTTTATGTTGAGGAGTGATCCGTACTGAAGGCTATAATCTTCGATCTTCCTCAGTAAGTGCTTCAAGCCCTCTTTACTTTCATCAAGGAAGGTTGTGTCATCTGCATAACACAGGTTGTTAATGAGTCTTCTTCCAGTCTTGTCCCGTTCATCATATAGTCCAGCTTCTCAGATTGTTTGCTCAGCACACAGATGGAATAAATATGGTGAAAGGATACAATCCTGACATACTTCTTCCCTGATTTTAAACCACATGGTATCCCCTTATTCTGTTTGAATGACTGCCTCTTGATCTATGTACAGGTTTCTCATGAGCACAGTTAAGTGTTCAGGATTCCCATTCTTGGCAGTGTTACCCATAATTCATTATGATCCACACAGTCAAATGCCTATGCGTAGTCAATAAAACACAGGTAAACATTTTTCTGGTACTCTGTACTTTCAGCCAGGATCCATCCTTTGGTTTGGTGATTCTCAGAAGCGTTATGCTCATAGTTATGGTTTATTACAGTCAAAGGATACAGACTAAAATTGACAATGGAAAAAGGGCATAAGGTTGCGTCTCGGAGAAACCAGGTGCAAGCTTCCAATTGTCCTCACCCAGCACTTAATTTTCTCAGCAACAGTGTGTGACAGTATGCATGAAGTGTTGCCACCAGGGAAGCTCACCTCAGCCTTGGTCTCCAGGGTTTTTATTAGGGATCAGTCACGTAGGCATGGAGCATCTGTGTGACTGACATTATCTATTCAGTGTCTAGTTCTCCCAGAAGTCAAACTGATCCAGGACCCCAGGCAGTCAAAAACAGGAGTTCACCATGAATCACACTGTTAGCATAAACTGTCCGGTGTGGCCCAAGGTCCAGGTATATAAAGACACTGTTATCAGGCAGGATATTCCAGGGGCTTAGAGGTTACCTCCCAGAAGCCTGTCAGGAACCAGCATTGAAGATTTTTGGAATGTGCTGAGTTTGGACAACCCAAGCCTCCTGAGTTATCCATTTACTACACAGCAGTCAACGTTTAGGTTTTGATATAAGTTCACTAAGAGTATCATCCGTTATTTTATTCGATAACCACTTATAAAGGAGCTCTGATGGCACAGTAGTTAAGTGCTCAGCTGTTAACTGAAAGGTCAGCAGTTCAAACCCGTGAGCAGCTTCATGGGAGAAAAGATGTGGCGATCTGCTTCTGTAAAGATTATAGACTAGGAAATCCTATGGGGCAGTTCAACTCTGTCCTACAGGGTCAAGGAGTCGGAATTGATTCAATGGCAATGGGTTATTGGGTTATCCATTTATAAAAAACATTAGTTTTAACAGATTATTTAGTGACATGCCTTATGTGGTTACTTATCAGATAACCCATAGTAAAAGATGGAGCCCTGGTGACACAGTGGTTAAGAGCTCGGCCGCTAGCTTCAATCCACCACCCACTTTTTGGAAACCCTATGGGGCAATTCTACTCAGTACTGTAGGATCACGAGGAGTCAGAATCAACTCGATGGCAATGGGTTCTTGGTAAAAGTGAAGGCATAATGTTAGAGTTTTATAAATTATTTCCTTATTTTGAAGACAATTCAGTTTTCTTTTTTAATGTTGATTTTTAAGATCTAGTATATTTGTCTTAGAAATCTAGCTAACCATTTGAGAACTGTAACTGAAAAAATCATCTTTATAGTGATTGCATTGTATAAAAAGTTTTTCTTTTTCAGAAATTCCATGAGCGAAACCGTCAGACTGGTCAGCGGAATACAGCATCCTGGGTCTGTCGGAGGAATTTATGAGACAACACAGCACTTCAATGATATCAAAGAGCATCTTCACATAGTGAAGAGGGACATAGATCACTTAGTGCAGCGAAATATGGTAAATTTTTTCCCTTTCCACTTTTAAAATTGTCATAAACTCCTTTAAGAAAGGAAAAACACATTCTGCTGAAAATATTTTAACCTCTGACTTTTGCTATTGCTCGTTTTTAATGTTTAGCGTAGAATTGGAACACATCAGGCTTCCATGTCCTATTGGATAGAATTTTTTTAAATAATATGTTGTTCCAGTTGGTGGAGCTATCACAATCCCAAGTTTTTTATTTTCTAGATTCTTTTCTGTAAGTTAAAAAAAAAAAAAGGCTTTTATCAGTAATAATATCTTTAAATAGCTTGAGAAAAGTAAATGTCTCTCTTGGCAAACCCCTTTGTTAGACAAACCAGTAAGTCATTCAGCACAGGCAGCTGGGAAGCACAGACGGAAAACTGGCTAAAAATAGCAGCTTTTCTTAGGCGGGATTTTTTTTTCCCGCAGCAACTTTTCCTTTCTTACTTGGGTCATATTTTTTTTTTACTTTATTAGATCTTTATTTTAGTGTAAGCATCATCTACATTTTGGGGCCTCCTGTGTTTTGAAGGCTATAAATATGTGTATTTATATACAGGAGTTTCTGGATGATACAAATGATTAAGCACTGACTACTAACCGAAAGGTTGATGGTTCAGATCCACCTGGAAGTGATTTGGAAGACAGACCTGGCAGTCTGCTTCCGAAAGTCACAGCCTGGAAAACCCTTCGGAGATCAGTTTTATTTTGCACGTATAGAGTCACCATGAGTCAGAATCTTCTCGATGGCAAGTAACAACAACAGTGGTTCTCACTGAGGGGTGATTTCCCTGTCAGAGGACATTTGGCAGTGACTGAAGGCAGTGAGTTAGTGGATAGTGAACAGGTGGAAGCATTCCAGTGTCAACTACTCTTTCTAAAAGTTCGGTAGTAAAAGTTAAGGAGATAGAAGATATTTATGGAATGAATATGAAACTGAAAACACTTCAGTAAACCATGAGTTTTATGAAGATATTCACATTTATTTCTTTTCCCAAAATACAGATTTGACTAATTGTAATAGAAAGTTCTTTGCCTTTTAGCCATCAAATGAAAAACCAAAATGCCCAGAACTACCACCATTTCCATCATGCTTATCTACAACAAACTTCGTTATATTTATAGTGGTGCAGACGGTGTTATTCATTGGTTACATCATGTATAGGTAAGTCTCTTTGACTGAACGTTTTTCTCTATCTGTTTAATTTGAAATACCCAACAAAGTTATCTGTGCGTATAATAGAACCTTCAGTATTTATGGAATTAGCTTTATGCAAAGGAAGTAGTATTTTTAGTCATTTAGGTTCACATGCATGTATAGAATTTATGCTTATTTTAATGCATTTTATAATGCAAAAAGGCATTGTATATTTTAATTTTAAGCAGTCTTATTTCTTTCCAAAGTAGTGAATCCAGAACTTCTTTCAGTGTCTTTCTTTCTCTCTCCCCCGACCCCCTAATTAGGACTCAGCAAGAAGCAGCTGCCAAGAAGTTCTTTTGACCACTATTTCGATATGTGTACATCATGTATGTATGTACAAAAGGTTGTCTTTTTGAGGGAATTTAAATATTTAAATGGCTTCATAGTCTAAATTATTAAATTTTCTATAAAATAACTGTTTAAGCATTGATTTGTGGTAAGAATAAACCTTAAAGACGACTACATGTAAAATTGTGCATGGTACATAAATCTGTGTAAATTTCGGTGAATTTCTGGTCAGTAGTACATAGCCACTGAACAGAAAATTGATAAGTGAGAGAGTAAAGGATAGAATGTGGGGGCAGCCCCCGGCTATGAATGCTACCCTAAGCCTCCAATGTTGGAGATTTTTTTATTTAACATATGCACACCTTACCTCCCTGCCCCCTGAAATATGAGGTCTAATTAAGAGCCTCCCATCATGTTTATTTGGTAACCAAAGTTTTCTTAGAGGTCCGAAATTCCCAGTCTAAGACCCAGCCCTGCAATCGTTTAATCTTAGTACAACTCCTTTGAAATCAGAGAATATTTTGTCTGAGATCTTTAGAATCAGATAATAGCCTTGAGAATGTTTCTTGAAATATTTTTTTCCCTCTGACTATTGGTGGTATATTTCACTTTTAAAGGAAATTTTGGGGGAAAAGTAATAGCTGCTCTTTGCCTAAAAACCCATTTAGATGGAAACATACTTCTGATAATGGGTTTTTTTGGGTGTTTTGCCTGGCGATACATTTCATTTCATGGCTGCCTGTATTCTTAATGTTTTCATTTAACACTGTCAGTTCAGTATTATGAAAATAATTTTTTTCATTTACATTTGTTATTTAAGGAACTTATTTCCTCCGTTTGTTACAGCATGTAAATTCAGCTTACAGCGTATGAGCTGAGGATATTTTAAGTCCACAAAACCCATCACTATATTTTGCTTCACATTACTCCATGCAGCCTGGTGTTGGTGACTGTTTACATACTCTTTTAAATCAAGGAGACTGTAATAGGGGACTTTCAGGATTTTTAAAGGCAGTTTTTGTGAAATGGAGTTAATACTTCTGATTTCCTTTTAATGCCAGAGTAAGAGCTAAGGATATTTTGAAGCTCTTGATAGCAAGCTTCACCTTGAAATCACCTTGAAATGTCAGACTGGAAAGGGTTTTTATAGTCTTTGAAAATAATTCTAGGTATTATAGAAGCATTCTATAAATGACATTTTTTTAATTGAACTTTAGATGAAGGTTTACAGGACAAACTAGTTTCTCGTCAAACAGTACAGACGTTGTTGTATGACATTGATTAACAACCCCAAGGCATGTCAACGCTCTCCCTTCTCAACTTGGGTTCCCTATTACCAGCTTTCCTGTTCCCTCCTTCTTTCCAGTCCCCACCCCAGGGCTGGTGTGCCCATTTAGTCTTGTTTTGTTCCATGGTATAAATGACATTTTTAAATGCAGATTTCGTTTTGTTTTCATAGCTAATATAGACTTACTTTTGCTGACTTCAAATACTCTTTACCTCTTTAGCTGAAGTAGTCATCTTTCATTTGTCACAGAATCTAACATAATATTATTTTATAAAATAGTACTACTTGTTTCTTCCAAGCTTTCATAAGTTTGTTCTCAAATGTCATTTACAGATTAGGCCAACTGCCCAGAATCTATACAAAGACTTTATGAAGGAATTCTGCGTTATGTTGTTGTTAGGTACCGTAGAGTCAGTTCCAACTCATAGCGACCCCTAGGTACAACAGAACAAAACACTGCCTGGTCCTTTGCCATACAATCATTGCTATGTTTAAGTCCATTGCATTATAACAATACCTAATTACTACTGTGCGTGTAAACAGTTTTAACATTGCTTTTTATGTTAGCATTCGTTCTAGAACGCTGAAGGAAAATATTCTGATGATTTCACCCTGCTTTATTTACTTCCACATACAGAGTGCTTCTCTAGTGTTTCTCCTTTGTGGTGGTCACATTTTGAAATTCATATTTCAGAGACATCATCATCACAGAATTTACTCTTATCCCATGAAAAAATACAATACCTTCAGAAGAAAAAAGTTATAGACTATGAAACGGGAAATCCTCTTGAGATAAAAGGCTTCCCAACCCAGTATTATAAAGCCCACGGCCCCATGTGCCTGAACTTCCAGGGAACACCAGATCTACGCAGTATGCATTTGTCAGGCCGAAACTGAGGGGGATCGTTGTGGTCATGCCTAATGCAAGTGGAGACGGCGACTATGAAAGAACCTGAGCATGAGTCTGGTCCTTCTGGGCTTGATAAAGCTAACTTGTTCCAGAATCACTCAGTCAAGCAGTTGACACCGAGTGTTTATCATATTATTTGAAGCTTGGTTTATTCTCCTCAAAATCATTGACTTTAGCTCATTTCTGAAGAAAAATGTTTGCTCTATGGGAAAATCAGTCACTGCCAGGAGTCTTTTATTTCTGTACTATTTCGTATAATTGAGTTTGTTCTCTTTCTCACACCAGCAAGTACTTTACAGGTGCCTTGAATTAAAACAGAATTGATTTTAAAATTTTAGTGTAAGTCATTGTGCTTATGATACTACCTTTAAAAAGAAAATGCAGTTACATAATGGCTAATACTCTTTCTTAATGTACCTATTTGTGTTCTAATTGTTCGAATGTTTTATTCAGCTTGAAACTTTACTATAAAGCCACAAACAATATCTTACTATGTATTGAAGAGATACCAGTGTTTCTCAGAGTGCAGTCCGTGAGCCATCTGGATCATGGCGTGCTTGTTAAGAATACTGATTCCAGGGCCTGGTTCCAACCCACCTGACTCAAAACTTGGCTGAGGCTTCAAATGTCAGTGTTCGGCAAGCATCTCAGGTGATTTTGAGTACACTGAAGTTTGAGAACCACTACAATGGGGAGAGGAGTCCCTGGGTGGCAGAAACAGTTAAGCATACTACTACTAGCCAAAAGGTTGGTGGTTCAAACCCCCTGAAAGGCACCTCGAAAGACAGGCCCAATGATCTGCTTCCAAAAGGGCACAGTTAAAAGCCCAGTGGAGCAGTTCTACTCTGTACACATGGGGTTGCCATGAGTTGAAATCGACTCAACACAAGCTAACAACAATGGGCAGTAAAAAAAAAAAAAAATTTTGTGGTTTTTTGTCTTGTTTAAAGCTGAGCTGAGAACGTAAGACTTTTCATTGTCAATGATAACTAGCACATGTGCACTGATTTTTTTATACTTACACTTAATGCTCTTTTTACTAAAACTCTTGGTTCATAAGCAACTACAAGCTAAATTTAGATTGTTGCCTATAGTTTGGTAGTTTGGTGATGGCGTTTCAGCTTAAAAACTCATCTTCGTGACATTGTTTAGCCGTGAAGACTCCCATCTAAAGCCTGCTTGCTGAAACTTTTTGCTTTCCTGATTGTGATTGTTGTGACATTTTATCTCAGACAACTGTACTTTTTGATAACTTGGGGAAAACATTACTTGAATAAGGATTGTCTGACCCGCGGCATTGCAGACATAGTCTTCGTAAGGAACATAAGTAGCAGTTGTGAATAGTAAGATGTGATTACCTTTGCCTGTCTTTGTGCTTATCGCAGGGAGATAGTGAACAAAGGATTATACTGGGGCTTTTTTATTTATAACATTTAATGAAAAATCAATACTTGCAACTTTTTAGGTCTGTATGTTGCCTGTTTAATATATTTCTTTTATGGATATTACTTAAGGTTGAAAAGGTTTTTCTATCCAGTGTCAATTTCAATTCAATAACATTTTGTCAAGTTTTTCTCTTCTGGTTGTTACTTGATGCTAGCTGGAATTCAAAACATGACATTGAGCTTATTAAAATAAAGAAATATTTTAGTAAATTTAGTTTTTCTTTATTGACTTCAGTACTAAATAACTATTTATTTTCTAGTAGGCCCTGATTTGTGATAGTGTTTCTTTTATCATGTGCTGCCCACTTTGTCCTAGGTGGCCTACCACATGGAGTCAACACATGAAAGCCTAAGAGATGACATATAAATGATAATGGATAAAGGTTTATTCTTGCTGGTAATGAAAAAATACAAATTAACTAGAACAATGTATTGGGTATTTTTCACCTTTAATAACCAAATGCTGGTAGTATCCTTAAACTGGAATTCTTAGTCATTGCAGTGGCAATTAAAAGAATTTTTAAGAATCTTTTTGATAAGCACCGTTCAACCAAGTAATTTCAATTTTGAGGTATAAAGGAAAAAGTAGGGCTTTTGAGTCAGCCAAATCTGGGTTTGAAACTTGGCTCTGTCACTTACTAAAGGTGACCTTCAGTTTCCTCATAATACGTATCGCACAGAGTTAGGATTTTAAAAGAGAGTCTTTATAAAGAGGTTTCAGAGAAATGGTAGGCAATAAAAATGGCACCACGGCAGCATCAGACCTTGTGTACCTTCACAAGGGGAAAGGAGCATCAAGATCAACAGCCCAAGGCTGGTTGCTACGAGGCGAAGGTCAGACATACCTCCCCTCTCCAACCTTTTCACCAGCTCTGACACCAGCTGCCTCTCCCACGGCGCTATTTCTCTGCTGGGTTCGGTAACTCATTGCAGTGGCCACATAGAACTCATAGACCGTACTCACAATTATGGAGTTTATTAGGGAAGTAACAGGTTACAATTCAGGATCAGGAACGATTCGCTATACAGTTCTTAGAATCAGGACGGCCTCTTCTCAGCCGTGTCCGCAGGCAAGCTGCTCTCAGGCCCTCAGGCCTTTTGGGCAGGCCCAGCCTCTTCTCTGCTTGGTCAAATGTTACGGTCAAATGTTACAGAGCTCTTGAGCTCCACCAATAAGTGCCCAAGGGCACCCCACCCCACCAGAAAGCGTCAGCCCGAAGGCACCCAGCTCTTCTGCTCCACGGGTTGGCAAACCTAGCTCCATCACCCTGGCTCCCCCGAAAAGTGCTTGGAGGCACCCCACTCTACCAGGAAGTCTCTACTTGAAGGTTCTCAGCTCTGTTGCTTTGTGAGTTGGCACACTCACTGTAACCACCTTGCTCAGTGAGGTATCCTGTCCTGTCTCACACTGGTCTCCTGGTTCTGCTGCTACTGTTTTTCTGCCACCACATCTCACCATCTCTGCCACTGCTTCTCATTGTCTCACACTGTCTCCAGTGTTGCAGCTCTGTCTCTGTCTCCTGAGTCTAGGAGGTTCCCCAGATCTAAAGGACATGCTCTTCTCCCATCCCTTCTTGGCAGTAGTGAGGTTCCCCCTTCCCACATCTGGGATGGCTCATTTTAAGCCTAGAAGGATGGCAAAACTGATCAATACCCTCATTAGGGTTCCATACACCTTATTTGCATGGCCTAGCCCCCCCACAAGGGTGCCATGCACTTTATTTGCATTATTAGCAAGCTATCTAACTGCCTTGGTGGGCCACAAGCACCTTTATTTGCATTGTCCCACCCAGTCATTTGGTGGAGTTAGAAGACCATGGCGAGAAAGGCCATATAAACGCAATCCATCACACCACGTAGGCTAAGCTTATGGACCCCTCTTCCGTTATACAGAAATGGTGGATAAAATAAACAGATTTACGTATTTAAGTGGGTTTGAAAGAAATTAGAGGAACTCCAAGCCTGATCAGTGAGCCTCCAGGGAGGAGAGAGTAGGGAAGACTGGACCATATATAGGCCCTAAAGACCATAAGTGGAGTTAATATGTTCATATAGGGCACTGGGGACATGGCATTAGGCATTAGGCCTTAGGCCTTGGAAAGATAGGGGCCTCTAACACACTTGGATAAAGAGCAGTTCCTTTGGTGAAAATGGACTGAATGGACCCCTTACCCGCAGACAACTACCCAGAAAAGGGATAAGAAAGCTGCCCTGCTTGGGGCTCTGGGCAGGAGAAAAAAGTTTCCTATTAGAAGTTTAAGCCTGTTAAACTTTATGCCATTATAGCATCCAAATGTAAACTACCTCCACAATGTGCAGTTTTCCAAGCCAAAAACTATAAATTGGTTCTGGTCTGGTAGAATCCAGGAAAAGGCAAAACAAAACCAACCTTGAACAATTCCACAACTGAGGTGCATCAGACACCCACAGAAAGGCCAGGCCCAACTGACTAAAAATTACAATCCAAGCAAGAGAAATGTGAGTGACAGTAGGCATAATAAGTAGGAAACTTACCATCTCCAAAAATCTGGGGTAATATAGTAGTCTGAAAAAGACTATCAAATATGTACAGCTGAAAAAGGCTGAGGAGAAAAAGGAGTAAAAATAATAAGGAATGGAAAACTGAAACATGGAACAGCTGGCATTAAAAAGTACCACCCAAAACAACCTACGTGTGGAGGGGAAAAAAAACATTAAGCTTGGATACCAGATTGGACACAGCTGAGAAGAATTACAGAACTGAAAGGTAGATCTGAGACAATTGCCCAGAATGTAGCACTGATTAAAAAGGCAGGAAATACAACAAATGGGGAATCAATGAAAAGGCACAACATATATCTAAGGGGAATCCTAGAAAGAATAGAGAAACTCATGATGAAGAACCATTCAGAGTTTTAACAGCTGAGAATTTTCCAGAATTGATGGATAGATATATCTGAAGGGTCTTGGTGTTGCAGTGGTTGAGCGCTTGGCTGCTAACCAGTAGGTAGGTCAGCAGTTTGAACCTACCAGCCGCTCCACGGAGAAAGATGCCGCAGTCCGCTTTTGTAAAGATTACAGCTTTGAAAACCCTATGGGGGCAGTTCTTCTCTGTCCTATAGGGTCGCTATGAGTCAGAATTGACTCAATGGCAGTGGGGTTTTTTTGTTTGTGTGTTCATTTGGAGTCAGAATCAGATGGTCGAGAGACTAGCAGAGCTTCCCACAGGTGTTACCTGAACCATGTCTTAAGGTATGTGTAGGCATTAATGAGCTGTGCAGATAAGGGAGACTAGAAGAGAACTTGGAAACCCTGGTGGCGTAGTGGTTAAGTGCTATGGCTGCTAACCAAGAGTTTGGCAGTTCAAATCCGTCAGGCGCTCCTTGGAAACTCTATGGGGCAGTTCTACTCTGTCCTGGAGGGTCGCTCTGAGTCGGAATCGACTCGACGGCAGTAGGTTTTCTTAGAAGAGAACTTCTAGTCCCAGTTAGACAAGGTGCCATGAACAAAAGCTTGAGAAATGGTGTAGTGTATGTGGGGAGACGTGAGGAGTTCTGTAGTTGCTAAGCAATGCTGGAGACTAAAGGGAAAAGCGATGGTTAGATGGAACATACAGAGGCTCCGTAAGCTATTTTAAGGAGCTTGGACTTCATCAGAAGGGCAATGGGAGGCTATGAAAGTGTTAAGCAGAGGGAGAACATTTGCATTTAGAAAGGTCTCTCTGACTGATGCATGAATAGACCAGAGGAAGGACACTTGAGGCAGAGACCAGTTGCAGTGCTCCAGGTGGAAAATGATGACCTGAAGGAAGGCAGAGACGGTGGAAATGGAAAAGTAGAAATTTTATGAAAATAGTAGAAATAGAACTAATAGCACCTAATGATGTGATGTGGGAGTGAATGAGAAGGAAGATAATACTGTTCCTGGTTCGGGGAACTGGGTGGAAGGTGGTACCATTCCCTAAAATAGGAAACACAAGAAAAAGTGTGAGGGGCGGGGGTGACAGAAGGAGAGGTTAAGTTTCATTTGGGGCACAGACTTTGACATAACTATCCAAGAAAAAATGTCCAAGAGGCAGAAATGAGCTTAAATTCAGGATAAATCCATACCTCCATTTTCTGTCTGTAAAATGGAGTGATAATTTGAGATAACCATACAGAGCTCCAAGAACAGAGCCTAACAATAGGATACATGCACTCAGTATATGTTAGCTGTTATTATTATATGGGCCTGGAAATCAGAATGGAGAGCTAGACTGGAACATTGTGCAACCCAGGCTGTCTGGCTCTTCCTCTACCTGCTCATGAGTTGTTAAACAGGGAAAAGTCCCAAGTTTTGTTGAGAGTCTCATGAATTTTCTTAGACACTGACAAATAAGTCCAGACACCTGCCTCGTCAGCTACCACATTGCGTTTGCTCTTTCTTTTCCTCTGAACCCGTTTGGTTTCCATTGGGTCTTGCTACTCCTGATGGCCTCATTCCTCTTTGTTGGACATTACTGCTAGTTCTCTTGGATTCTGCCATTTCTGCCATGTCAGCCAAGCAGCGGCACCATTTCTGTCATGTTCCATCATTCACACCAGGTCCCACTGCTACTGTTGGGCACGGTTACCTCTCCTACCAGACACTGAAGCTCTTTCTGTCATCTAGTTTAGGCACCCTCACTGCTGCTCCTGCCCACCTAAGGAATGGAGACTTCCAGGACACAGTTTGTGAGGCAGTTTGTGGCCGAGTGGAGGAGAATGACTCTTTCCACTTGAGCATTACTTTCTGCTAAGAAAGTACTAAAGCAGGGATGTGTGGGCCTCAAGTTCTCAGTGAGGACAGCTGTTAATACTTAATTACAGGTTCATCTTTACAGGAGACAGTCATAATGAGTTCATGAGCCTTGATCAGGGTAAACCTGAGTGAAAAACACCATATTCAGAATTCTTCATGCCTATGAGAACGAGGGCTTTGTAACTGAGACAAGCTTAGTGTGTCTGGTTTGGTTGAGTTCTCTCCTACGAGACTAGTTTGTGCAAATAGACTAATTGCAAGCCAGCCCACTATCTGATACAATTAGCCAAATATACCTGAACTACAAGCATGGGCATAGCTCACCTCAAACTGGTCAGTCCACTATAGAAACAATAAGTCAGGAAATTAATCTTTGGTTCCCAGCCCATCTTCCCCTTCCAAGTTAGAGCTGATGTGAAGATTGACAACCAGATCATGGAGGCCAGTGCATCCTGTTGGAGACTAACAACCTCTGATTTAATACCGTCTCCTCACCACTCTACCAGCCTTGATGATAGAAAGGATACAGAATGAAATACAATTATTGCCTCACCGCAGCAAGAAGTTACATCTGTGAACCAATGTAATCTAGTCACAAAGTATTGGCAAAAGACTCTAGGAATTTTGAAGTAGTTTCAGATACAACATTCTTGAATATTACTGGAAAATGGCAGAAGCATTCCTAACTTGGGATGCATCTCCTAAAGAGGTTACTGTGGGAGAAAAAGGGTTGAGATGTGCTGAAGATCTCTAGAGTCAAAAATGGCCCCACAGCCTATCAGATAACAACTCTTCAGGGTGGTACTGAAGCAGCAGAATTTAAGATGATCTTAAGTCCTGTAGTTCAGTGAAAATTTTACTGCTGTGATTGAGGCGTCTCTTTGCACAGCTGGTACATAACCATGGGTTTGTGCACAATAAAAGGATAGCAAACAGAAAGGAGCTATGCTATTTGACCTGGCATTTCAATACAGTTCATCAAATATATATTAAGTGTCTACCATACACAGTGATGGAGGTCCTGGGTGGTGCAAATGACTAACGAGTTCATCTGCTAACTGAAAGGTAGGAGGTTCAAGTCCACCCAAAGGCACCTCAAAAAATAGGCCTGGCGATCTACTTCCAAAAAATCAGTCTGTGGAAACCATATGGATCACATATCTGCTCCGACACACGTGGGGTAGCCATGAGTCTATTAGCAGCTGGTTTTAATCTGAGGGGTAGTTATCTATTTTCTATGAGGGCTCGTGCCCACTGATAAGCGATGATAAACATAGGTTACAAATAGCTGCCATATCTTCCCTCCCTGCCCCAGCACCACTTGGAGTGCTTTTAATTAGAAAGATACTAACATAGATTAAAGTCTTAGCCATTCTCAATTCCTCCATTGACCTGATGAAAACCACAACCATTGAGAATCTGCTACCTTAGAGAATATTATCCGAAGTTTTATCTAAGAACACCAGTGAGCTTAAATATAGCACCCAGGAAGTGAGCTGTATGCAAGACAAAAAAGTGACCCCGTTACATACCGATAATTGGGTTCAAATGTGTTCTTACCTTCTGGTTCAGAGCATCAGACGTGTCAAGCATATCATTTCCACACAGAGGCTTAGCGTTTCCTCGTGGGAGAAGGCTAAAATAATCTTCCAGATGTAAATTAAGAACCCGCTGGCTTGTCCTTTAGACTCGCCTCAGTTTTGTATTTATATATAGGACACAGTGGCCATTGAAGCCGCACGAAATGCAAGCAAGCCGAAAAGCAAGCCCTAGCGTAGTACTTAGAGGCCGAAGAGATAAAATGATAGATCAAAAGGATTATTTTTACTTAATGAAGCATTCTGGATTTTGAGTCTCTCTGGACTCTGTTTTCTACAGGAAGTTGTGCTCAAGGGCTGGAATTTGGAAATTCCACTACAGCCGTATAATCAGTCAGCTCTAATTAATTTAATTGAAATGGGAGTCTTGACAAAACCCTGCTGTGCTTATAATTAAAAAATTACAAATGGGTGGGAGAGAGAGGCTTTTTCCCTCTGAAATTAGCTTAGTGTATTAATTCAGAAAGTCGTCAGTTGCATCTGATTGTGTGCATTGGTAATCTGAACCATCTGCCCCTCTATACTAAGGAGTTCACCACTTTAATCCAGCTTAGGGCTGGCAGACACCCACACTTCTCTACACTGTGTCCTTGAATAGATGAGGCTGAGCAGAGGCCTTGGCTCCTAAATGTGTCACTGTTGTTGAGCATACTTGGTTTGTCTGGTATTTTGTTTTTCAGGTTTTGTCTGAGTTTTGGTTTTGTTTTACTGGGGCAGAAACAATGGCTTTCTTTGTGAAAAGTATGATAAGTAACCAGGTAAAGAATTTAGGACTTGGTGGTGGGTCAGAAGAAGAGAAGGAAGAAGGCGGCCCATCTGATCCTGCAGCAGCTCAAGGCATGACAAGAGAGGAATATGAAGAGTATCAGAAGCAAATGATTGAGGAAAAGTGAGTACCTGCAACTTCATTTCCCTTTCAGAGCAAAGGGAATTCATCCCGGCCATACCTCAGTTCCCCAGTGTATTTCTCTCGTAGGTGCCTTTCCGTTTGCATTTTACCTCTAACCTTGAGGGAAGGTGCTTTCTACTAAAGTGTACAGTTCCTTAGCATCAGCAGCTACAATGTCCTACTAGTGTGAATGGAAACGGCAAATAAAAACTGAATCCCTATACCCTTTTTAAAGCAGCTTGACACTTTCTGGTCTAGGCATATTTCAATCAACAGCATTTTAATTGTTCAAATGGAAGTTGTGAGTCTAACTCTTCTTTACAGTCTTTTTGCAATTCACCCACCTAGCCAGTAGAAAGTTTTTAACCACAACAATTCAGACTCAACACCTGGAAAACCAAAACCCATTGACGTAAGGTCGATTCTGACTTATAGGGACCCTAAAGGACAGAGTAGAACTGCCCCACGGGTTTTCCAAGGAGCAGCTGGTGGATTTGAATTGTCGACCTTTTGGTTAGCAGCCAAACGCTTAACCACTGAGCCATCAGGGCTCCGCGCAACTGGTAGTGGGCCTTAAAGAACAAGTAAGGGGGAATGGGAGACTTGTTGCTTAGGGGACAGTTAGTTTCTGTTAAGAGTGATTTAAAAAAACTGGAAATGGATTGTGTGATGATTGGACCACATGGTGAAGTTAATCACGATTTTTTTTTTTTTTTAGTGAAAACATGATTGTTTTTCTGTTGTAAACAAGAGCTCTGAAAGAGTAAACCATTTAGTTCGGGGGGAAAAAAAGAAATATATATGTGTATATAATACAACCTTCTTGATTTTGCATGTGTGAAAAAAGTCCAGAAAATACAGCATGGCAATGATGTCATAGACTTGGCTTCTCAAAGATTATGAGTAAATGTGGGGAGTGTTTATTATGAAAAATCTTAAACATACAGAGAAGTAGACAGTACAATGAATACATATATATGCCCACAACTTAAAATTGACAGTTAACATTTTGTCATATTTGCTTATATGTACGTGGGTAGATAGATGGTAGATACTGAAAGAGAGAGAGATGGCAGATACATAGATAACCATTTTAAAGTAAATTACGGATTTATAGACATCATGATACTTCACCCCTAAATTCTTCAGCCATGTACCTCCAAAAAATAAGGACATTCTCCAGGCTATAGAAAATGTAATAAAAATAAAACTCTAGCAACATCTTAGCTGGACGTTATGGAATGTGAATATCACCAACAATTGAAGGCTGAGCCTTAAATAAGTGTAATCTATATGTAAGCTTTAAAGGCTTAAGGTAGAATGAATTAAAGAGACTTTTAATAATCAGCTGAGAATGGAAGCATCAATCTAAAGGTTAAATATTCATCATGTGTTACAAAAGAAAAGCACTTCTTTTTTGCCACCATGACTGTTTTGCTAATGATCAATTACATAATAGTTGCCTAAGTCCTAGTGCTAAGATGATAAGAGGTGAAAAGGTTAAGGACTTGGAAGAAACTAAGAAAGTTCAAAGACCTACATTTAGTGGAAAGTTTGTCTACTGTATTTTTCTGAAAGAAATTGTGGCTTATAAGCTACCAAGAATATTCTCTGCAAAGGAAAAAGCCCAAACAAAACTAACCAACTACAAAAATGATGTTGGTACTAAGATAAGACTCAGGCAAAAGAAGCAGCATTCCTTGAATATTGACTGGTTTTGCCTATGGCATGAGAATTTATACTAACTGTAAGCCACATAAGAAAAACAAGTATAATGAAAAAATGGAAGTAGAATGATAGCACCAAGTGTTCTCAGCTTGAGTGGGCTAATAAAAAGAAAAGGGTCAGAAATTTAGACTCCATACCTGATCATGTAAAATATCATTTAATATGTCTAACCAATAAATCTGGTTGCAGATATGACATCTGTTTGATTGCCTAATGTCCTAGTTTTCCTTAATTTTGTATCTGGACAGATCAAAGCTCAAAATGGCCAAATGGTATGGTCAATCAGTGAATTGAGTTATTTACCAACTAATCGGCTTTTTATGTATGTGAAAATATTGTAAATTTATGTAGTCACCCAATTTAAGAATTCATAACAAGACAATGGGTCTGGCCTGCTTCCCCCATGGCAAGAGGGTTTACTAACTTGGTGCATTGCTTGAGTTGTCAAGAGCTTCGTCATCTAGAATGCTACTTAAAGAAGACATAAAAAATGGTTCATAACAATTTACATGTAGAGAAAGCTATAGACATTATAGTATATATAATTATTAAAAGGAATTTTAGCAAATAAAGCCTCCTAAACTCATCCTCATCAGTTTAGAAAGTTGTGGGATTGACTCTACTAATTGTAAACTAAAAATGTGCACTCTATTGCACACTGTACTGCACATATTTCTTTATTTTACTTCCGTATTCAGATAGTTCTTATCCACTACTGGTAACCAGTACTAAAAGAAGTCTATATCTAAATAGAACATTTAGAAAGGTATGAACTAAACGATAGTCAGTCCCCTATTTTTCTCAGTTACATTAAAATGCCCCTTTGTCTAAGTTATGGTGCAGTGATTGTGGTATCATTTTTAACTTGATTCTGGACTTTGTTTTATTCAGCAATATTTTTGGACTTGTACTAGGTATCTGGCACTGTGAAGGATATACTGAAAAGGAAGGCAGGCTTTTTTTCTGCAGGATTTACACTCTTGTTGGGAAAATTAGTTATATGTGACAATAACCGATTTGTGTAAGTGGTTTGTAAACTGGCTCTTCAGGATTTTCTAAAATAAGAGTTTCAAAAATGCTTTGAGCCAATGGCATCATCTTTGTTCTTTGTGTCTTAGGCTGAGTTCTCTAGAGAAGGAAAACCAATGAAGTGTATATATATGTATATATATATAGAGAGAGAGATTTATCTCAAGGAAATGACTCACAAAGTTGTAGAGACTGGCAAGTCCCAAGTCTGTGGGTCAGGTGTCAGGCTGGAGGCTTCTCCTGACTTATGAGGTTGCAGAGACTGACGAACCCAAAATCGGCAGGTCAGACAGCAGGCTGCTGGCTCACAGGCTGCAGAGACTTACAAATCCCAAGATCAGCAGGCAATGTGGCAGACCACAGGCTCAGTTCCCAAGAACTGGAGGTCAGATGAAGATAAGTCACGTGCAGGATCCAGAGCAAGCAAAAGCAAACTTTGCCAGAATGTCCATATATATTGGATGCAGGGCACACAACTGAGAAAACTCCCCTTACAACTGATTGGCGGACCACATCATATCACATCATGAAGATGATTACATTATATCACAAAATGGAGGATAGCTACATCATTACATAGCTGCCAAATTACATCATTTCCTAACTGCCAAACCACTGAGAATCATAACCCAGCCAAGCTGACACACAACCATAACCATCACAGTATGTATTCTGCAACTACTCTGAAGGAGGTAACACTCTTTTCTCTTGGTTTCAAAATAACCAGTCATTGCACCCTAGAATGCTACTTCTTACACACCAAAATACAAACTAGCCATGCAGATAGGGAGGGAGACTGGGAAGAAAGAGATCTGAGTCTGTACCACATTTGGATTGACAAATAAATCAGTGGAATTTATACAGCCATTTGATTTTCAACAAAGGTGTCAAAATAATCCAACAGGAAAACGAAAGACTTTTCAACAAATGACGCTGAAACAGCTGGAAAACACTGACCTTTGATCCCATCTCATACTGTATACAAAAATTAATTTGATATCTATTATAGACCTTAAACACAAAAGCTAAAATTAGAAGGCTTCTAGAAAAAAACATTGAAGATTATCTTTGCAACTTGGAAATAGGCAAAGATTTCTCAAACAAGACCCAAAAAATAATAACCATAAAATTCTTAAAATGATAAATTAACCAAAGACACAAGGGAAAGATTAGTCCAAAGGACAATGGACTACAACTACTACAACCTCCACCAAACTGACCCCAGAACAACTAGATGGTACCTAGTTATCACCACCAACTGCGCTGGCAGGGACACAATAGAGGGTCTCAAGAAAAATATAGAACAAAATTCAAATTCACTCATACAAAAAAAAGACCATTCTTGCTGGTCTGACAGAGACTGGAGAAACCCCAAGAGTATGGGCCCTGGATTCCCTTTTAACTCACTACTGAATTCACTCCTGAGGTTCACCCTTCAGCCAAAGATTAGACAGGTCTATAGTGCCAACAATAACACACGTGAGGGACGTGCTTCATAGTTCAATCATGTATACGAGACCAATGGGCACAGCAACCCCAAAGCAAAGTTAAGAAGGCAGGAAGGGACAGGAAAGCTGGACAAATGGAAACCGGGAACCTGGGGTGGAGAAGGGGAGAGTGTTGACAGATCGAGGAGTTGGCAACCAATGTCACAAAACAATTTGTGTATTAACTGTTTAATGAGAAACTAATGTGCTCTGTAAACTTTCCCCTAAATCACAATAAAAGAAAATGATAAATTAGACTTCATCAAAAGTAGAAGCTTTTGGTCATCAAAAAATACCATTAAGAAATAGGCAAGCCACAGATTGGGAGAAAATATTTGTAAAACATATATCTGACAAAGGACTGGAATCTAGGTTAGATAAAGAACTCCTGCAACTCAGTAAAAGCAAAATAACACACACAACTAAAAATGAGTAAAAGAATTGAACAAATACTTCACAAAGATATACAAACGACAAATTGGTACCTGAAAAAACTGCTTAATGTAGTTGCCATTGAGTCAACTCCGACTCATGGTAACCGCATGTGTGTCAGAGTAGAACTGTGCTCTATAGGGTTTCGATGGCTGACTTTTCAGAAGTAGAGGGTAGAATAAAAGAGAATAAACCACTAAAAAATAAAGCAACACATACAAATTTTCATGAGTGAAAGAAACTGCACAAACACATAGCTTATGATTCCATTTATACGAAATTCAAGAACAGGCAAAACCAATCTCCGGTGGAAAAAGGACAGCAATTGCCTTTAGGGTTATGGGGGCAGGGGCTATGGAGGCATGAGGGATCTTTCCGAAGTGATGGTAATGTTCTATATCTTTACAGGGGTTTGAGTTACAGAAGCATGTACATTTTTAGGAACTCATCAAATGGTACATTTAAGGTTTGTACATTTAATTATATGTAAATTTCACTTAAAAAAAAGAAGAACTGTAAACAAATATGTAACTCTAGTTAATGATACACCCACTCTTATCAATATGGTTAAGTTCCAAAGTTCAGGCCTTTATGCAAAAATCAGCATAATGGGAAAATGAAGGATGACTACATCAGATCACAAAATGGAGGATGACTGCATCATTACATAACTGCCAAATTATATCATTACATAAATGCCAAACCACTGAGAATCATGGCCCAGCAAAGATGACACATAACCTTAACCATCACAGCCAGTATTACTCTTGCCTCACACCTTTGGCATTCGTTAGTGTCAGACATACATTGTTAGTGGGCAAAATAGTTGGATAGTGGATTTTTTACATTTGTCATAAGTGGGAAATGTCAGATAACAAGACAGTTGATAAGTGAAGAGTAGGTGTATATGGAGCCCTGTGGCACAGTGGTTAAGTGCTCAGCCGGTACGTGAAAGTTCAGCAGTTTCAACCCGCCAGCCACTCTATGGGACAAAGATGTGGCAGTCTGCTTCTGTAAAGATTTACAGCCTTGGAACCCTATGGATGGTTCTGCTTTGCCCTTTAGTGTTGCTATGAGTCAGAATTGACTCGACCTCAACAGGCTTTAGTTAATGATATGCCGTCGAAGTTTGGCAGTTCGAACCTGGCAGCACTGTATAAGAAAAGCCTAGCGACCTGCTTCCATAAATACTATAGCCAAGAAAACCCTATGGAGCACAAAAGTGACTTGACGGCAAGAGAGTTTTTTTATATGTGCTGATGTCAGAGTCCCTGGGTGGTGGAAAAAGTTAACTGCACGTGGCTGCCAAGCTAAAAGTTGGAGGTTCGAGTCCACCCAGACGCACCTGAGAAAAAAGGCCTGGCAGTTCCAAAAAATCAGCCCCAGAAAACATTATGGAGCACATTTCTATTCTGACACACATAGGATCACCATGCGTAGTAGTACTGATGTCTGGGAAATTCATCGAAAAAGAAGATGCACAGATGAGTGGATGGAGAGATGGGCAGATACGTGCTAAAAACACATACTGCAAGGGGCTGATTATAGACTCTAGATGGCAGGATATATGGCTTTTCATTGTAAAATTCTTTCAACTTATCTGTAGGTTTGAAATTTTTCATAATAAAATATTAGTGAAATAAAGACCTGATCCCTGTCTATGTGACCAAGTCACTGATCTCTTGGGAAAGTCATTCTATTTTCCTCTTCAAAACCGGAGGTCTGGACCAATGCTTTCTCATGCCCATTAAAGGCCTGATATTCTGTGGACAAAAATGGGTTCCGAGAGCTCCTGAGCCTAGGGCCTGGCAATCAATAGTTTACTCTGATTATTTGCTTCTGATCCAGCCCTTCCTTGCAGTCAAAGTTCTGTGTAATGGTTAAGATTATTTCAAAATTTGGAACTAAGAAATAGAAACCAACATTGCCATTGAATCAATTCTGACTCATAGCAACCCCATGTATTAAAGAGTGGAACTGCTCCACAGGGCTTTCTTGGCTATAATCTTTACAAATATAGATTGCCAGGTCTTTCTTCCACAGCACTGCTAGGTGGGCTCAAATCACCAACCTTTAGGTTAGTTGCCACTGTTAAGTGCAGTCAAGTCGATTTTGATTCATAGCGACCCCATGTGACAGAACAGAACTGCTAGGCTGTAATCTTTATGGGAGCAGATTGCCAGGTCTTTCTCCCATGGAAGTACTGGGTGGGTTTGAACCACCAAACTTTCAGTTAGCAGCAGAGCACTTAACCTTTTCAGCACCAGGGCTCCTTTTTTAGGTTAGTAGTTCACCACAAGGAGCCCTGGTGGCACAGTGGTTAAGCACTTGGCTGCCAACCAAAAGGTTGGTGGTTCAAACCCACCAGCCACTGCGCAGGAGAAAGATATGGCAGTCTGCTGCTGTAAAGATTTCAGCCTTGGAAACTCTATGGGGCAGTCCTCTAGGGTCACTATGAGTTGCCAACGGGCTTGGTTTTTTTTTTTTTTTTTTTAGTCCAACACAAACCATTTACACCACCCAAGGACCTTAGAAACCAATGTAGCCACCTGAAAATGAAAATGGGATTTATTTTAAGGATGCAAGCTGCTTCACCAAACCCATGCACAGAAATCCCACCAGGCCTCACATGTTTCTAAACTAGGCACTAGAAGGTTGTCGGGAAGCTGCACACTCTTTTTCCATCTCTTGCCATCGCTTCCATCTCTACTTGGCCACTCTTTCTCAGCAGCCAGCTCCCCTGTTCTTTCTGTCACCCAGACCATGGGGCAGGTGTGAAACAGCAGCCCTGCCTCCAAGTTCTCCTGTTCCAGTTTCAGCCACTCTACGTGTCTCTGTCTTTCTCAGTCTCAGTCACAAATTCAGAGAAGAGATTGTATTTACCCAGTGTGGTCCAATCCGATACAGCCAGACGTCAGGGCCACGTCCATAAGTTTAGCTGCCAGTTTAGCTATGGGCAGCTGGAAGGTGTTGGGGAAAAGTTTCTAAAAACAAAATCTACTCCCAACCCAAAAAACCTCTCCACAAAAATGTCGTTGTTGTTGTTAGGTGCCGTCGAGTTGGTTCCGACTCATAGCGACCCTATGTACAACAGAACGAAACGCTGCCTGGTCCTGCGCCATCCACAAAAATAGAAGGGAAAGAAAAGTTGTATTATTGAATAAGCATTAAACCAATATGTAATCAGGAAATCTGTAATCAGAAACTGCAAGGACAGAAAGAAATCAGACCTTTTATATAGCTTCCCAGGGTACAACTCATTACATTCACACTTCTGGACAAAACTGCTTACTTTTTAACATCGTCAAGGCAGTATACCTGAAGGCATGCTAATCTCCTTCCAGGAAACTGGGCGGTAGGGGTATGGTCCTCCTTGATGATCATATTTGAAAACGGATGGTACTCAGGTCCTTGAGGAAATATCCCTGATGTACACATTTTTTAAAGGGACAGAGAATTTACAGTGATAAGTTGTCCAAAGTGAATTCTGAAAGAACAGGGAAGGAGAGGAACTTCTTCCTTTATTTTCAACTGGGAGAATGAAAACCTTTGATTTTCTATCTGTAGTTGTGCTTACACAGAGGGGGTCCCTGGGTGGCACATGCAGTTTGCAATCAGCTGCTAACCTAAAAATTGACAGTTCTAACCACCTACTGAAGCCATGGAAGAAAGGCTTGGCAATCAGCTTCTGTAACGATTACATTAAAAAAAAACACCGTGGAGCAGTTCTGCTCTGTAACACATGGGGTTGCCATGAGACGGAATTGACTCAAAGGCAATGGGTTTGGTTTGGTTTTTACAGAGGGAGATGGTACTGAGAGCTTGACTGACTTCCCCCAAAGGCCTCCACTTTGGTCTGGATTATCGTTAGCAAAGCAATCTACCTCAAACATGCATGACCACGAGTCCCATTAGATCGTCCCCAGAGCAGGACTTGGTATGGTGTTCTGGAAATCCACCACACCTTGTTCAACGATGCTTCTTTCCAAACAGGAAAGACTAAGTTGGGATCTTGAGAGGGTGATGATGAAAAGAAAACAGCATATATTATATCCCATAAGACCATGTGCCTCTAAAGGGTCCCTTAGTGCTGGATTCTACAACCCTGTTTTAGATTGAATAAGAATCAAGCAGGAAGCTTGTTAAAAATGCAGTTGCCCTCCCTCACCCCCAGGGATTCTGGTGCAATAGTAGGACTGGGATTGGAGTCCCTGGGTGGCCAAGAGGCTAAGCACTGGACTACTAACTGAAAGGTTCATGCTTCGAACCCACCCAGAGGTACCTCAGAAGTAAGGTGTGGCGATCTGCTTCCAAAAGGTTAAAGCCTTGAAAACCCTATGGACCAGTTCTACTCTGCACACATGGGGCTGCCATGAGTCACAACTGATTTGATGGCAATGGGTAAACTGAGTCATTAGAGTAAATATCCTGTTGCCCAGGTGTCCACCTGCACCAGGGACTGGGAAGTGTATCTCAGTGTTGGGGTGTGTCAGAGCAGGGGCTGGAATGACCTGAGCTCTCTATGTCCTTATGACATTCTTTAACTTGTCCGCAACTTTATCCTCTTCTTTAACTTCTAGGATGGAAAGAGATGCCACGTTTACACAAAAAAAGGCAGAGAGGGCATGCCTCAGAGTTCATCTCCGAGAAAAATACAGACTTCCAAAGGTAAGACAATCTTAACACAAGGAACATATCATCACGTCTTGATTAATAAAAACAGACTATTTGACCATCAGCAAAGGGTCACCTTCATGAATATATATATATGTATACACACACACATGCTTTTGTCTTAATCTTCATTGAGGGCTTCGATATGTGAAAAAAGCATTGAACTAGGAGTTCATACAATGTGGATTCCAGCCTTTAACCTCTATGAACTTCCATTTCCTCTCAACAAAATGGAGTTAACACCTGTAGATGACGTAGATGCGCTTTAACAAACAGAAGGTTTAGGAGGCTAGAAGTCTAAATTCAGGGCACTGGCTCCAGCGGAAGGCTTTCTGTCTGTGTTGGCTCTTGGGGAAGGTCCTTGTCTCTTTACAGCTTCTGTTTCTTGGTTCCTTGGCGATCTCATGTGGTGTGGCATCTATTTTCCTCATTCGTGCTTTTTTTTTTTTCTGCTTAAGCTGCTCTTTTATATCTCAAAATAAATTGACTTAAAACGTACCCTACACTAATACTGCCTTATTAACATAAAAAAGAAAACCCTACTCCAAATGGAACTATAACCACAGGTATAAGTAGGATTTACAACACATGCTTTTTGTGGACACAATTCAATCCAGAGCACCTGCTCAAGGTCACACAGCCAGGAAGTGGCAGAGTCCGAGGTCTTACCTTCTATGACATTCTGCCTCTCTTTAAAGGCAACATTCGATGCCTTGTTTTTGGAGGTGATGTAGTAGTTGTGGGCACTACCTAGCACAGTCTTACCCATCTCAGTGCTAGCTGAGCAGATGAACACCTGGAGTGTCTGGTTGAGTCCGCAGTTGGGTTAGTGGTTGGAAGAGGCTGCACTTGTCTGTTCTGGCAAATGACTCGGGATGCCCTGGTCCAGGGCTTGTGTCCAGTGGCGACGGAGGGCCCAGCATCTTGCTCCTCTGGCTCACCTCCTCTGTCCCCATCTTTCCCACCTGGGAACCACCTTCCGATTAGGTGTTCAGCTCCGTATTCCAAAAGCACACCCTCCCTTTGAGAACATCTTCCATCTGCAGAAGCCAAAGACAAAGGTCCCTCCAAAGCCTATGATCCTTTCCCAGGTGTGAGCGCCATCCCCATCTCAACTGGATGGCTTTAGAAAGTGCTACTAAACCAGTTCCTTCAATGGGGTCCCTGCAGAGCCCCCAAAGAGCTGACTCCTGAAGCTTCCAGCACTAGACTAAGAGTGAGAGTCTACTTCCTTTGCAAGGCCACTGCTGAAATCACAAGAGTTCAACAGCCCCAGCCAGGGAGAAGGTCCATCCCAAAGATGCCAAGGAACCCAGGTTCTGCTCACAGTGAATTCATTTTCATTTGCAACCAGTATGTTTTAAAAATGCCCTTGCTTTTTGCCCCTCCTTTTAGGTTTAATACTTTTTACCACTGTGCTTGCATTTTGGAAAAAGGAGACATTTCTAAACACTGTTTTTTCAGCTCTCACTGTCTGCTGTACTTCCTGAAATTCCCAAGCACGTCACTGGTGGCTTTAGTTTCCCGAGGCGGCAAGCCTGGCTCAGATTCTCGCTACTGAACTGGAGTCTGTCCCCTACCCTCTTGGGCCCATCTGATTAAAGGACCACAAATCTTGTTTGGAATGAATTAGAAATTGAATACATGCATGGAGATGATCAATCCGGCATGTATCTTCTGTGAGGTTGGGGTTTTTAAGGATTTATTTTTGACAACTTTGAACAATTTTATTCATTGTTTTGATGTATCTTGGAGATCTAAGGAGCACTGGGTCTCCGCTCTGGCTCTGCCACTCTGATACAGTACACCCTCAGGTGGTTTTTTAGTATAACTTGTTTTGGACATCTCTATGTATCAGCACTGGGTTTTTTTTTTTTTTTTATGTATTAGCACATTGTTGTCGTTGTTGTTATTTGCCATCAAGTGGATTCTGACTCTTGGCAACGCCATGTGTGTGAAGTAGAACTGAACCATAAGGTTTTCAAGGCTGTGACCTTTGGGAAGCAGGTCATCCAGCCTGTCGAACCACCAACCTTTTAGCTAGTAGTCGACTGCTTAACCGTTTGCACCACCAGGGACTCCCTTCGAATGGCTTTTTAGAAACACCTGACCCTCAGTTTCCTCATCTATAGAGTGGGGGAAATGATACCTACTTCATAGGGTCTTGTCTGAGATACAAGATACATATATCTTGTCTGAGATACATAAGGGGCCTAGTACCAAACCCAAAACCAAACCCGTTGCTGTTGAGTTGATTCCGACTCATAGTCGGACTCTATGTGACAGAGTAGAACTGCCCCACAGAGTTTACAAAGAGCGCCTGGTGGACTCGAACTGCGGAACTTTTTGGTAAGCAGCCATAGCACTTAACCACTGTGCCACCACGGTTTCCTGGGCCTAGTACAATGCCTGACAAATAGTAAGCAGTCAGTAGACATTATTTTCATTATTTCTTTCTTGTTGTTAGGTGCCATCGAGTTGATTCCAACTCACAGCAACCCCATGGGACAGAGTAGAGCTGCCTCATAGGGTTTTCTGGGCTATAATCTCTACAAAAACAAATCGCCAGGTCTTTCTTCCGCAGAGCCACTGCGTTGGCTCAAGCCACCAGCCTTTCAGTTAGCAGCTGAGCATTTAATCATTTGCACCACCAGTTCTTATTGTTGTGTGTTGTTGAGTAGATTCTGACTCATAGTGACCCTACAAAATACCTACAAAAGTTATGTTTTGACAATAATAAGTGAAGTATCGAAGCTAGTCCTGCCTTGGGTAAGGGCTCCAGTGTGTGTAAACAGTACAACTCAAGGTCTCTGGGCCTCAAGAATCTGAGCTATTGATTGTTTCCTTTCACAATGGTGAGGCTACTGTCTCACTCATTTCCAGGTCCTCATTGGTGACACTTCAGGCTTAGCAGCAAGGCTTTGATGCTCTGCAGAGAAAACAATTCCCTGATCTCCGAACCCAGATATCCTTTGGGACACGAGCTTTTCCAACAGAAACTAATGAACGAGGAAAGAATTATGGCCATAAGAATGTGCACATTCAGATCCTCGCTGGAGAGGGGCAGACCCTGGAGAGTGACAGTGACTATATCTGGATAGGCTACTGCTCCCTAAGCCAGCGAGGGAAGGGGGAGCAGGAGGGAAGTGGATAAACTGTCACAGTGGAGGGCAGTATCTTGCATTGCATGGTTACTGATGCTCAGAAAATACAAGTTCTAAATACACTTTTTTCTATAGCGGTTTCGAATGCGTAGTGCATTTGTAACCACACCTAATTTTTACATGGACCCTAAAAGGAACTTTGAAGTCCATCTGATAATCTAGTGCCACGGGTGCATTTTACACAAGCAGAAACTGCAGCCCAGGAGGGTTAAATAGCTTTGCAGAGACCCACAGCTACTGAGTGACAGAACCAGGATAAAAATTTATGCCTCCTAACCAACTTACAAAAGGATTCGAACACAGCTCCTTCTGGCCTCAAAGCCTCTGCTCTTTCGACTCTCAATATCCAAGATGTCCCAGAGTTTAAATGAAGGTTTAAGCTTCACGTGGCTTAAAACTGCACCGAGACACTGGGGACAACCTGCATTGTCTCACTCTTCCAGTAAAATGTCACCGAGTCCCACAACCAGCAGTCCAGGCACATGGCCCTTCTGTCCCTGGTGTTGTCTGGTGACTAAATTCTAGATGCAATTCAAATACATGGATGAGAGTTTCACTTCAAAGAATTCTACATTTAGTGGTTCATTGCAAAGATTACTTTTAGATGGGGCCTCCCCGTTGTTGTGCCATCAAGTCAATTCCAGCTCCTAACAACCCTATGTGACAGAGTAGAACTGCCCCCATAGGGTTTCCTAGGCTGTAATCTTTACAAGAGCAGATGGCCAGGTCTTTTCTCCTGCAGAAAGTCTGGTGGATTCAAACCCCTGAGCTTTCAGTTAGCAGCCAAGCACTTAACCACGGTGCCACCAGGGCTCCCAAGGATGTTTTTGTATTATGGTGACATCTTTGTAAGAATGGATTCTATAGACAGCGTTTTAAGAATGTGCCTATTGTGGGAGAAATACTAATAATACAATTGCCTGCTTTTTGTAAAGCACAATGAAATTCTAATCCACTGCACACTTTCTGGAAAGACAGTAATTAATAGAAAAATTAAAAAACCCACTGGGTCATAGCACACTTTGTCCAGATGTCCAATTTCCCAAACTCAACTCAGCACCTTGTGCTTCACGTGGAGCCCCATCCTTGGAAACCTCCTACCTCTCCCGTGGCTATCACGTGTTACCAGAGTTACCCGCCTCTCTTCCCTGTGCCCCTCACACCCATCTTCACCACCTGCTTTCACAGACAAGACTCTGGGTGCAATGGGGCCTTCAATAGCCTCCGGGGCCGAAAAAGAGGTGCTGGGAGACAGACACATTTCCCAGGCGAGGATCAGCAGCAGGGGCCAACTCTTCTTTTGAGCAAAACGGCCGCTCCTTCCCACCCCGCCCTCCCGCCCCTCACCAGGTCCCAGGGCTCTAGCGTGGACGGCGCCCGGAGGCTCCCTGGCGCCCCCTGGTGTTCCCAGAGCAGCGGCCACAGCAGCAGCAGGAAAACACAGCCACGTGCCCGAGCAGAAAGCACTCCTCGGTGACTGTGGGTTGTGGCAAGGACAGGGACAGGGGCAGAAATGTCTGGAGATAACCCTTTTTAAAATTAAACGTTCATTTTAAAAATGTTGTTGTTAGTTGCCCTCAAATGGACTCCGACACATGGCGACCCCATGTGTGCAGAGTAGAACAGCTCCACAGGGGTTTCAAGGCTGTGACAATTCGGAAGCAAGTCTCCAGGCCTTTCTTCCAAGGTGCCTCTGGGTGGGTTCAAACCACCAACCTTTTGGCTAGTAGTTGAGAGCTTAACCGTTAGCCATTAGCATCACCCAGGGACTCCTTTTTTATATTAAGGACCAGATCGTGTATTTTATTCTAAAGTGGCCACTGTGCTAGCAAGCTTAGAAGGGCCGGATCTGCCGTTGTAGAAGCAACTTTCAATGCCAAGCAGGAGGCAATAGCCCCCGTGAATGAGCAGGTGGGGACAGGCTGCCCAGCGAGCTTCTGCAGAGTGGGATCCACTCATCAAGCACCAGGAGTGTGAGCTTGAGAACAAACGGGTCTCAGATGTCTCTGCAGTAACCAGAACGGTGAGAGGTTTAGAAATGACTAACTGAGGAAGAATTGACGGAATTGGATATGCTGGGCCTTGAGAGGAGATGAATCAGGGCCATGAAGAATGCGAGGGGGTCGTTCTGTCCCAGACGGTGCGTACCGGGCTTTTATTCTTATTCTGTATCTAGCTGACTTACGTGGAGCAACTGGTTATGATGAACTGGAACTCTGAAAGCTTTGTCTGATTGTGCAGAGGGACCCTGTATAACGGCACCTTCAGGATGCCGTGAGAAAAGCACAACTGGGATCGAAGCTGTAGGCTTTCATCTCCTAGGTGCTCCCCTAGGGAGCGAGGAGGCCCTAGAAGGCCTGGGGGCTGTGATGGACGAAACCAGGCCCACAGCCATGTGTAGATGAACTGGTGGGGAAAGACGTGAGAGGCAGGTGGCCAGTGCTGCCAGTCCTTCAGCAGCCCAGCCAAAACCGAACCAAGCGCGCTTCCATCAAGTGGGACTCCAGCTCCTGGCAACTCCGTGTGTGCAGGGGTAGAACTGTGTTCCGTAGAGTTTCCAGTGGCTGATTTTTCAGAAGTAGATCACCAGGTCTTTCTTCCGAGGCACCTCTGGGTGGACTTGAACCTTCAGCATTTTGGTTAGTAGTTGAGCACAAACCGTTTGGCCCACCCAACAATGCCCTACAGCAGCCCAGGGGAGGGCTAATGGAGGCCCGATCCCGGAGGAGTTACAGTTGGAAAGGGAGCAACAGATTCCTGAATATTCACGTGGATTTCCTCCCTGGGCTCAGCAGCTGAGGCCATCTAAGGAACATGCCAGCCATCTCTTCCTCTCCATTTTCTAAGTTCTTTTCCTAGAGCAGTGCCATCACCAGAAAGCTGGGTTCCTGGACTCCTTGACGCCAGTGTCTGAATGCTATCAGCTTTTCATTAAACTCTTTTTTTTGTTGTTGTTGTTTTTTAATATTTTATTGTTGTCGATGAAAGTTTACACAGCAAATTAGATTCTCATTTAACAATTTCTATACATATTGTTCAGTGACATTGGTTACATTTTTCACAATATGTCAGCATTCTCATTATTTCCATTTTGGTTGTTCTGTTTCTGTTAACCTAGCTTCCCTGTCTCCCCTTACCATGTCATCTTTGGTCTAGGGAAAATGTTTACCAGCTGGTTTCATTCAGATGATTATTTAGAGGAGCATAGTACTGACGGGTTATATTATTTATTTTATGAACCAATCTTATCTGACTGAAAGATAGCCTCCTCAAGTGGTTTGAGTTCCAAGTTAAACGGGTATCCCAGGGTGGTAGCCTCTGGGGTTCCTCTAGTCTCTACCAGTCCGGTAAGTCTGGGATTTTTTTAGAAATTTGCATTTTGTTTTACATTTTTCTCCCATTCTATCTGGAACCATCTATTGTGTCCCTGGGTGGAATGGCCTGTAGTGGTAGCTGGACACCATCTAGTTCTTCTGGTCTCAAGGTAGGTGAGGCTGTGGTTCCTGTAGACTATTAGTCCTGTAGACTAGTTTCTTCTTTGAGTCTTTGATTTCCTCCTTCCTCTTTTGTTCTGGACGAGTAGAGACCTATAGTTGTGTCTTAGATGACTACTCGCAAGCTTTTAAGACCCCAGACACTGCTCACCAAACTAGGATGTAGAACATTATCTTTATGAACTATATTGTGCCAATTCACCAACCTGCCCCAAGAAAATATGGTCCTAAGCCCAGTTAAACTCTTACTTTTTTAACCACAAAAAAGCACGTATCCTAAGTGTACACTCACTGCATAATCATAAAGCTCCTGTATAAATAAAAGGACTTGTCCAAGGTCAAAAAGCTTACTTGTGGCAAGGGGGGTTGAGCCTCCTTATTCTTCAGTGCTTTTTTAATGCCTATTCTCCTTAACCAAAAAAACCAACCAGATGCTCTGAGTGAGTGCCAACTCGTGGAAACCCATGTGTGTCAGAGTAGGACTGTGGTCCCTAGGGTTTTCAAAGGCTGATTTTTCAGAAGTAGATCACCAGGCCTTTCTTCCACGGGACCTCTGGGTGGACTCGAACTGCCAACCTTTTTGTTAGCAGCCGAGCATATTAACCATTTGCAGCACCCACAGACTCCTCATTCTCCCTACATCCTCTTGAAATTCTGAGTCTCCATCTTTGATGGTAGAATTTAGAACTGAACACTACTGCCTAAGAAAGAAAATGGTACTGGGCAGAAAGCAAGAGGCTCCAGGACCTTGTTGGGTTCCGAATAACAACCTGCCCTCCCCAAGTGTTGGCAGAAGCCTTAGCCCTGTGCTATTTTATCAAATCCACACTGGGTAAGCAGCAGTAGTTTAATAGTATTAACAGTCCACAGGGAAATTGACACATTCAAAGTGCCCTCGGGCTAACGAGGACAACCCCCTTGGGCACCCCATTCACAATTCCTCAGGGTCACCATCACAGCGGTTATATAACAGCAGGAGGCAGGTCTGAGCCCTTCCTTTTTCTGAGGCCCAATGAGAGCAGATTTGAGGAAAATGTCTTCCCGGGAGCTGTCAGCTCTAATGAGGGTAACTGCGTCACATTCTGGAATTACAGCTGCGTTTTCTAAAGAAATTATTTGGCTGGTGTTTCCTAGGAAAAAGAGTTTTACTCTATTGCTGATTGGGAAAAGCAAATTTGGCTTCTTTAAAAAGGAACAATGTAGGCCTGGCCCACTAGACAAACAGAAAAAGGCCCCATAGCCCAAATTTGTTAATTGTTCATGACAACGGCATTTGTCCTACTGATGTCCTTTGATGATCGTTTTTAATTGCAGTCATCAGATAAGTAATCAAATAAGTGTGGTAGTCAAACTTGAGTAATCTGAAGTATATATTGTTGTTGTTGCCATTGTTAGTTGCTGATGAGCCAGCTCTGACTCGTGGAGAGACCTTATGTATAACAAAAGGAAACTTGCCCCATCTTCATGATCGTTGGTATGTTTGAGTCCATTGTTGGAACCCTTGAAGTATATATACAGCCAACTACATAAATCATTGCTGGAGAAATCTGTGGCAGCCTGCTTCTGTAAAGATCTACAGCGTTGGGAACCCTATGGGGCAGTTCTACTCTGTCCTATGGGTCGCTATGAGTCGGAATTGACTCAGGAGCAGTGGGTTTAGTTTGGTGCATAAATCACTTCAGTGTTTATGTACACATGTCCAGCCTATGTCGGCTTCCTCTAGTTTTCAATGTATGGGTAATTAATAATAATAATAAAACAGTTGCAATGGAGTCAATTCTGACTCATGATGACCCCATATGTTGCAGAGTAGAGCTGCGCTCCTTAGGGCTTTCAAGGCTCTGACCTTTTGGAAGCAGATCACCGGTTTGTTGTTGTTGTGTCCTGCCAAGTCAATTCCAACTCTTAGCGACACCATGTGACAGGGTGGAACTGCCTCATAGGGTTTCCTAGGCTATAATCCTTATGGGGGACCCCTGGTGGTGCAGTAGTTAAGAGCTAACACCACTAACCAAAAGGTCAGCAGTTCAAATCCACCAGCAGCTCCTTGGAAACCCTGTGGGGCAGTTCTGCTCTGTCCTATAGGGTAGCTATGAGTTGAAATCAACTCTGTGGCGATTGTTTTTTGTGTGTGTGAGTAAATAGTTCTCAACTCATCCTCCACTGCAGGCCTTCATCATTTCTCACCTGTATTGCTACAACAGCTCCTAAGTCACTTTTCTGCTTCAAGTCTTGCCCCCCTCAAAAACCCAAGGTGAAGTTTCTAAAACACACGTCTGATCCTGTTCCTCCTCTGTTTAAAAAAAAAAAAAAAGGCTTCCAATCCCTTTTTAAAATAAAATCCAAACTCCCAGACCTGCACCCATGATTTGGCTCCTGTCTCCCTAGCTTCACCTGCCACTCCCTGCCCAGGCTGTACCTTCCTCATACCCTTCTCCTGTATCTGCTCCTCAGGGACCCTCTCCCAAGGGGGTAACTCCTATTCTTCTGTAAGATTTGGTCTAGTGCTGCTTCTTCCAGTCTTCCTCGACCTCTCACCCGGACCCTGGGCTGGATGGGGTCACTCTCCCGCTTGTTCCCCTAAGTCCTTTCATGCATATCTTTAACATCGTCTTGCTCTTGTTGGGTACCGTCCAGTTGATTCCAGCTTTTAGCAACCCCATGTGACAGAGTAGAACTGCTCAACAGGGTTTCCTAATTTGTAATCTTTATAGGAAGGAGCCCTGGTGGCACAGAAGTTAAGTGTTCGGCTGCTAACCAAAAGGTCAGTGGTTGGAACCCACCAGCTGTTCCTCAGAAGAAAAATGTGGCAGTCTGTTTCCATAAAGATTACAACCTGGGAAACCCTATGGGGCAGTTCTACTCTGGCCTATAGGGTCACTATGAGTCAGAATTCACTCGTCAATGGAAATGCGTTTGTTTGTTTTAATTTCTACGGGAGCAGATGGCCAAGTCTTTTCTCCCATGGAGCTCCTGGTTGGGTTTGAATCACCATCCTTTCAGTTAGTAGCTGAGAGCTTAACCAGTGCACCACCAGAGCTCCTTGACATTGTCTTACCACCCTGAATATTCTCTATATGTGTGTTAGCCTCACCTACTAGACCGTGCGCTCCATAATAAAGGTGCCGACTTTTTCACCTTCATCCTCAGTGCCCAGTACAGTGCCTGACATATAGAAGTTACATACACACAAACACATAACGTTTGCTGAATGAATAGATGGTATTTAGTGAGAAAAAAGATGCACCAAAAGAACAAAGTATCAAAAACAACAGAAATCATTTATCTGCCATAAGAGCTATATTAAAATAAATTTTCATGAAAAAAATAAGCCTAAACATTACAAAGGTTGACTTTATATTATTAATTTAAATGTCATACTTCTTTAAGTAGAGGAAGTAATGCGTTTTAAATAAAGCCACAAGAGTCTTTCCAAAAACAAATGAGCCCCTCTCCCCAGCCAATTCAAAATGTATATGTAAGTCAAGCCAAATTAATAAGAGAAAATAGTTCTACAATGAACCCTAATCCTATTAAGGGAAATTGTCAATCTAGGTTAGTCATTGAAAAATCATGTCGCGCCCCCTGCTGAGCTATATGATTTAGTTACACCTGCTGTTTGTCTGCTGTATTAAGGGCATCGTTCATTTTGAATAAAGAATATTGGAAAAAAAATCTATGAATAGTATTGTTTTTAAACAAGTCACATTAAAAGGTCCATTAGAACTGAATTTAAGCTTACTTCTTAAAATAATAATAATAAAGGTGGTTCTGTGAACTTTATTTGCCAGCCTCCTTCAGATTAGGAGTTCTTGGGCTGCCCAGCAGGGTCTGAGACATCAAAACCTCCTGTTTCTGAGCAGCTGTTTCTGGTGGCAGGGCCCAGTAGGCCACCTTCTCCTCCTCCCCTCTCCACCCTGCCCCCATCCAGTTGATGACTCCTGCTCTCCCCTTGAAAGAGCAATGGACGAAAGTCCAGAGGGGACATGGGGCTGGAAGGACAAGTCACTGGATACTTAGTATAGTAGGAATTCATACACGTTATTTAGCCACACCAGCTTTCTTATGTAATCCTCACAGCCGCCCTATAAGGTAAATCAATAACTAAACCTGCTGTCATCAAGTCAATTCCGACTTAGGGGTGTGCTGAGGGCCCTGAGTAATGACTGAAGAAGGAATAACAGTGGTGTGGTGTAGCAGAGGAGAGATCCCTGAGAGGCACAAATAACTTGTGCTTGACTGCTAACCTTAAGGTTGGGGGTTCAAACCCAACCAAGGACACCAGGAAAGAAAGGCCTGGCAATCTGAATAAGACGGATGGTGCAGATTTAACTTCTTGAGTGAGAAGTGTCGGCTTTTAATGTTGATTGAGAGTGTGCATGTATCAGGCCTTACATGGAATGAGAATTCCCAACTCTCAGTTGTGCCCGTCTTAAACCGTTAGGAAGGCATTCCACAGGGACTCAAGACGCTCTTGTTGTTTTTGTTGTTGTTAGTTGCTGTCAAGTGGATTCCAACTCATGGCAACCCCATGTGTGCAGAGTAGAACTGCTCCATAGGGTTTCAAGGCTGTGACCTTTCAGAGGCAGATTGCCAGGCCGGTCTTCTAAGCGTTCTCTGGGGGAGGGGCTCGAACTGCCAGCCTTTGGGCTAGTAGTGGAGCACGTAACCACTTGCACCACCCAGGGACTCCTAAAGGTCACTAATCCAAGGCTTTCGTTTACAGATAAGAAACTGAGGTCCTGAGAGATGAAAATACTTGCATAAATGTTGTTCAGCTTGTTAGCAGGTGTGGACCCAGCACTGCTGCCAGGATGGTTTAGCAAGAAAAACATGGCTATTGGAGTCAGGTCTGTTTGGTGTCCAATCTTGCCTTGCCACTTAGTGCTGTGTGACACTGGGCAGTCACTTTCCCTTTCTGACCTGGTATTCTCATTTATGACGGAGAAATAATATCGACCTCCCTTATCTACGGCTGCTAAACAAAAGGTAGGCAGTTCAAATCCACCAGGCGCTACTTGGAAACTCTATGGGGCAGTTCTACTCTGTGCTATAGGGTCGCTCTGAGTCGGATTCGACACCATGACAACAGTTTTTTTTTACAGGGAGGAGACTGGATGGCAATGGGTTTGTTTTTTGGGGGGTAGCTGAGAAGCAGCTAGCAAGGCCCAGGCAAGGATCTCAACACCTCTGCGCATTAGCAACAGTCTCAACACCACAGCACACCCTGGAATCACCTGGAAAGCTTTTTAGCAGTGCTATTTTTTTTTATTGCCTAGAGGGACAGCCTGGTGTTTCAGTGGTTAAGTACTACAGCTGCTAACCAAAAGGTCAGCAGTTTGAATTCACCAGGCGCTCCTTGGAAACTCTGTTGGGCAGTTCTACTGTGTCCTATAGGATGGCTAAGGTTTAGAATCACCTTGATGGCAATGGGTTATTTTTTGGTTATTGCCTGGAAAAAATACTGAAGTTGTCAAGGATTTCATTTTACTTGGATCCACAATCAACACCCAAGGAAGCAGCAGACAAGAAATCAAATGACTTATTGCACAGGGCAAATCTTTGCAAAAGACCTCTTTAAAATGTTAAAAAACAAAGACGTCCTTTGAGGACTAGGCGCACCTGACCTAACCCATGGTATTTTCAATTGCCTCATATGCATACAAAAGCTAGACAATGAATTAGAAAGACCAAAGAAGAATTGTTGCCTTTGAATTATGGTGTTAGCAAAGAATATGAATATATATACCATGGACTGCCAGAAGAATGAACAAGTCTGTCTTGGAAGAAATACAGCCAGAGTGCTCCTTGGAAGAGAGGATGGCAAGACTTGGTCTCACGTAGTTTGGACATGTTATCAGGAGGGACCAGTCCCTGGTAAAGGACATCATGCTTGTTAAAGTAGGGGGTCAGTGAAAAAGAGGAAGACTCTCAATGAGATGGAGTGACATAGTTGCTGCAACAGTGGGTTTAAGCATAACAATGATTGTGAGGGTGGCACAGGACTGGACAGTATTTCGTTCTGTTGTACATAGGGTGGCTATGAGTCAAAACAAACTCAATGGCACCTAACAACAACAACAACATTGCCTGGGGAAGAAGCCCTGGTGGCTCAGTGGCTAAGTCCTTGGCCGCTAACCTAAAGGTTTGCAGTTTGAGAGAGTGGTGCTTGGGGTCTTACACGCTAGCAAGCGGCCATCTAAGATGCATCAATTGGTCTCAACCCACCGGGAGCAAGGAACAATGAAGAACACCAACGACACAAAGTAATTACAAGCCTAAGAGACAGAAATGACCATATAAACCAGAGACTACATCAGCCTGAGATCAGAAGAACTAGATGGTGCCCGGCCACAACCGATGACTGCCCTGACAGGGAGCACAACAGAGAACCCCTGAGGGAGCAGGAGATCAGTGGGATGCAGACCCCAAATTCTCGTAAAAAAGCAGACTTAATGGTCAGACTGGGACTAGAAGGACCCAAGAGGCCATGGTCCCCAGACCTTCTGTTAGTCCAAGACAGGAAGCATTCCCAAAGCCAACTCTTCAGACTGGAATATGGGATGGAAAATGATACTGGTAAAGAATGAGCTTCTAGCATCAAGTAGACACATGAGACTATGTTGGCATATCCCGTCTGGAGGGGAAAGGAGAGGGGAAAGGGAGCCAGAAGCTGCCCGAATGGACACGAGGAGAGAGAGTGGAGGGGAGGACTGTGCTGTCTCATTAGGGGGAGAGTAATTAGGAGTGTATAGCATTGCACTGGGCAAATCTGCTGCAAAGGACCTTTTCAAAGTGTTGAAGAGCAAAGATGTCACCCTGAAGACTATGGTGCGCCTGACCCAAGCCATGGTATTTTCAATCTCATCATATGCATATGAAAGCTGGACAATGAATAAGGAAGACCGAAGAAGAGTTGATGCCTTTGAATTGTGGTGTTGGTGAAGAACATCGAATATACCATGAACTACCAAAAGAACAAACAAATCTGTCTTGGAAGAAGTGCGGCCAGAATGCTCCTTAGAGGCAAGGATGGCGAGACTGTGTCTTACATACTTTGGACATGTTGTCAGGAGGGATCAGTCCCTGGAGAAGGACATCTTGCTTGGTAGAGTACAAGGTCAGCGGAAAAGAGGAAGACCCTCAACAAGGTGGATTGACACAGTGGCTGCAACAATGAGCTCAAGCATAACAACGATTGTAAGGATGGATCGGGACCGGGCAGTGTTTCGTTCAGTTGTGCATAGGGTCACTGTGAGTCGGAACCGACTCGACGGCACCTAACAACAACAACAACAGCAAAGTGTGTGTAAATTTTTGTATGAGAGACTGACTGATTTGTAAACTTTCACTTAAAGCACAATAAAAATTAATTAAAAAAAAAAAAAGATTTGCAGTTTGAACCTGCAAGCTTCTCTGCAGGAGAAAGATTTGGCAGTGTGCTTCCATAAAGATTACAGCCTTGGAAGCCCCATGGGGCAGTTCTACTCTGTTCTATAGGGTCGCTAGGGGTCAGAATCAACTCGAGGGCAATGAGTTTGGTTTGGTTTATTGCCTGGGGCTATATCCAAATATCTGGAAGTGGGGAGCTGGAGGTAGATATTTACAAACCATTCAGAGGCTTAGTTAGGGTCAAGAGCCACTGCCCCTGGGAGAGAGAACAAATACTTGGTTCTGCCCATCAGCACTAACTGCTCAGAACGAGTAAGGACACAGCTGCTGAGCCTGGCTGGCAAGTGGCTCACTTCTGCTTCCTACCCCATCCAGCCTGAAGACCACATGCCCACTGCTTGCTGTTACTTTCTATGGCTGTGTTTGTGAAATGACTATATTTTTTTTAACTATTGCACTCCCCCAACCTTCCCAGGTCTACCAAGGCAGCAAGTGTGTCTTAGATTATAAGCTCCTGCAGGACAGGAACCTGGCATTGCTAGGTCACTCTGTCTAGAGGCCAGTGTAGCTCTGCTCACTCACAACCAGGACAGGAAGGAGCAATTTGTGAAGACAGTGACAGCTAAAGTCCATGACTCTCGCAGAATCTGTAGACGTAGAATGCCGAATCAACTAGCCAAAGGGAAACAAATCCATCAGTCAGTCTAGCCGTCTGGTATCACTGATGTTAGTTGCCATCGAGTTGATTCTGACCCATGGTAACGCCATGTGTGCAGAGTAGAACTGCTCCCTAAGGCTTTCTTGGCTGTAATAATGGAAGCAAATCGCCAGGCCTTTTCTTATGCGGCATCACTGAGTTGGTTCAAACCACCAACCTTTAGGTTAGCAGTCGAGTGCCACCTAGAAACCTTGTCTGGTGTCATATAGACCAAAAATAAACAAACCAAAAACAAAATCAGATTTACCTGGGATCAATCAGGTCGGGGACAGTATTTGTTTATACACCAAGCTTGATTGACTAGACTCTAACAAATGGAGAACGCTCATTATTTTATCACCTACGATGATAACTGATCATCCTATCTCAAGTTTAGAAGATAAAGGCCAGCTTAGAAAGATCTAGAGAAGGAAGTCTGAGATCCAAAGGGCTGAGATCCGAAGGGCTTACCCTCTGGTGGAGGGTCAGGAATCAGTCACAGTGAAGGACAATGGCAGGATACGGGACTATTTAAATAATGGGGGATTCAGCACTGGCAATTAAGACACTAATTCTGTGGTTAAAAACCAAGAGGTTAAAACTGATTCTGCTCGGCTGGCCTAAAACTAATTAGCTCTTAACATCCTGAAACAATATCCCAAATTGGTAAGATTTCTATGAATAAGAACCCTTCTATGTGGAGCCTCTAAGGACAAAATATAGCCTACGAGTACCCTCATATGCTGGCTCGCTTTGCTCACTCATTCACTCAGTCATTCGTACTCAGTTCCTTCGGCACTCGGCCTCCCCGCTCCCTGGAGCTGATTCTGTCTGCCGTGATGCCAACGTACATCGGCTGTCACTGCAGTTTCATTTGGGGGATGTAATGAGGCATTACATGTGTGAACTGTGTCAAAATATTCCTGGTCTCCCAAACCTCGGATGTGCCTGTGGGCAGCAGAAAGTCTGGACAAGACAGTCATTGTTTGGATGGTGGACTGGTCCTACCAGACGGCAGTTCATTAGCTGCAGGAACAAGGCTGCAGTGTCCATGTCCAAATCCCATTCAGGCTCCTTTAATTGCTCGCTCTGTCCGGATCTTTCTCTTAAGGGCTGACACTCTCCCACCCTCTGTCCGTGCCTTCTTTATCCCAGAGACCCTTTCAGCAGGGATCTTCAGACTCAGCTGCTCCTTTTCCTCCAAGTTATTAATAACTGTGGCTACTATGCGTTCAGAGCCTAGAAGCTTATGAGGTTGTTTCACAAACACATCTCTTTCAATAATCTCAGTATTCTTCTGGGTGGCCCTCTGGATTTTGGGCATCAGAATTAGAGAGTGACTTGCCCAAGATCACACAGTGGATGAATGACAGGGCCAGGCCTGTAACCCAGGTCTCCTGATTCCCAATCCCACAATCTGTCCCCTGTCATTGGCCCCACCCCTGCAGGACAATGGTCAGGATAGGCTGTGGGTTCTGACAGACGGAGTGCTTACACTTGGCCTGTCGTAGGTCTGGGGCTAGCTCAGTTGGTCCCGACCCAGTGTTACAGAGGCCAGGGACATGGCTTTAGCTTGGGCAACTGACTCCAGTAGTAGAATTGCCACTTGAAGCAACTGTCCTGCTGATGGAGGTTTAGTAGCATCATCATTCTAGAATGTTCTATTTTGTGACCTCACCCAATACTACTTTAGGCCTGTATAGCTGGAGCCACCTGCCCTGGACCCCATGCTTTAGAAGGCTCCCCTCTGTCCCTCCTCTAGCCACATTTCATCACACGGGCTGAAGAGTCTGCAGAGTCAAAGGGACATGCCTACCCAGTGCCCACACTCCTCTTTTCAACCACACTATGGTTGTCCAGGACCTAGAATTCCTGCCCAGATGCATTCCAGAGCTTGTGCAGGCCTCTTCACCAGGCCTGTCCTACTGGGGTGCTCCGGGCTGTTGGCCTGAGCACCCCTAGGCCTGAGGACTGGGGGGCCGGCCTACACGTCTGTGCTCAAGGCCCTTCCCAGGGAGGGAGGCAGCCAGAGATTGGAAGAGAGGGCCAAGTGGTGGGTTGGGGACGTTTATTGGGGCTCATCCTCCGGGTCCCATAAATATTACAGAGGGGCTGACCAGAGGTAAGGGAAGGTGGGCCTAGCTAGGTAGATTTCTCCAGAATTGAGGGCTTAGTGTCCAAAGGGAAAAGAATAGGCCTGTGTGATTAGGAAAGCCAAGCCTGTGGAGCAAAGGCAGGAGTTGTTCCTAAGCAACAGGTAAGGTGCAAAGAGAGCAAAGCCCTCTGATGGGCCAGCTACGGTGTGCAGGCAGCAGGGTTACGGAGTGTAAACCCCCCTCCCTACTCTGAGGGTGATTATTTTTATGAATAGCTACCATTCACTGTGTACTTAACCGCCACTGCCGACAAGTCAATTCCGACTCATAGTGACCCTGTAGGACAGAGTAGAACCACCCCGTAGAGTTTCCGAGGAGCGCCTGGCAGATCCGAAATGCCGACTGCTTGGTTAGCAGCTGTAGCACTTAACCACTGTGCCACCAGGGTTTCTGCTGTGTGCTTAGTATAGTCTAAATAATTCAGTTATCAGGTAATTAATCCTCTACAATTCTAAGGCAAATTATGTGATCCCTAATTTATGTTGCTGTTAGGTGCCATCTAGTCGGTTCCAACTCAGAGTGACCCTGTGTACAACAGAAGAAAACACTGCCAAGTCCTGTACCATCCTCACAATCATTGCTATATTTGAACCCATTATTGCAGCCACTGTGTTAATCCATCTCTTTAAGGGTCTTCCTCTTTTTCACTGACCATCTACTTCACCAACCGAGATGTTCTTCTCCAGGGAATGATCTGTCCTGATAACATGTCCAAAGTACGGGAGATGAAGTCTTGCCATCCTCTCTTCCAAGGAGCACTCTAGCTATATTTCTTCAAGACAGACTTGTTCTTTCTTCTGGCAGTCTATGGTATATTCAGTATACTTCACCAACACCATAATTCAAAAGCATCAATTCTTCTTCGGTCTTCCTTATTCATTGTCCTGCTTTCACATGCATATGAAATGATGGAAAATGTCATGGCTTGAGTCAGGTGCACCTTAGTCCTCAAAGTGACATCTCTGCTTTTTAATACTTTAAAGAGGTGTAACAGATTTGCCCAGTGCAATACGTCATTTATTTTCCCGACTGCTGCTTCCATGGGCGTTGACTGTGGACCCAAGTAAAATGAAATCCTTGACAACATCAATCTTTTCTCCATTTATCCTGATGTTGCTTATTGGTCCAGTGTGTGTACTTTTGTTTTCTTTATGTTGAGGTGTAATCCATACTGAAGGCTGTAGTCTTTGATCTTCATCACTAAGTGCTTCAATTCCTCTTCACTTTCAGCAAGCAAGGCTGTGTCATCTGCATAACACAGGTTGTTAACGAGTCTTCCACCAATCCTGATGCTACATCCTTTTTTCATATACTCCAACTTCTCAGATTATTTGCTTGGCAGACAGACTGAATTAGGATGGTGAAAGGATACAACCCTGACACACACCTTTCTTGATTTTAAACCATGCAGTATATCCCTTTGTTCTGTTCAAAGAACTGAATCTTGGTTCAGCATTAGCACAATTAAGTGATCTGGAATTCCCATTCTTTGCAATGTTATCCATAATTTGTTATGATCCACACAGTCAAATGCCTTTTCATAGTCAACAAAATATAGGTAAACATCTTTCTGGTATTCTCTGCTTTCAGCCAAGATCCATCTGACAACAATGACATCCTACATTCCATGTCCTCTTCTGAATCCAGCTTGAATTTCTGGCAGTTCCCCGTCAATGTACTGCTGCAACTGCTTTTGAATGATCTTCAGCAAAATTTTACTTGCTTGTGATATTAATGATATTGTTCGATAATTTCTACATTCTGTTGAATCATCTTTGTTTGGAATGGGAACAAATATGGATCTCTTCCAGTCTGTTGGCCAGGTAGCTGTCCTCCAAATTTCTTGGCACAGAGGAGTGAGCACCTCTGACGCTGCATCTGTTTGTTGAAACATCTCAATTGGTATTCTCTCGATTCCTGGAGCCTTGTTTTTTGCCATTCCCTTCAGTGCAGCTTGGACTTCTTCCTTCAATACCATATCTGCTCTTGATCATATGCTACCTCTTGAAATGGTTGAATGTCAACTAATTTTTTTTGGTACCGTGACTATGTATTCCTTCCATTTGCTTTTGATGCTTCCTGCGTCATTCAATATTTTTCCCATAGAGTCCTTCAAAATTGGAACTCGAGCCTTGAGTTTTTTTCTTCAGTTCTTTTAGCTTGAGTAATGGCAAGTGTATTCTTGCCTTTTGGTGTTCTATATTCAGGTCTTTGACTATTTCATTATAACACTTTAATTTGTCTTCTTGAGCCGACTTTTGAAATCTTCCGTTCAGCTCTTTTTCCTCGTCATTTCTTCCTTTCACTTTAGCTACTCTGCGTTCAAGAGCAACTTTCAGAGTCTCTTCTGACGTCTATTTTGGTCTTTTTTTTCTTTCCTGTCTTTTTAATGACCTTTTGCTTTCTTCACGTATGATGTCCTTGATGTCTTCCAACAACTTGTCTGTTCTTCCATCATTAGTGTTCAATGAGTCAAACCTGTTCTTGAGATGGTCCCCAAATTCAGGTGGGATATGCTCAGGGTCGTATTTTGGCTCTCACAGACTCGTTTGAATCTTCTTCATCTTCAACTTGGACTTGCATATAAGCAATTGATCGTCTGTTCCGAAGGTGGCCCCTGGCTTTGTTCTGACTGATGGTATTGAGATTTCTGTTGTCTCTTTCCACACATATAGTCAATTTGATTCCTGTGTTTTCCATCCAGTGATGTCCATGTGTATAGTAGCCATTTATGTTATTGAAAAAAGGTATTTGCAATGAAAAAGTCGTTCGTCAGCAAAATTTTATCATTTGATCTCTGGCATTGTTTCTCTCGCGAAGGCCATATTTTCCAACTACCAAACCTTCTTTGTTTCCAACTTTCAAATTCCAACCACCAGTAATTACCAATGCATCTTGATTGCATGTTTGATCAATTTCAGACTGCAGAAGCTGGTAAAAATCTTCAATTTCCTTATTTCTGGCATTAGTGGTTAGTTCATAAATTTGAATAATAATCGTATTAACTGGTTTTCCTCGTAGGCATACGAATATTATTCTACCACTGACAGCATTGTACTTCAGGATAGATCTTGAAATGTTCTTTTTGATGATGAATGCGACACCATTCCTCTTCATTTTGTCATTCCCAGCATAGTAGACCACATGATTGTCTGATTCAGAATGGCCAATACCACTCCATTTCAGCTCACTAATGCCTAGGATATCGATCTTTATGCACTCCATTTCATTTTTGATGACTTCCAATTTTCCTAGATTCGTACTTCGTACATTCAATGCTCCAATCATTAATGGATGTTTGCAGCTGTTTTTTCTCATTTTGAGTCATGTTACATCAGCAAATGAAGATCCTGAAAGCTTAACTCCATCCACATCATTAAGGTTGACTCTACTTTGAGGAGGCCACTCTTCTCTAGTCATATTTTGAGTGCCTTTCAACCTGAGGAGCTCATCTTCCAGCATTATATCAGTGTTTCACTGCTATTCATAAGGTTTTCACTGGCCAATTTTTTCAAAAGTAGACTGCCAAGCCCTTCCTCCTAGTCTGTCTTAGTCTGGAAGCTCTGCTGAAACCTGTCCAACAAGGGTGACCCTCCTGGTATTTGAAATACCAGTGGCAAAGCTTCCATCCAATATCACAGGAACACGCAAGCCACCACAGCACGACAAACTGACAGATGCATGATGGCCCCAATTTATAGATAAGAAAATAAAGCTCAGAGTAGTTTTGTAACTTATGCAAAGTAACACAGCTTATAAGTGGTGGAGCTAACTCTCACATTCAGGCAATCTGACTTTCAAGACAATGCCCTTAACCTCTAGGCTACACAGTCCCAACAGGAGTACATAGATAAATTAGTCAACAGCTATGAAAATATTTGAAACTCTGTAGAGCAGAGGACCTACACACATAAGTGTTATCATGGCTATTATAAAATTCTTGCCATCCAGTCAATTCTGACTCATGGTGACCCTACTAGACAGAGTAGAGCTGCCCCGTAGGGTTTCTAAGGCTGTAATCTTTATGGAAGCAGACTGTCACATCTTTCTCCCTTGGAGCTGCTGGTGGGTTTGAACCGCTGACCTTTCCATTAGCAGCCAAGGGCTCCTTGTGCCTCTTATAGTCCTTGACAATAGGCTTATTGAATCATTCTATACACATTTATTTTCTGTGTCTGAGTTCTAAGGCCTTTGAGGAATTTATGGTATAGCCCAGTGGTTTTCAGATGTGATCGAGCCTCAGAATCACCAGAGGGGGCTGGTAAAACCACAGCTTGCTGGGTCTGTCCCCAGAGTTGCTAAATCAGTGGGCCTGGGTGGTGCTCGGGAACGTGCATTTCTAACAAGGTTCCAGCAGACACTGATGCTGCTGATCCTAGGACCCCACTTTGAGAACCACTGGACTAGAGGTTGTGGGGGTCAAGGTCCTCTCTGTGAGCTGTGAGACAAAGTAGAATCTGACTGCTCTCCCTTCCCTGGGCTTCTCTGAGACTGGACAAGGGTAGAAGGTAGCCTCATTGGGGCCACCCAGGTAGGGGAGGAAAAAGTTGTGGGCCAGGTTTTCTTTAGCACCAGCAGGCTGGCTCGCTTCCTTCAGCTCCTCTACCTGCCTTTCCTTTCAGGTTCCAAGTTTGAATCCAGTGAGATCCCCATGGTCTGAATCCACAGAGATCTGACTCTCAGCCAGTGGGTAGGTCCTCCAATTCCCAGGAATGCCTTTTCAAGTGATTTGCATTTTATTTTGGGATGAGTAAGAGAGAGCAGATGTCTTAGGGTTTTCTAGAAAAACTGAACCGGTGACAAACACGTATCTATAGAAAGAGACTTACTTCATGAGAATGGTTGACGCCATTATGGTGGCTGGCAAGGCCACAATCCATAGGTCAGGTGGCAGGCTGGAGACTGTAGGCTTCCATCCCAAGATCCATAGGTCAGGAGGTGGAAAGAGTGACTTTCCAGAATGTCTATTTATAGTCTAGTCTGGGGGCAGACCATACCCTAAGGAAACCCCCCTTTCTTTTTTTTTTTTTGAATAATATTTTATTGTGCTTTTGAGTAAAGGTTTACACAGCAGTTTAGGTTTTCCAGTCAACAGTTTCTACACAAGTTGTTCAGTGACATTGGTTACATTCTTCATAATGCGTGAACATTCTCATTATTTCTGTTCTGGTTGTTCCATTTCCATTAATCTAGTTTCCTTGCCCCCTTACATTCTCATCTTTGTTTTAAAGTAATTGTTGACCGTTTGGTCTCAGGTGATTTTTTTTAAAGGAACACAGTACTTACCGTTGATATTCATTATTTTTTGAGCCAATTTGTTATTTAGCTACAAGGTGACCTCGGGGGTTAGTTTCAGTTCAAGGTTTGAAGAGTATTTCAGAGCAATAGTCTTGGGAAGTCCTCTAATCTCAATTAGTCCAGTAGGTCTGTTCTGTTTTCATTTTAGGACTTTGAGGGTCTGTTCTACATTTTTCTCCCATTCTATCAGGGTCCATCCATTGTGGCCCTGAATAGAGGCAGCTCCCCTTTCGATTGATTGATTGGTTATATTATAGAAGGTGATTATGTTATATTACATTATATTACATTGTGGGACAGAAATTCGTCTATTTGGCCAAGCCACTGGGAACTATGGCGCAGCCAAATTGACACCTAAAATTAACCACTATAGCAGAGATCCTGCCTTTACAAGAGCTGAGAACCACCAGGGTGGAGTCCTGCTCTTCCTCCCTCCCCGAAAGAATCAGAGAATGGTCAGCAAGGGAGGCCACCGCTGGAGGTAAATAAGAAATAAATAGAAATGGAAGACTGGCTGGGAGCCCCTGTGGATTAACTAGCTAATTAATCCCCACCACAGTTTGACGAGGAACTAATTAATCCACTAAGCACTTGGAGGGTCCGAGGCCCTGGCCAAGTGCAGGGAAAGCTTCACTCATCTCGCAGGGCTGATGAGAGCGGCTGCTCTTGAAGTCTTCAGGGAGCCCCCGCGTGAGGACCAGCCTCCTGAAGGCATCCTCTCCTGTGCTCAGAAATCTGCCCCTGAAGCTATTTCCAGAGCCAGGCTCGGCCATCACTCTGAGGGACCCAAATAAAAGAAGAGTGCTCGGAGGAAAGGCTGTAGGCCTCCAGGCTCTCCAAGGATCAGCTAGGGAAGTAGGGAGCCATGGAATGTTAGCCCTGGAGATCTGGCCGCATCGACCCACTTTACAGGTGGAGATTCATGTTTACAAATCACCGTGGCACGCTGTGTGCACCTAGAGACAATATTTCTGAGCATTTCTACTCAGCACCAGACAAGGGGAATTTGTATCTCCCATTAGGTGTTGTCTTTAACTCCACCTAGGAAATCAGCAGGTGCCGAAATCTTTGCAAAATCAAATCAGCTTGGTCTGACAAAGACTTAGACGATCATTTTATCTTCATGTGATTTTTCTTGCGCTTTGGTAAGGAATTCAAGGCTGGTCATGAATAACGCATTAAGGTGGGTCCTAACATCTGCTTGGAGTCCCTGGGTAGCACAAATGGTTGACACGCTTGGCTGCTAACTGAAAGGTTAGAGGTTTGAGTCCACCCAGAGGTACCTCAGAAGAAAGGCCTAGCCATCTACTTCTGGAAAATCAGCCCTTGAAACCCCTGTGAAGCACAGGTCTACTCTGACACACGTGGGGTCGCCATGAGTCAGAGTTGACCCAATGGCAACTGGCTACTGGTTAACAGCTGCTTAGGTCTTTTGCGTCATCAGCTTTTCTGGCACAATTTTTAATCTTATGTGTCCCTGAACCCAGTTTGCCTCATGTTGTAACCTCATCTCAGGAAATTCTCCAACAGCAGCCATCTGAGAATTTCAGTTACCGTCTCTTTTCCCATAGAGCGTTTTTCTTTAGATTATTCTCTCTCATTAAGAATTAAAAAGGCTCTGTAGCCGGGCATTAGGACATTCCAGGACAGCCATGCCCAGGATCACAAAATGAAATGTGTGAGGCAAGCTTTGGTGACAGCATTACTAGAAACAAAGACTAGACTGCCAGCATGCTGAGTAATAAAGAGTTACTGCGTTAATAACGCATTCTTCATGCGCCAGGCTCCGTTGCAGGTCCCAAGGAGGTAAGGTGCATTCAGCATGATTTGAGCCCATAAGGGCTCCGCGTTTAGTAGACAGGAGGGGTAGGCAATGGTAAAGCAGAGGTTGACACTCAAGTGTGATGAGGGCAATGACAGAGCTCTGGCCTTGGTGGAAGCTGCCAGTCAAAACCCCACCTTCCTCATGAGGTCAGCCAGGGCCACTGGGTCACGTCATGGGGATGACAGACTCCAAAACTTGTAGTGCTACCCAGGTGGCGCTGTGCGTGATTCTCAAGCTTAAGTGGGCATCGGTGTCACGAAGAGGGCTGGGCCTCACCCCCAGGGTTTCTGACTCAGTGGGTCTGGGATGGAGCCCAAGAATTTGTATTTCTAACAGGTTTCTTGTACGATGCTAATGCTTTGAGACCACACTTTGGGACTACACTTTGAGAAACACCATGTTGGAAGATTCTGATTGGACCAAGGTGCAGTGAAGGAGGGGCCTCCCAACCAGAAACTATCCCAGCCACCATGACCGCTACCAGGACCCAGCTCTGCTGCTGGATGGCCAAGAGAGCCATTCACTTCCTTCATTCCAAAACAAACAAAAAAAGAAACATTTGCCGTTGAGTCAACTCCAACTCATGGCGACTCCATATGTGTCCGAGTAGAACTATGTTCCAGAGGGTTTTCAATAGCTGATTTTTTGGAAGTAGATCTCCGGGCCTTTCTTCCAAAGTGCATGTGGGTGGACCAAACCACCAACCTTTCACCTAGTAGCTGAGTGCCTTAACTGTGTGAACCAGTCAGGGACTCCTCCTTCATACTAGACAGACCTTTATTTTCCTGCCTCTTTTTAAATTTATAGCTGTCATTTTTAGAGTTATTTCTCTTTCTCTGTATTTTTCCCATAGAGTGAAATGGATGAGAACCAGATCCAGATGGCTGGTGATAATGTGGATTTGCCTGAAGATCTCAGGAAAATGGTAGATGAAGATCAAGAAGAGGAAGAAGACAAGGATTCTATTCTCGGGCAGTTGCAGAATCTCCAGAACATGGACTTGGACACCATCAAAGAAAAGGCCCAGGCCACCTTCACGGAAATTAAGCAGACGGCGGAGCAGAAGTGTTCTGTGATGTGAGGGGGTGTGGGGAGGAGCAGGTCAGTGGGCTGGGGGGAGGGGCACTCTTTGTGGAGCATTGAAAACGTGTATTTTAACGTAGGGAGCACGGTTAGAAAACCATGCCTATAAAGCCCTCTCTACAAACACATAGACAAGAAGGTGGTTGTCCTGAATGTTCCTGGTAGAGTGTTGAACTAGCACCTTGCCACAAGAAGCATGTTGTTGTTGTTAGGTGCCATCGAGTCGGTTCCAACTCATAGCGACCCTACATACTTTCCTTTTAGTTATAAATGTGGCTAAAGTCTGAAATTCAGCGAAGAACACAGAAATCAGACCTACTTACAGATCATTAGGACAGCCAGGAAGAAACAATAGCAAATGTACATTTCCTTTTTGACTTCCTTCCTTCAGGGCAGGGTCTCACTCTGTCCAACCATGAGAATAGCACCAGCTCCCTTCAGAGAAAGATGGGGTGGCGGGTGGGGGGGGGGGCATGTCATGGTGCCCACCGGGAGCCCAGGATGCAGGCTGGAAGCCAATCAAAGGCCACCACTCCACCTCTTATTCCCTGGCTCCTCGATGCTGTTGGCGCTTCTCATCAAGCCTGGTCGTGGATGCTCCTAAGCCAAGGGGCAGTCGCAGGGCGGTGGTAAAAGATAAGACATGGAGGCAGAGGCTTCACCAGACCTTTGCTTCTTAGATCATCCTAGGGACCATGTGAAGAACGGACTTGGAGAAGGCAGAATTAGAGGCAGGGGGGAACTGGGAAGGTTATTGCTATTTCTGAGTTCAGGGTTATCTCCTCTTATCTGAACTTAGTGACAGCAATGGGAACAATGGGGGTGGGCAAACAGAGTGAAATCGATCAATCCCCCTCTTTCTCTTTTATCCCCTTCTCTCCTTTTTACCCTTCTCCCAAACTTCTTTCCTTTTTCCTCTTCTGCCCCTCATCTGGAAGGGAGACTAGAGAAACTAGTCTGAAATCTCTTCAGATTACATTCCAATAAATCCTCCTGCTACTCTGTGCCACAGAAGGTCCCTGGGAGGCACAAAGAGTTTGCAATTGACTACTTACCAAAAGGTTCATTTGAATCCACCGAGCGGTGCCACAGAAGAAACTGCTGGCAATCTGCTTCCTTAAGATTACAGCCATTGAAAACCCTGTGGAACGGGGCAGTTCTACCCTGAAGCACGTGGAGTACCGTGAGTTAGAACTGACTCAGCGGCAACGTGTTTAGTTTATTATATGTTTTTGCTTTCCTTTCTTTTTTCTATTTTTAACCTGCTTTCAAAGGAATATTTTTTTGCAAGAGTTAGGATATTCCCTTTAAAATATTTACAGCTGTTTAACCAAAGTCTACCAAAACAAAATGAAACATTGGTTTTTCAATGAATCTGTTCAAAGAATAAATAATGCACAAAGATGACTTTTTCAATAAACGTTTTATGTAATAAAATGTGGGGGGAGGAGAGGGGAAGATGGACAAACTTCTCCACTTGTTAGCTTGAGTGAAAAAGGCTTGATGGGAAGAAAGACTGAAACAAATGGATGGAATGAAATTTGGGGATCTCTGTGCACCTAACGTAGCTCTGGTGGTACAGTGGTTAAGGGTTTGGCTGCTAACCAAAAGGTCAGCAGTTCGAATCCACCAGCTGCTCTTTGGAAACCCTATGGGATAGTTCTACTTTGTCCTGTAGGGCCGTTATGAGTCGGAATTGACTCGACGGCAAAGGATTTGGTTTTGGTGCACCTTAAGCTCGTTCACTCCTCTCCTCAATAGCCCAGATAATGGACAATTTGTTCCACGCGCTCATGTTCCTTGGGTGGCGTAAATGGACTTTTCACTTAGGCTGTCAAAACTCTGAACACTATATAAATGTCACTTCCACCCCCCCCCAAAAGCAAACTGCTCTAATAACTTCATGTTTCTTAATGCAGTTTAGAATGTAAAAATGAAATAGGACAAAATTAAAATAAACAAAACCACAGAAACTCTATAGGGAGAGTGAGTGTTTTGTTATCCTCAGAGACATTTATAAGACCAGTGCGCCCACAGGTTTGAGTCAAGAAAAGGGTTTTGTATGGGCTTTCAGATATAGCACAATGTTGAACCCAGAATGTTCCACCAGTTATCAACAGGGGAGTATTGGAATCTTTCTCTCTTCCTCCTTTGCTTCTTTCTCATCCCCTCCAGTTCCACTGCCAGTCCACATTTTGATCAGACTCACAATCACCAGATGTTGCCCACTGCCATGAAGTCAATTCCAATTCACAGTGACCCTATAGAACAGAGTAAAACTGCCCCATAGGGTTTCCAAGGCTGTAAACCCAGAGTGGCTGATACATTCAAGCCGCCAACCTTTGGGTTATCAGCCGAGCACGTAATCACTGCACCACCAGGGCTCCTTTCACCAGACGTTACATCCAAATAAATCTCCCTAGAGATGCTACAAAACGTATTCCCACACAATTACGGTATAAATTCATATAAGACTCCAACAAAAAATTCCTTCACCAAGACCATTATGGGGCTCTTTCAAGTAATCATGCATTTGAAAAAGCAAAAAATTTGCACTGACTTTGAGCATTTGCTGCTGTGAAACTCAGGTTCTCCCTAGGTTTGTGTCTACATTAGAAACAGGCTCTGAGGGTATGGGAAGGAAAAGCTTATAATTGATTTCATGGGGTTTTGGAAGAATGAAATGAGACAACACACCTAAAATTAACATAGTGTGCCTGGCATACATTGAGCACTCAGTAATGTTCGTGGGCTGACCATGATGTTGACAATGACTAAGGTGAGGGGGAGGAACAGGGGGTGTGGCTTGCCCAGCCCTGTAGGATGAAGGCAAAGTACTCATGAACCCTGTGCCTTGCCTTGAGGGGAGCAGAAGTTTCCCACCAAAGTTGTAATTCTTTAAAGATCATTAATTTACACAATGTACACACCGTGCAGTAAAGTGCATGTTAAGCTTCTGACATATGAATGAGGACACTTTGGGAACCAGATGGCAGGAGTCTGCCAAAACCTAAAAAATCAGGCAACCTCTACACTAAATTTGAGAATGAAGAATATTAAACTAATTTAACTGGGACCCTACCATTTATTCTCTTTTTTCATAAAAATTTAGTAAAGTGTGATGGACAAAAAGTGCCGGTAGAAAGGCTTATCACCATGTCAGATCTGTGAGCTCAAAAACTTCACCAGCCTCCTCGACATTCACCAAAAGATCATTTTCACTAAAAATCATCTGTATCTTTCTGTTAGCACTCTTTTGAAGAGAAGCCTTTTGCGAAGATTTGTAGGGAAGCATGATGAAACTAGCTTTTTCATAAATACATCAGGGAGTGTCATCATGAATGTAGGAAAGATGGCAAAGAAAGGAACGGAACTAGCAGTCTTGAGAACTTTCTGTATGCTGGACACTGTGTTAGGGACTTCTCAAGACCCTTGAAGTAGGGACATCTAGGGAAAGCTTGTCCTAAGGCAGACCTGCATAGTAGTTTCCTAAATGCACACGGACACACACACACACAAATCACGTCACCCTTTACTTCCTCTAATGATACCTTTGCTTACTTTACTAGCGCACACACTCTTTACAGGTGGAGGGTGAAGTAGAAAGTCAAGGTGTGAGGAAGAAAGAAAGCTGAGTGAGAAATGAAGAAATGCAGACAACGGTGAAGTTCACTGAGTAGCCAGATGTGGAGGGAATAATTCATGTGTGAGCAATCTAACAGTGATGCTAATGTGTTTCCAAAGCAAACACGTAGCATTCAGAGACAACAGCCAGTGCAAAGGCCCTGAGGTATGTTCCAGGAATGACAAGAAGGGCACCGTGGCTGGAAATGATCAAACAAGAGGGAGAGCAATATGAGATGAGGGGAGGGGTAACCAGATCATGTAGGGCCTTGTAGGTCTCTAAAAGGACTTTAGGAAAATGGGGAGCCATTGCAGGTGTTTAAGCAAGGGGTAATCCTGATGATTAACGTGATCTGACTTATACTGCAAAAGGATCACTCTGGGTCCTGTGTTGAGAAGAGACCAAAGAGGGAACAAGGGTCAAAGTCGGAAAACTAAGTAGTACGCATGGGGTCACCATAAGTCGGAATCGACTAGGCAGCAGTTGGTGGTGGTGGTGGATTGCAATAATTCTGGAGAGATGTGACAGTTGCTTGGGTCAGACTGATGGCAGTGGAGATGATGGAAAGTCATCAGACCTGGTTTATATTTTGAAGCTAGAACCCATTGCCATCAAGTCAATTCTGACTCATAGTGACCCTAAAAGACAGAGTAAAACCATCCCATATAGTTTCCAAGGCTATAATCTTTACTGAAGCAGACTGCCTCGTCCTTTTCCCACGGAGCGGCTGGTGGATTCTAGTCACCGACCTTTCGGTTAGTAGCTCAGTGCTTAATCATGGAGCCACCAGGGCTCCTTTTTGAAGCTAGAGTCAAAGGATTTCCTGACAGACGGTTAGAGAAAGAGAAATGTATGGGTTCTGGCTTGAGAAACATGAAGGATGAAATAGTTATTTATAGATACAGCGAAGACTGTTCAGCAGGGAAATTCCGTTCAGTAGTCTGTTTGGGATATGCTAAATTGGAGGTGCCCAACATACAACCAAGTGGAGGTGTCTAACAAGCAGTTGAGACCACATGAGTCTGGAGTTCAGAAGAGAGGTCTGGAATGGAGTCAAAGAGATCACCAAAGGAGTGAGTAGAGGTAGAGAGCTGACCAAGGGCTGATTCCTGGGCACTCCAGCTTTCCGAGGTCAAGGACAAGAGGAGGAATCGACAGAGGATATATTGTGAGGGACAGCCAGTGAAGGAGGAAGAAGACCAGGAAGTTATAGAAGACAAATGAATACTGTGTGGATGTAGGTGATGAATAAATACTTGTGAATGGAACTGGTTCCCTGATTGCTGTCCTTTCCAAAGGAAGAAGGGAGAAGAATGCTGGAGATGGCCAAACCCAGGGTGGGGGATGGGTCAAGGGTGCTGCAAAATGGGCGTCCTCGGATTTGCCGTCTTAGCCCTAATAGGATTGATGGGCTTCAAGACCATCATCCCCTCAAGATAAATGTCTCTTGTGCTTCCCCCAGACACTCTGAATTCAATTAGCTTAATTAGAAAACAAGTAAAGAGGAATTATCTTAATATAGCTTTCCTCATAGCAACTCAAAAAAGCCCATCTCTCTGGCAGACATCCAAGCGTCTCTCTTTTATGTACATATTCTGAAGTAATACTGTAAGTGTTCCATCTTTTGGCAAATAGTTAACATTTCTTAACCAATAGATTGTTTTAATTTTAATAATAACATAAACACCTTCTGGCTTCTTTTTTAATGAGCAATAGTATGCCAGTAAATGTTTGCAGTAACCTGGTGCTGAGGTGGGGAGCCCTATTTGCTGACTTCTGTGGTGAAAACACTCCCACTATGGCTGATTTGGAAGCCCTGGTGGCATAGTGGTTAAGAGCTATGGCTGCTAAACAAAAAGTCAGCAGTTTGAATCCACCAGGCGCTCTTTCGAAACCCTACAGGGCAGTTCTACTCTGTCCTATAGGGTCGCTATGAGTCAGGATCAACTCGACGCCAATGGATTTTTTGGTTTATGGCTGATTTGGAGCCCCAGTAGCGCAATGGCTTAAGAGCTTGGCTGCTAACGAAAATGTTGGCAGTTGAAATCCACCAGTCGCTCCTTGGAAACTCTATGGGACAGTTCTACTCTGTCCTATACAGTCACTATGAGTCAGAATCAATTCAAGGGGAATGGTTTGTTTTTTTATGGCTGATTTGAAGGAGTCCTGGAGGTACAGTGGTTAAGCACTTGGCTGCTAATTAAAAGGTGAGCGGTTCGAACCCACCAGCTGTTCCGTGGGAGAAAGATTTGGCAGTCTGCTTCCATGAAGATTTACAGCTTCGGTAACCCAATGGGCCAGTTCTACCCTGTCCTATATGGTCGCTATAAGATGGAATCTACTCAATAGCAATGGTTTTGGTTTGGATGGCTGATTTGAAGCTACTAATGTGATGTCTTTAATGTGATGTCACCAAATTGAAGCTGGGAAGAGATGTTAACCATTGGCTATCACAAGGCAGTAGGAGACAGTTCCAGCACAACAGTGGGTAGGAATATCATTTTTTGCCAAACTGCCCTGCAAATCCACTGCCAAGGGAGTTTTTCCCTTACAAAAGCAGCTACTTGGATTTGCATCAACTATAAAAGCAATCCAACGACCAAAATAATTGGGTTGGTAAATGGTGGGGAAGTAGTAAAAAGAGTAACTTCACTGTGTTTGTACAATAAACATCTTCCTCAGGGATTCATGCCTAGGTTAACTCTAAAAGCACTGGGCCATCCCAGCGTAAGATCCTGAGAGTTCAGCAAAGCCACAGTGGCCTCATGGAGAGGCTGGGGGCCCAGGGATTGGCCTCTAGTCCTAACTCTACCTCAACTTCCTGTCTCACCTTGGGCAAATCACTTAATTTCCCTGGGCCCACATTTCCACACCTAAAACATAAAGGTCGTAGAAAAGAGAACCGAACAAGATAATCACTAAAGCTCCTCTTCTAAATCTTCAATACATGATTCCTTGAAATCAAAGAAAACTGAAATGGAGACTAGTTTTATTTGATGTTGTCTCCAAGTATATCATCACTGGGAAATAATAGGTATGCTGAAGGACAGACTTCTTGGTAACTTCTGGATTGTCCAATGAGTGTTGGGTGGTAAACTTAAAACTTTTAGACTGTCATCATTACAGCTGACTGAAGAAATTTTAGACTATTCATCAAGCCTTCCTCAATCCTACATCTCTCTAACTCTCAACCATACTCTTCCCGTTATCCTTTGACTCCCAAATTTTCTTGGTTCAATTTATCTGCTAGGTTTCTTGTAGCTACGGGAGAATTAATAGGGCACATGTACACACCATATTGAGAGGTAGACCACATGGTGGTTAGGTAGAAGTATTCCTGAATAAATCAGCTAGATTCAAGTCCTGGCTCCACCCAAAACCAGCTGAGTAACCCTGGGCAAGAGACTTGATTTTTCTGAGTCTCAGTTTTCTTATCTGTATAATGAGGATAATAATAGTGTCTACCTCAAAGGGTTATTGTGAGGACTAAACGAGGTAAGCTATGTAAAGTACTCAACATAACGCCTGCTGATATATAGTTAATATTTAACAAATAATTATTATTATACAGAGTTTTAGCTCTTGGCAACTGGATCTGTTGAGTGTGTGTGTGTGTGTGTGTGTGTGAGTGTGTGTGTGTAGTTGATGATTATATGAGTTGTGTTTTGCTTTGGCTAAAACTAAAGTTAAGTAACCTTCCCTGAGCATGTATCAGCTAGTGGAAGGAGGTGGTCTTCCAATGTGGTACAAGACAGATGAAATTACTCCAGCATGAAAACATGTCTTCTAAGTAGATAATCTACATGGTTTTACACAGTTTATGAAATGATATCCCATAAGCCCTTAAACAGACATTTTTCATTCCAACTTAAAACATCCCTGGAGGTGAAATGACCTGAGACTGAGCCAAATGACATTTACTCACCTTGTGAACATTTTCCCTCCCCACCCAGGGCACAGGAAGGTCACTCAGTAGCTGTCTGCTTCTCATAAGAGTTTTGTAGGAGAATCAGTCCACCTGGAACACTTCCAGATATTAGGCCTCATGCATACATCCACCCAAGATAAAAAAAAAAAAAAAAAAAAAAAACCCAGTTGTTGTAGAGTTGATTCCAACCCATAATGACCCTGTAGGAAGGAGAACTGCCCCATAGGATTTCCCAAGAGTGGCTGATGGATTTGAACTGCCAACCTTTTGGTTAGCAGCCAAGCTCTTAACCACTGCATCACCAGGGGTACCCTGATATTACAGCTTCACATAATTGCTGGTTACCTTTAGATGTCATTTTCTTCATGCTAGCCAGTCCCTGTCTCCTTTCTTCTCAAAATCTCTCTCTCAACTTAAGCTGGAGTTTCATACTGTCCTTCCCACTCTGCATGGAGCCTCCCACTCTACAGGCGCCCCCATGCCCTCGTCACCCTAGCCGTCCTCACTTCTGGAAATGTTTCTTCAAACCATGCTGTAGTGGTGTCTAGGGTCAGCTAGCATGTGGGTGCTGGGAGGAGGGCATCTGCTTTGATCCAGCTAATGAATTAATGAATTAAACAGAGGCGGAGTTCAGAAGGCAGGCTCCTTCCTTTTACTGAAGCAGGGCTGATTACGGACTAGCGTAACTGCTGGAAAAATGCAGCTCCGTGCTGGAAGAATTAGGGACATGGGCGAGTCTATTCATCTCCCCTAATCGAGTTCTTGGGAAATACACATGTAGATTAGCCCCTAACAATGACCCCCGGCTGATTGCTTGGAGTACCCTCCACCGCGCCCACAATGCCATTGACTAGCTCTTTATGCCCTGCACAAAGGCAGCCCGACCTCCCCTTGTCCTGCTTGGTCCTGCTTCCCCTGTAGGCCCTCGTCAGTGGCTGTTGGAGTCTTTTCTGCTTTTCTCTGGAGACTCTGAAATAAACAGTAAATAGAAGCTAACCTCACCTGGACCTATTAGAGAGAGCTGGGCAGTTCCAGAGGGAATTAACTTTGGAAAACAAGGCCATAAGCCCCTTAGCAGCATGTGGGCAGCAGCTTAAGAAAATGCTGCCAATCTTTGTTCAGCGGTGATTATAGTGATCAATTTAATATCGGGGAAGTTTACCTAAAATGCATCTTCAGCCAGAATGAAACAACAAATACTAATTAATTATCCCTGTGGTTGCCCTGTGGTCACCAAGGCCCCAGCACCCCAGCCACCTGGTCTATGTAACTGGTATGATGGACCTTGTCAGGTGCCACCAAGCCGTTAAGAGGGCAGTGTCTTTGATGGCCTAGAATGTCTGGCAAGGGGCTGGGGCAGACTTTGCCCTGGCTGTGTTGGGAACCTCCAGAAGGTTTGTTTGTTAGGTCTTCCCAGATGCCAGTGCCCAAAGGCCAGTGTCTACAAGCCCTGACTTCATTTCTTCAGGGAGCAAAGCTGCCTCCCTGGCAGCCTCCGTGGTGCAGGATTCAGCCTCAGTGAAGGATTGAAGACCGACTGCAGGCTAAGATGTGTTTGGATTCTTTTGTAAAATGCAATAATAATAATAATATAAATAAGCTGCAGCCAGAAAACAGCAGGCAAGGAGCCAACCAGTCTGAATTCTAGTCCTGACCGCTTCACTTAATAGCTGTATCACTTTGAGCCTCAGTTTTCTCTTCAGTAAAATGGGCACAAAAGTATCTGTCCTGCTCACCTCACAGGTTGTGAAGATCAAATGACATGGGAAATGTGAAAGAATTCTGAAAACTCTCTGCTCCATAGGATAGAAGGGAGGTCTGCTCCATAGGATTTTCTTGGCTATAATCTTTATGGAAGCAGATCACCAGGCCTTTCTCCCACAGCACTGCTGGGTGGGTTCAAGTGGCCAACCTTTCAGTTAGTAGTTGACCATGAATTACCAGGGACCTAAAAACTGTAAAAAAACAAAACAAAACAAAACAAAACCTGCTGCCGCGGAGTCAATTCCAACTCATACTGACCCTATAGGACAGAGTAGAACTGCCCCATGGAGTTTCCAAAGAGGATTCTGGTGGATTCGAACTGCCAACCTTTGCCACCAGAGGTTAAAAAAAAAAAAAAAAAACCTGTAAAATCTCATTAATTTGGCTTTTTCCTAAAATTAAAAATATTCTTGCCTTGAATCAGTAATTCAGTTTCTATCTATTGCAAACTTCCATGATTGCTATTTTATGTTTTATCTCAGGTAGAGTGAATAGTGTAACAAGCCCTTCTCCACCTCATAGGCCCATCACAGAGATTTAATTATTAGCCATCCTTAACACAGCCAGATGTCCTTTTCAATGCCCTTTTAAAGGTGAAGGATTCCAAGATATGTGCTTTTCTCTAGTTTATTCCTTTGCCTGTCTTCCAGGCTAGAAGTTAAACTCCTCAAGGTCTGGGTCCTGCCTTTCATTTCTTTTGTGATGCTGACATTGCCCACGACACTGCTGGACACCTCCCCCCCCCCAAAGGAACACAGTAAATGCTGGTCTAAATGTAAGTGGGGTTAGATGGAGGGCAGATCTGCTCCCATAAAGATTCCAAACCAATCAAACCCATTGCCATCCAGTCCATCCCAACTCATAGTCTGACCCTATAGGCTAGAGGAGAACTGCCCCCATAGGGTTTCCAAGGCTGTAATCTTTACGAAAGCGGACTGCCATATTTTTCTTCCGCGGTGCTGCTGAAGAGTTCGACGCTTTAGGCATTGCGGCACCAGAGCGCCTCTGTAAAGATTACAGCGTAGGAAACTCCACCGGGCAGTTCTAATCTGTCACACGGAGTCGCTAGAAGGCGGAATGGGTTGGACGGCACCTAACAAGGACAACAGTGGAGGTAAGGGCGCCTACGGGAAAGGCTTTAGGCATGATGTTCTCTAGGTCCCCATGCTTCTGGAAATGCATTTTAGTTTTTTTGGGTCACGGTTCAGTTAAGCCGAGAAACCCGCTTTCTCGGGGTCGGACGTCTGATCTGATGTTCACGGTGCCACTCCCATCAGCACCACGGGGTGTGAAAACACACTCGCCCGCAGAAGTCATCTCTCTTGAGTCACGTTGGGCCACGAAAGCCTCGAGGGGCCCCCCACAGGAGAAAGAAATGCAAGCGGATTACTCTGTAACCCTCAGGGAAGCTCAAGGCCTTGTCCCCAGGCGAAGGTCCTCCTCCCAGTCAGCCTGAGGTTGGGTCACCTCCTTGGCTTGGAGAATTAAGGAAGGGGGGACGGTGGTGAGACATCCCACACACCAGCCCAGGGCCTGTCCTCCTTGCAGGAAAAGCCGCCTTCAGAATAAGAATCCCAGGAGAGTCTCCCGTGGGGCGTGAGCAGACAGCATGTCCGACTCGGGGCCTCCCGGCCTCCTGCTGGGCCATCGGGCACTTGAGGTCACCGGGCCTGCGGCACAGATGGCCTCGTCGCCTCCCGGGGCGGGCGTTGGGGTGAGGGCGGCTGCCGCGCAAGTCCGAGAGGACAGGAGGAGCAGCTAAGACCGAGATACCCACACCAAGTCAACCCGATGTTGGCTTCGGAGCACAGGGGTAAAAAAGGGGGGACATTCAAACCAGGGAGAAGCGAGGACTGACTCCAACGCCGGGGGTCCTTTGCCGATCTCTGCGCTTCCCCGAGGCGCGCCGGTCCCGGGCGCGCTGATCTGCGGGGGAGGTGAGCCCCACGGAAGGTGAGCCCAGCGCGGGGGAGGTGGGTCCGAGGGGTAGGTGAGCCCGAGGAGGGAGGCGAGTTCGAGCGGGGAGACAAGTCGAAGGCGGGAGGTGAGCCCGAAGGTAGAAAGTGAGCCCGAGGGTGGAAATTTAGCCCGAAAGAGAGGTGAACCCCAGGGAGGAGGTGAGCCAGACCGGGAAGGCGAGCCCGAGGGGGGAGGCGACCCAGAAGGGGCAGACAAGCCCAGTGGGGAGGTGCGCCTGAGGGCTTGGACCCCCTGAGGCAGGGCTGGGGGGGGAGCTGGCCCGCCGACCACGGACCCGGAGCCTGGCAAGCATCCCCGCCAGCCCCCCAGCAGATATCTGTGTCAGTGCTGTTCCGAGCGGATTGAAAGTGGGAGGTAGGATGTTCGGGGTGCTGGCCGGGGGTGCAGGTCAGAGACCCGGGGGCTGAGAGGGAAGAACCCGCCCGCTGCGGGGGGCGGGGCGAGGGGGCGGGGCGGGGCGAGAGGGGTGGGGTGTGCGGGCTGCCCCTGGCGTCCGGAGCCTGTGCCCCGGGAGTCCGACCTGCCGACTTCTGCCAGGACCCAGGCGGCCGCGAGCCGAGTGCTCGTCCGGCTCCAGCGCGACCAGCTGCCGCCCGGGTTGCCCGCTGGGCTTGCCATTGGGGCGGACTCCTAGGGTGAAACGGCCGCCCGAGGAAGAGCTGTCGTCGAGCCTCTCCTCTCCCTCCCCAAAGCCTCCCGCCTCCCCATGCACCTGCCCGGCTGCGCACCAGCCATGGCCGACGGCAGCTTCGCGCTCGCCGGCCACCTGCTCCGCGGCCCGGGCGCCAACCCCGGGCGGCTGCACAGCATCGAGGCCATCCTGGGATTCACCAAGGACGACGGACTCCTCGGCTCATTCCCGGCGGAGGGCGACTCCCGGAGCGCCAAGGAGCGGGAGCGGAGGCCTGGCGCGCGGGCCGCCCACCCCCAGGAGCAGGGAGGCGGTGTCGAAGCCTCTCCGGTGCCCGGCCCCGAGTACGAAGGTGAGTGCGCGCCCAGGGCTGCCGGGCACTTTGCGCCCAAACTTAGGCGCCTGCAACGGGAACGCACCCGGCCTTCGGTTTAACCTCCCGGGTCTGCATAGCGCCAACGCACAGCTATTAAGGTTCCTGGGCGCTGGGTCCGGGCTGTGTCTATGAAGGGAGCTTCCAACTTGCGTTCGGAAAAAGCTTGGGGACCTCTCACAGCCCTTGCCCCCGGCCTCTGGCAGCCTCAGAGTTTGCAGCGCCTGGCTAGGGCCCAGGGAGGCGGGGTGGGCCCAGAGGCGCCCCAGGGAGTGTCTCTGACCCTGCGGGGCCTCGTCCCCCAGCACCTCGCCCCTACTGCCCCAAGGAGTCCGGGGAGACGCGGCCGAGCCCCGGGCTGCGGGTCGGGCCTGCAAACGGCGACGCGAAGCTGGCGGAGGAGGAGCCGCCCAAAAAAAAGCACCGCCGGAACCGCACGACCTTCACCACGTATCAGCTGCACGAACTGGAGCGCGCGTTCGAGAAATCCCACTATCCCGACGTGTACAGCCGCGAGGAGCTGGCCGGGAAGGTCAACCTCCCCGAGGTCCGGGTCCAGGTAAAGCGCCCAGATCCGGGGACGGTGACCCTAGGGGGAGGGCCCGAAGCCCACGCTGCAACCGACACTATCCTGAATCCCGGGCGTCCGCAGATTCATCGTAGTACCTTTCGCTTTAGCCTTCCTAGATTTGGCTCACCCAGGGCCCTCACACATGTTCACAAATCGTCCATGTTCCCACACAGCGCCCCGTAGACGGGCTTTTCGAGGTTGCAGTATGACCTACCCCTTGAGGGGCGGGGGTGTCCCTCTCCTAAGCTAAAATGAGGAACTGGGAATGGCTTGCAAAATGAAGAGGCTGACAGTTCACTAGCCCCAAACTGAGTGGAGGTGGAAGGGAGTGGAACAGGAAGGGAAGTAGACAGAGAGCCGCTCGGAGGGTAACCAGATTGGGGCTCCAAACTCCACGTCCATCCGTAGCTGTGAGCACCAGGTTGAAAGCGAAACCCCGGTCTCCTTGGGCCTGGCGCCGCTCAGTTGAAACTTTCGGTGGATTTGTTTAAGAAACTGACTTTTGCTTCTCTGGGGCACATCCAGCCGAAATTCCCGCTGCCGAAGCCTTTTCTTTTTATTGTAAGGGGGTTTTCGCTTTAATTAAAGCTGAATTATCTTTAATCCCTGATCATTAAAATATTTGAAAGCCTTAAATATTTGCTAGTCATCTGTGAAAAATCTGGGAGGATTTCCAAAGAGGAGAGTTTACAGAGGCCTGAAAGGGAGACACTGGGAACGAATTTCACTGCATCTGAAAGGCAGGGGCACTGAGGTGGGGTTTTTATGTGTGTCTAATAAATTAGATTTCCAGGAAGTGAGGGTACTCAGGTATTTGGGGCTTTTAGTCTTGTCTTAAAAGGGGACAAGCTCTTGCTTTTGTCTCTTCTGCTCAGTTTAAGGGGCTAAAGTAATGAGTAAAAGTCATGGTTTAAAAAAATAGTTCCCTAATGTGATTTAGGATTAACTGGCAAAGACAGTTCAATTTCTCCTCATTTAGGGCAGTAAAGCTGCAGTGATTCCATTGAGGGGGTGGAAATTCTAGCACCTGCTTCCTGGGGAGGGAGGGTGAAGTAGGGAAAGGGAAAGAATAAAGAGAAAAAGATGAAAGAGAAGAGGCAAGCCTTCCAGTGCCCCCGCAGAACACGGGCCAAGCAGGCTCAGGGCACCCTTCATATCTGAGCCCACTAATGTCCCACCCTTGTTCCTTTCTTGTTACCTATTCGCAGGTTTTGGGTTTTCCACTAAATCTTGAGATACTCGAGGGCAGGATCTGTGACTTCTCTGCGATCCTCAGGCCAGCAGAGTCCAGCATATGGCTGGTTCTTAACACACCGCTATGATGTAATCAAGGGGCCCTCCTGGCACAATGGTTAAGTGCAGGTCTACTAACAGAAAGGTGGGCAGTTGGAAGGGTACCCACCAGCCACTCTTCAGGAGAAAGACCTAAAGATTTGCATCCTTAATCATTACAGCCTAGGAAAGGCAATGGGGCAGTTCTACTCTGTCCTATAGGGTCGCTGTGAGCCTGAATAGACTCCACGCCACTCAACATGATGTAATCGGGTGTGGGGGTCAGGGACTAGGCAGTCTCCTGTAGCACGTCATCTGATCTTCAGCCCTATGACCCTTGATAGGAAGGTTACAGCTGATGTTGCCTGGATGGAATGGGACTTGCAGGAAAGGCCAGGACTTAGTGGAGTGGGAACTCTCACTCAGGCCAGTGCTTCTCATTTATCTATTGCTGGCAGCTCTCTAATGCTTCTGGGAAACTGTGGGCCTGGATATGTAAGTGAACACTTTCTGCCAAGGGACAGAGGAATTTGCCTTTTGTTCTTATTCTCTCTTTTTTTCCACCAAATCCCAGCCTCACACCCACTTGTCCTGCTCTGCTCAGGTAAAAGATCATGTTTTCTCAACTCTCCTAGCCCCGCCCCCCAACTCAAAACTGCATTCTCCTTTCTGAGGTTGCAGCTATTCCCCGCTTGCCGTCACCGGTTTGGCCAGAGTTTTTCCTGAGTTCCCGCTAAGCCAGGACAGTTCTCTGTGTTCTGTTTCTGAGGGTAGTAACCTCCGGGTGTAACATTAATTACACCCTTTCTTGTGCATTTATCAAATCAATGCTGGGAGTTTCATCATAACAAACCAGACTTCACTCTTAACTTTATTTCTATATGTAAAGAAAACAAAAAACCTTGAATTTATTGAGCTAACAGATTAAATGTTAAAAGAAACTCTTGAACGTAGAGCAGATACAATAAACTTGAACCATTAAAGTCTTTGAAAATCATTGAAAAGAAACATCAGAAATACTAAATAGGTATCAAATAAAAAACAAAAATCTTATTGAAGCAGCAATTCAAATTTGCTGGGGATAAAATAAAACCTCTTCTATCTAATCATTATAACCGGTAATTTGTGGAAATAGTTGCGTTGTGATATTCAAAGTTGTCAGTCACAGTACTTACGCATGTTTATAATCAAGACAAAGGGTATGTAAAGCACAAAGTCTGTGACAAAAACGGAGCCTTTGAAAGCCCTACCACACAGGGAGGAAGCGAAGTCTAAACTGAAGCCTCAGGAGAGTTGTCAACGAGCAAGTCACAAGGAGCAGAGACAAAAATTTGGTGAGGTCTAGCTTCCAAAGTCCTACGGTCCGATTCCATGCTTAAATCCACTTTGTTTTATGCCAGGATTTGGAAACAGATACAGCCACAGTTAGGGGTGAGATGAGCATGGAAAAGGGTGGGAACTCCACGGAGGACAAGGACGGTACAAAGAGATCGGGGGAGGCAAGGAAGAGGAAAAAAGGAGAAAATGGGGATGGAAAAGAAAGGACACAGGGCGGGAAGAGGACGACGGGAGGAAGGCCGGCTCCCGGCTCGGCAGGCGCCAGTGTCATTCGTGGGGACTGGTCGAGCTGGTTGGGCCGCCCTGGGGCGAGGGCGCGCCTGAGCCTCGGCTGAGCCTCGGCTGCATCCCGACTGCCGCTGTGCTGCTTCCCGCAGGTGTGGTTCCAGAATCGACGCGCCAAGTGGCGGCGGCAGGAGAAGCTGGAAGTGTCGTCCATGAAGCTGCAGGACTCGCCCCTGCTCTCCTTCCGCCGCTCCCCGCCCTCAGCGGCCCTGGCGCCCCTGGGTGCAGGCCCGGGCGGTGGCGGGGGGCCGGCAGGGGGCGCCCTGCCGCTGGAGTCGTGGCTTGGGCCGCCGCTGCCGGCAGGGGGCGCCACGGCGCTGCAGAGCCTGCCGGGCTTCGGGCCGCCGGTGCCCAGTCTGCCCGCCAGCTACACGCCGCCGCCGCCGCCGCCCTTCCTGAACTCGCCGCCGCTGGGCCCCGGCCTACCCCCTCTTGGGCCGCCGCCCCCCGCCTACCCGTGCGCGCCGGGCTTCGGGGACAAGTGCCCGCTGGACGAGGCGGACCCGCGCAACAGCAGCATCGCAGCGCTGCGCCTGAAGGCCAAGGAGCACATCCAGGCCATCGGGAAGCCGTGGCAGGCCCTCTAGGATACGGGGACAAGCCGGGCCAGGCGGCCGTCCTGGGAGCGGACTTGAGCAACACGCACCGTTCCTGCCCCTCCATCTTCCCGGGTCCCCCACTCGGCCATTCTCCTGTCCCTCCTTCAAGTCACCTCCAGGCCTCGGTTGGGGACAAGCCTCTGCTCGGGACGCTTGGGCGGCCGCGAACTCTGGCCTGCTGAGACCCTTGCTACACTCACGGGATCCCCGGCCCTGCTGCGGAGGGGAGGCAGCCCGACCCGACCCCCCGCCCCAGTCACCACCCTCCAAGCCTCCGAGCCTCCAGGCCCCAGGGGCCTAAAGTCCTGCGCTTGGCTCCTGCGGGACGGCTTGGCGACGGCAAATAGCCGTAATCCGGGGGGTGGGGAGGCGGGAGATAGTGTGAGGAGCTGTTTGTCTAAGTAGTTTCAGTGTTCTGGAGGAGAATTAAAGATGTGCTGGTATGTTTTTTTTTGGTATGACTCTGGTTAAGCGCGTTCAGGCTTGCGGGGTGAATGGGCGTGCGCATGGGGCGGGAAAGCAGGGGACTAGAAGTTCAGGGCCTGCGCCTTCTCCGGGGCGCTCAGCTGCAGCGGAGAAAGGACCCATCCCGGACAGAGGCGTCTGCGGCGCAGGCAACGGTGGGAAGGCGGTGGGAACCGAGGGCTCAGCGGCGACCCGCTCTGCCCCCTCTGCGCTGCGACTTTGAAGAATTGGCCCCAACAGGAAGCGTCTACACTGCCCTCCCCGGAGTGAGTGCGCGCAGCGCGCAGACCCTGGCGGCCCCGCCTCCGGCTTTCCAGCCAGCCAAGGGCTGGTCTCAGATTATCGTCTAGGTCACTTGCGCGGTGCTAAATCCCGGCCACCCAAGTCTGATGACGTTGTCCACCGGGCTGGGGCGCAGCGACTCTTCCTTCTCGGAGACCCGAACCGCGCTCCCGCCTTCCCAACTTCGCTCGGCACCCGTAACCCGCCGGGTCTGTTGAGAGCGCTTCGGCGTAGGCGCTGCGCTCAGGGAGTGGCCTGGAGCGCTCCGCCTCACAGCGAGTTGCGGATAGGATGCACGCTTCCTTGGCGCGGGTTCCAAGAATGCAGAATCTTGGGTTTCGGACGCTCCCGCGCTTCTCCTGCGAGCCCTGGTTCGGGCGAACCCCCCGACGCCGAGCCCGAGCAGCCGCCGCTGAGCCGAAAGAAGGCGCCTTCGACTCGCACCTTCCACCACTGGCTCTGGAAACTGTGCCGCCGCTTGAATAACCCGATTCCCGGGCCAGTCCTCGAGCTCCCTTCCGACGCGCGCACGCGGCCAGAGCTTTTCGCACCAACCCGCTACTCTCTTTTTGTTCTTAGTACATTAGGGAGCTTCCCCAGGCCTCTCTTCTCATCCCCATCTTCCCATTTAACCTTCATAACAACCTTACCAGGAAGATATTATTAGCCCCGTTTTATAAACGAGGAAACTGAGGCACAGAGAAGTTGCCCCAGGATTACATCGCGTGTAAGCGTTCAAACCAAAACCAAACCTACCACCGTCCAGTCGATTCCAACTCACAGCGACCCTATAGGACAGAGTAGAACTGTACCATGGAGTTTCCGAGGACCGCATGGTGGATTTGAACTGCCGACCTCTTGGTTAGCAGCCGTAGCATTTAACCACTACGCCACCAGGGTTTCCTTGGAGCGGAAAAAACCAGAATTGTTTGTCAGTTCACCTTCACGGTACCTGTTCAAGAAACGTTTGCAGAATAAGTGCTCCTTATTTCCACGTTCCTTATTCCAATTTCTAAGAACAGCTCATTAGACCATACTGGAGTCCCAGGGAGTCCCCTTCGATCCCCACCAACTCCTCGGGCCTGCCTCGCAGGGCAGCTCTAAGGGCGGGCGATCATGCTGCTAGCTCCAGGGAGAGGGTGCAGGTGGGCGGGAACTCAGTGCTTAATTCCTCAGGCTAGAGATGAGAGCAGCTTGGCATCAAGAGCATTAAAGCCCCCAAGACACCCAGACACCTGGGGCCGCTGCAAGCTCACGGCTGCAGAGAGCACTGTGCAGAGGCGCGGGCCAAGGTGCGGCACGGCTTCCGAAGCCAGGCCCTGCTGGCCTCTGGTTTGCGGCCGGCACAGCCTTCAGCGACCCCTAGGGAAAGCCCTCCCCCAGCAAGCCTGCATCACTTGGGAAATTGTGCTTGAGTCTTCTATGAGGCTTCAAGTTTGGCTCAGGTGACGCCACCAGTGATCACTGAAGGGGAACAGAGCCAGCTGGGCGTGGTCTTATGGGGTACAGGGAGGAAAGGCAACAAGCACAGAGACCTAGATCAAGCAGCCTTAATTGGCACCGACTTGGTTTAAGCCAACCTAAGATTTTTTTTTTTTTAAGAAGGAAGACTTGAGGACCCCCGAAGACCGACGGCGGGCAGCCAGTTCCTCTGCAAGTCCTGGGAGACAGGTTGGGCGGGGTCTTGGGCGGGGTCTTGGGCGGGTCTCTTAGACCTAGAGAGCTTTGGGACCGCGGTGACGGAGCAGGGCAGGACGCGTCGGATTGGCTGCGCCAAGAAGAGGGGCGGAGCCAAGCGCGGCTCGGAGCGGGCGCCGACTCTGAGGTGCGCTGCTGGGAGTCCACTGGTGAGCCCGAGATCGGATCCGGCGCGGAGCGGCCACCCCTCCACTCCGCCACCATTCACCCCGCCGCGGTTTGCGTTTTTTCCTTTGGGGACGAATCCCTTCCTGCGCGCACGGCCCCCAGCGTCTGGAGCCCACACTCGGTGCCCAATTTCTCTCCCGCGCAGACGCGGGGGACTGCGGGCTCCGCCTCTCCTGGGCGCCCCTTGCTGTGCCCTGGGGCCCCGAGCTGCAGCCGCAGCCGCAGTCCCTGCTTTTGGTCGCTCGTGGGTTTCCCGCTCTCGGCGACCGGCTCTGCCCCCTGCGGGCCTGAGCTCCCACCCCCGCTGTCCCGGAGGGTGATGGGGCCGGTGTGGGCGAGGTGGGGCTGGGTCAGGCCTCTCCAGAGGGGCGGGTTTCGACCAGAGCTCAACAACAGAACTGGGTCGACCCCACTGTATTTATTTATTCAAATATATATTTAATGCTTGGGGAGATGAGCAATGTCCAACCAGGGGACACAACCCCTGCCCGACCCGCACCCCTACCACAGTTAATCTGGACTCCAACAGCCCCAGTCCGCGGCCAAGTTCATCTGATGAGTGGAAAGTCTGCGGAGCCCACGTGCGGGAGACGCGACAGCCTGAGACTCCGGACTCTTTCTGCGCGCCCGCGTCCCTCCCGCGGGTGGTGTACGACAGGGACCTCAGGGTGCGAACCCAGCCGCCCCGGGGGCTTTAGACTTTGACATGGGGACTACCGCTTACCCTCCATCCTCGTCCGCCCTCGCCCCCAGCCTTGTGCCGTCCGCTTCCGCATCTCGGTTCCAAGCACTCCTTTGTCCAACGCGTCTTACCGCACCAATGAAGTCCACGCCTCCAGGAGGCGGGCAGGAAAAACTTTTCGGGAAGGTGAAGTGTTACGCTTAAAAGTCGGCGGTTTCTGCTCCGCTTGCGAAGCGCGGTCTCCGCTTGGGCCGTTGGTCTCGAAGGAGTCACTCCCGGCCTGGGAAAGGGGCGCCTGGCCCTTGGAGAGGCCGACGGTGTACTCTGTTGCCAATGACGTCCCCTAATTGGGGACCGGCTCTAATAATCCGGCCTCCGTTTGTTAACTGGACAGTGGTGGGCAGAATTAATGACTCATTACTAATTAATTCCTTAACCAAGCCTTAATTGCTCACTGTAAAACCCTTTAATTGCTCACTGTAAAACTGGATTAAACCATCTAGATCCCTGGCCACGACTCCCACGGCCCTGGAAGACGCGGAGACTGACCGGTACTCCACCACCTTCCGTGGACCCGCTTCGGGAAGGCAGGGTGCAGTGACGGCTCCCTCAACCTGGGAGTAGGGACATCTGTGGTCCAGTCGTGACTGTGACATTGCCTGGCCATGTGACCTTAAGCAGGCGTCCTTCGCCTGTCTGTAAAGCTACGTGGTCTCCTCCAAGATCTCTCTCCTGCCTCATCACCTCACTATAAACCAAACAACAACAGTAAACCTGTTGTCATGGAATTGATTCCTACGCATGGTGACCCCACGTGTACAGAGTGGAACTGCCCCATAGGGTTTTCAAGGCTGTGGCCTTTCCGAAGCAGGTCGCCTGGCCTGTCTTTTGTTGGGTTAGAGCCGTCAACCTTAGGTTTGTAGTTCAGAGCAGATCACTCACGCGTGTCAGATGTACTCAAACAGCAGCTCCTTTTGTCTTGTCTATACCTTTTTTTTTTTTTTTTGGAAACCCTTGTGGCGTAGTGGTTAAGTACTACGGCTGCTAACCAAAGGGTCGGCAGTTCGAATCCGCCAGGCGCTCCTTGGAAACTCTATGGGGCAGTTCTACTCTGTCCTATAGGGTCGCTATGAGTCGTAATCGACTCGACGGCACTGGGTTTGTTTGTGGTTATACCTTTTTTTATTTCGTTTTGAGTTCGAGGACATTCCTTTCAAGCTACTATCAGATTATTTAATTCCTTGTCAAGAGACCGCAGGAACCCCCAGTTCTGCCACTGACTTGATACTTGTCTTCAGGCAAGCCAGTCTCTCTCTGGCTCAAGTTCATTGGCGGTAAAACAAAGGCGCTAGACTAGAGAACCTCCAATATCCTCCCAAGGAGCCTAGGTGGCAACAGTTAAGGGATTAGGCTGCTTAACCTAAAGGTTGGCATTTCAAAAGCACCCAGCGGCTCTGCGGGGAAAAAAAGCTCTGACAGTCGGCTCCTGGAAAGATTACAGCCTAAGAAATCCTATGGGGGCAGTTCCACTCTGTCACAAGGGGTCGCTATGAGTCGGAATCAACGGGATGGCAGACAATATTCTCTCAGCGGCAAAATTCTGGCGAACAAATTTACTTCAGTAAGTTGGCTGAGGGTGCCATCTGATGGCTGTTGTGAGAACTTCACCTGCTGACTGAGCAATGGAAGTTTTTATAGAGTACTTCCCGGCAGCCACGAGAAGAGCCATTACTCCGCTAAAAAAAAAAAAAAAAAATTACTTTCCTTTCATAGCCCCACTCCCAAATCCATGGACTTCACGCTTTCCCTCAGATGGAAAGCCTCCTTTTCCACTCAGAGCCCCACCCAGGCCAAGTCAGCCATACCATGGGGAATCTGATATCAGAAAGGCCACGTTTATGCTTTCACGTTTTCATGGTGTTGTTAGGTGCGGTAGAGTCGGCTCTGGCTCATAGCAACCCCACCAAAACATACGCCCCTGAGTGTGAAAGGTCCGGCCTTAAGTTATAAATGTCTATATTTTGGGTTCAAGGGCTGTGGGATCTAGGGAGGATGACGCAGAGATTGTTCAGAAGCCACGCTGAGAGAAAATTACACAAAAAACAAACAAAATGAAATATCAGGCAGCGGCACGTTAGAAATCAGCAGCGAAAATGCACCTGTAAGGGTAAGGCGCTTTCTGTAAGCCACGAGATCCTCATTCGTGTGTGGAGCTATGGGAGCAGGTACGGAAGCGAGCGGGGCTAACTAAGATAGGGAGAGACACCACATAAGACTGCATTTTAGCCGGGAGGAACATGTCTTTGTGGAAGCAGTGAAACAGGTTGGGAAGGTGAGAATTCTATGCTGGCCCCTGCCCACCACGGGAAACTCTGGCAGATAGCTAGATTAAAGAAAGTTAACTTATTCAATGCTTGAATAGTATTGATACAGGAATACAATAGAAAAAAGAAAAATGGGAAAGGGTAGAAAATAATTACCAAACCCCTCCCCCCCAAAAAAAACCTTCTCAAAGGGGAAAAATAAATGTTGCCACTGAATAGATGAACTACCCAAAACCAAACCTGTTGCCATCGAGTTGATTCCGACTCATAGCAACTCTATGGGACAGAGTAGAACTGCCCCATAGGGTTTCCAAGGAGCAGCTGGTGGATTTGAACTGCTGACTTTTTAGTTAGCAGCCAAGCTCTTAACCACTGCATCACCAGGGCTTCAATAGATGAACAGGTTAACCAGATATTTCTCTATGTTTTTGCTTTATACACCCATCTGTATGTGTTACATTTCACAGTAAATATGGTATGTGGAAGGAAGGAAGAAAGAAAGGGAAAATATTTTGGTCATCCTGAAAAAAAAAAGTTACTTATAAAGGGAAAACAATCAGGCTGCGGTAGCAATATTTCAACACCAGAAGTCAGCAGAGCAACTGTCTTGAGTCAAATGTCTTCAGGATACTCAGTAAAAGATTTGGAAGCCAGCTGAGCTTTCTTTCAAGAATAAAAGCTACAAATAGTTTTGAACGAGTAAGAACTCAGGAAATCTGATTCCGTCTTAAGACCCCTTCTTAAGAAAACCATCAGAAGACAGATTTCACCTAATCCAGAGATGACTAAAGAAATCACAGCCAAAGAATTGGGAGTGAGCATTGGATACATGCTATCTACAGAACTAAGATGAAAATAAACACGGGGACTGTTGGGACAGGACAGAAAGGGTATCTGTGCTCACAGCAGAGAAATGAGTCAACTAACAGGAACAGTGAGAGAAGGAACGCGGGGAAGGAGGGAAGGAAATTTGGTGATTGCCTCGTATGTAATACTCATTGCTGCTGAGTAGCTTCGGACTCTTAGTGACCCTATAGGAGAGAGTAGAACTGCCCCATAGGGTTTCCAGGAAGCGGCTGGTGGATTCGAACTGCCAACCTTTTGGTTAGCAGCTGAGCTCTTAACCACTGCACCACCAGGGCTCTGTGTCATATGTAATAGCTGGAAGTAAAATAATATTCAAAACTGGCAAATAAAATAAAAGACGTATATTTAACAGTACAAAGTTAAGTCCCAAGAAAGCAGGGGAAAGCGAAGGAGGTAGAGGAAACAATATTCTCATCGTAGAGAGTAGAGAATGAAGACACTGTCTGTAAAAATAGATGTCAAAAGATACTATACAAAGTTATGAAGGTAACAAATAAAATAAAAACACAAACATTCCTAAATACCAGAAAATGATCTATACACACAGGAAAAGAACAAAACAGATTGCTTAGAGAGAGAGACTTTAAGCAACAAACTTATTAAAAACAAAATAAAAGGAGGCTTCTAATGCTAAAAAGAGCAATTCACAAAACAAGACTTAAAAGTTATGAATATCAGTACATCATAGCAGTAAGTCATAAAGTAGAAATTACAGGAGAATCAAAGAGAAAGAGGAAGAAACATACCAATAGCAGAAAGAGTAGTACGTACAATGAACTCCCAACTAGCCATCACTCAGAATCAGCAATTATCAAGAGTTTGCTACATTAAAGAAATTTCTGGGATAAACTGAATGCTTCAAAGGTCAGTGGAGCAAGGGAGGGGGTTTGGGGACTATGGCTTAAGGGGACTTCTAAGTCAATTGGCAAAATAATTCTATTATGAAAACGTTCTGCATCCCACTTTGAAATGTGGCGTCTGGGGTCTTAAATGCTAACGAGCGGCCATCTAAGATGCATCAATTGGTCTCAACCCACCAGGATCAAACAAGAATGAAGAACACCAAGGTCACACGATAACTACGAGCCCAAGAGACAGAAAGGGCCACGTGAACCAGAGACTGACATCATCCTGAGACCAGAAGAACTAGATGGTGCCCGGCCACAACCGATGACTGCCCTGACAGGGAGCACAACAGAGAACCCCTGAGGGAGCAGGAGAGAAGTGGGATGCAGACCCCAAATTCTCATAAAAAGACCAGACTTAATGGTCTGACTGAGACTAGAGGAATCCCGGTGGTCATGGTCCCCAAACCTTCTGTTGGCCCAGGACAGGAACCATTCCCGAAGACAACTCATCAGACATGGAAGGGACTGGACAATGGGTTGGAGAGAGATGCTGACGAAGAGTGAGCTACTTGTATCAGATGGACACTTGAGACCGTGTTGGCATCTCCTGTCTGGAGGGGAGATAGGAGGGTAGAGAGGGTTAGAAACTGGCAAAATTGTCACGAAAGGAGAGACTGAAAGGGCTGACTCATTAGGGGGAGAGTAAGTGGGAGTATGGAGTAAGGTGTATACAAGCTTACATGTGACAGACTGACTTGATTTGTAAACGTTCACTTAAAGCTCAATAAAAATTATTAAAAAAAAAAAGAGTTTGCTACATTAAAAATTTATAAGACTACCACCTCTGAAGTCATACCTTAGAAACACTCTCACAGGGTTCCTGCAAGGAATAGAAGTGATAATAATCAAGAAAGTATTTGGTAAACTGTAAGATGCTCTCGGAGGGTATTTATTTTCATAGCAAGGTCAAAATGATAGATTTTGAGCACAGATGCACAAAATAATTCAAAAGCAGCATTATATTCCGAAGCCGAACTAAATTCCTCATGAACAAAAGCAGGTTTACCTCGGGCTAACAAAGCTAACGCTTTAGGGTTTTTCTCTTGTGCAGCCCTTTCCAAGGCTCTGGGAAAGGCCTTAACAATGGGTTCACATGTGTTTTTGTAAAAGTTACCAACGTAAGATGTTTGTACCACAGTTGGTTAAGACTTATTTCTTTCCTCTGCAAAATCCCCTTTGTCAAACTTTGTCTTGGTCAGGGACTGTTGGAGTGGCCACTGGTATTTTGGGGATGTGGTTAAGTAGAAGTTGAGTTGGGGATTCACTTAAATTGGATTTTGTGGGTTACATTATGTGGTTTGCAAACACTTCCATGTAGAGTTAGGTTATTTGTGGTTGTTTCAGTGTAGGAATTGCATTCAGGAATCCTTCTACCATTTCTGATAGCCCTAATAGGTGGGGTAGTCTTTCATTTCATTGAGAAATGAAAGAGTTCCATGATACCCAGATCAAAAGTATGTGGGTAGTGGAAAAGAAACTTTTAAAATGTGTATAGCCAGAAGCTAGTCTGTGGAAAATTCTTCAAATTTATAGTTTATGTGTATATATCATCTTATGTATTAAATACATTTGATAGAGGTTTCCCTAATTTGACAGCCCTACAAAACCTGGACCTACCAATGCCTTGAGCCCTCATTATTTTGATGAGGGATGGGATAGGTATGAAGGGAAGAGTGAACCTTGCTACTTAAGGTTTTTCCAGGTCAAGATGGTCTTCTTCGGTTTAAAGGAGAGTCTACAGGACAGGTGTGGGCTGAGCAAAAATTTGGGATCATGGTGGTGAGCACGGAAGTCATGTGACTGGAGGAGATTGCTGCAGAAAGGGCTGAGAGTGAGAAGCAAGCCTAAGCGGAAACCTTGGTGAACTCCCAGGATTTAATCAAGGCCAGGCAGAGAGAAGGAACCTGCAAAGGAGATTCAGAGAGGCCTGAGGGGTGGGAGGAAAGCCAGGACAATGGGGGGCCACAGGAGGCAAGTGGAAGTAGTTTAAGGTAAACTGCTCAGCTGTGTAAAATGATAAGAGGTCAAGGAAGGTGATGAAAAATCAGTCTTTTGAAATTGGTCAAATCTGATCTGGTGGCCTTAGGGAGAGCTGTTTCTGTGAGGTGACAGAGAACACAGGCAGACTGGAGCTGGGAGGGGAAGAAATGAAGACAGAGAAGGGAGCTGTGTGGTAGGGTGTTGGGGGGGGTGGGGCAGATGTTTTCCAGATGGCAAAGGCACACAAAGGATGTCTCAGGCTCGATATATTAGTGGTTGCCAGGGGGTATGAGTGGTGATGGAGGAGGGTAAATGTGGCTATAAAAGGGCAATATCCTTAAGAGAAACTCAGTGTCCCTAAGCAGTTTGGAAAGGAATAATGGTGGTGGTTGAACAATATGATGAACCTAATGTCACTGAATTGTCCACGTGAAGAATGTTGAAATGGCAAATGTTTTGTTACATATATGTTTACCACAATAAACAAAAGGGGGCAACGTGAGGGATCCTTGTGGTGTCGGACTGTTTTAAATCTTGACTGTGGTAGTGAATACATGAACTTACACAGGTTATAAAATTGTATAGACCTTCATACACGCACTCGTGTGCACATGCACAAATGAGTACAACTGGGAAAATCTGAGTAAGGTTGGTGGATTACGTTAATGTTAATAATATCATGGTTATGATATTGTACTGTAATTTTGCAAAAATGTTAATATTGGAGGAAACTGGGCAAAGTGTACAAGGAATTTCTCTGCATTATTTCTTACAACTGCAAGTGAATCTACAAGTATCTTGATAAAAAATTTCAATTAAAAAAAAAGGGGAGATTTAATCTATTCAGGAGGGGGGTGGTATCTTAGTTACCTAGTGCTGCTATGACAGAAATACCACAAGTGGGTGACTTTAACAAAAAGAAATTTATTCTCTCACAGTCTAGGAGCCTAGAAGTCTGAATTTAGGGTGCCAGCTCCAGGGGGAGGACTTCTGTCTCTGTTGGCTCTGGTGGAAGGTCCTTGTCATCAATCTTCTGTAGTTGAGAAGCTTCTCAGTGCAGGGACCCCAAGTTCAAAGGATGCACTATGCTCCTGGCTCTTGTTTGTTGGTGGTATAAAGTCCCTCTGTCTCTCTGCTCGCTTCTCTCTTTTATATCTCAAGACACTGACTTAAGATACCGCCTAATCTTGTAGATTGAGTCCTGCTTCATTAACAAACTGCCACTAATTCCACCTCATTAACATCATAGAGGTAAGATTTACAACGCATAGGAAAATCACATCAGTTGACAAAGTGGTGGACAATGACACAATACTGGAATCATGGCCTAGCCAAGTTGACACATATTTTGGGGAGACACAATTCAATCCACGACAGGTGGTAACGAAAAGGAAGACTTCTCTAAAGAAGTGACATTTAAGCTAAGACATAATGGTAAAAATGAGGAGAAGAGTGTGCAAAGGCCCTGTGGCAGCAAGTATCTTGGTGAATTCAGGGAGCTGAGAGAAGTCTAATGAGACCAGAGTCTTATTAGTGAGGCAGAGAGATGTGAGAGATGAGGCTTGAGACAATGGCCAGATCTGGCTGGGCAATAGATACCTCTAAGGATTTGATCTTCTTCACTTGAATAAAGGGAGACCAGGGCAAGTTTTCAGCAAGAGAGTTATATGATCTCTCTGGACTTAGAGAAGCTCACTCTGGGTGTATGGGCAACGGATTGAAAGGCAGCAAGGATGCACATGGAGAGGCCACTTGGGGTACATCACAGGATGGTAGGAGAAGGTTCAACATTTCTCATGAAAGAGACACAGGACGGTGAGTCTCATGTTGGACTCACTGAGTGAGCACAAGCAGGAGACTATTGTTACTCAGGCTTGGACTTAACAATAAGTAAAGGGTTTGTTTTGAGTGTCAGCCTTCTGGTTCAGCAGAAACTAAAACCAACAGAAAAATCCTGGTTGAGGTCTACCAGGAACTAGACCCATAAGTCACCTCACCAACCACGTACCCATATCTGATTTCCTTCTTCAATGATACTCTGGAAAACAAACACTTATTCAGTAGTGCCAGAAGAAAGACAGGGCTCGGAGATACTCTAATTATCCTCCAGAGCCATCGCTGGAATCTTGTTGTCATCTGACTTACTAGTGCAACCTGTAGATACATTTCCTTTCAGTTTAAAGTAATACATTCTTTCTTGTTTAAGTGAGAGTTTGTTGGGATTGCATCTTTGCTTCTCGCAAACCCAAGATGAAGAAAGCCAGCCCACGTGGTCAGGAGGAGAGGGGAAAAAGTTGAACGCGAAGCCCAGGACCTCACCCCTCAGCAAGCAGGCAAGACTTAGAGAGATGGACTGTGCTTTGGAGGAAAATGCCTCCCTGATCCAGAGCCAAGAGTGGACCAGGCATTTATTGACATCTTCCAAACATGGCAAAGGGGTTCGCATTTTATACAACTCTAACATTTCACCTATTATATGGAATCTCTTAATAGCTGTAACAACGGACTCAAACATACCAATGATCGTGAAGATGGCACAGGACTGGGCAGCATTTCCTTCTGTATACGCAGGGTCGCCATGAGTCAGAGCTGACCCTGCTGCAGCTAACAACAACAGCAATACGGAATCTCTTGAAGTCTTCATGCAAGTTAAACGAATCGTTTCTTTTATAAGGATCAGTACGAAGCTAGTTCCTCTGAGGCGGAGGTTAAGGATGTCCCAAATGTCCAGCTTTTCCAAGCTGCTGTACCACTCCACCCTCTAACATCAACTACTCCCTCTCCCCTCAGTACTCTCCCTCCTGTCTTTGGGTTAGGTACTTTGCTGCAATGTCTCACAGAACTCATGAATCATGCTTACAGTTAAGTGGTTTATTAGGGAAGTAACAGGATACAGCTCGGGGTCAGGATCAACTTGAAAGTAACAGGAACAACAACTCAGGACTAAGTTCCTCTATCAGGGCAGCATCTTCTCGCCTTCTGCCATTGGGCCCTGCCGGGACCTTGCTGCCATGGGACCCTGCTGGAGACCTTCTGCCACCAGGTCCTGCTGGGGGCCTTCTTGGGCAAGTGTTACATCTCTTAGCTCTGTGGGTCAGCAAGCCCCACCGAAACCATCCTGTTCCAGTGTCCTTGTTCCTGCTGTCTCGCGTTGCCATCACTCACTGCCTTCCGTGTTACAGCTCCTCTCTCTCTCTCTCTTTGTATTGCTTCAAGCCTAGCAGGATAGCAAAACTGACCAATCCCCTCCTTAGGGTTCCATATACCTTATTTGCATAGTCCCATCCCCCCAAGGGTACCATGCACCTTATTTACATTATTAGCAAACTGTCCAATCCCCTTGGTGGGTCACAAGCACCTCGTTTGCCTAGACTCACCCAGTCATCTGGTGAAAGTTACAAAGACTATGGCTAGAAACAAAAAAACCAAAACAAACCCAGTACCGTCAAGTCGATTCTGACTCATAGCGACCCTATAGGACAGAGTAGAACTGCCCCATAGAGTTTCCAAGGAGCGCCTGGTGGGTTCAAACTGCCAACCCTTTGGTTAGCAACTGTAGCACTTAACCACTGCGCCACCAGGGTTTCCATGGCTAGAAGGGCCATATTAAATAATTCACTGCAGCGCACAAGTTCAACCTCTCTCTCGATCCCATTACCCAGAGAACACTGAAAATTTTTGCGTGAAGTTAAAAGTTCTAAATAATGAGTGTTGGGTCTTGTGAGACCCATCACTCTGTCATCTCATAAAAACATCAAGTGCCATAAAATTAGGTGAAGCAGATCAGAGAGGTATCACACTAGGTTTGGGGCCACACAGATCACAGGAGCTCAACAACACTGTATTTAGGGCCTGCTCTTGGTTTGTTTCAAGGTACAGAGAAAGTTCTCAGCAAATGAATCTCCAGGAGCAGATTGTCTGATCCTAAATTATTCACTTGGCTTTTCAAGTCCAGGCCCTGGGCACATGTTGAGAACTGGTAGCATTTCAGAGTGGACTGCATTGTCTAGTGATCTTGCCTCTTCTTACCAGGCTTCCGTCCTATGCACCGACCAGCATGGGGAAGAGAGAACCTTCAAAAACAGCCAGGGGAGCAATGTTATGTGGGCAAACCCCCTTCTAGTTGCACCCACAACTAGAGAATCACAGCCATGAACAAGAATTAAAACAATATTTTGAACAAACCATGGGGCACCCTTCTCACCCCAACATATATAAGTTAAGATGGGGTCCTAAACCCGAAGGCCTAGAGTGGGCAGGCAGGTAAAATAAACAAATGAAACAAATAGGGGTGTTCACTAGGGTACGGTGGGGACTGTGGCCAAATGGAGGACAGGTGCCCCCATTGACAGAGGCAGCACCAGTCACTGGTTGTCTTCAGGAAGGCAGACCCAGTGGCAGATCTTCTGAATCAAAAGCTTGCAACCTGGATTTTTATATGTAATCTCTTGATTTTTAAATGTGTGTGACTACTTCTAATTTTTAAGATGCTGTCAGGCAAATAGGTCCCTGGGTGGTGCAAATGGTTTGCTCTTGACTACTAACTTCAAGGTTGGCAGTTCAAACCCATCCGGTGGTGCCACGAAAAAAGTCATGGCGATCTGCTGCCATAAAAATTACAGCCAAGAAAACCCTATAAGCAGTTCTACCCTGTAACACATGGGGTCACCATGAGTTAGAATCAACTCTATGGCACTGGGGCCGTTTGTTTGTCAGGCAAATCACACAGCTACAGGTAGCAACTGGCCCGCAGGCTGTCGGTAGCGACGACGGAATTAAATCGTTTTTCATGTTGTTCACATTTCTCTTCTCTCTCCATCCCCAGAAGCTAAGTGGGAGGAGAGGAGCTTCCTCTAGAATCTGGCCTGGGCCTGTTTATTTTTTGTTTTTTTTAATTCAATTTCAGCCCCCAGCCTGTCCATTCCGACAGTCCCTAGCTGAGGCATCTTGGGAAATGGCCAGGCTGAGGACAGCACAATTGGACGCTCTCCATTTCCTTTTCATTTCTGTTTATTTCAGCGGTGGAGTCAGAGGGGCAATTATGTTGGTACAGTAATGGCCACTTGTCTCGAGCAGCGAAGAAAGAAGTGAAGGACGAGAGAAGCCCAGACAAAAGAGCGAAGCAGCCAGTCGACTGTAATCATGACGCTGGTGCTCAGAGGAGGAGAAATGGACTCTCTCTTCCTCTTAGAGACTCATGGTGTTAAAACTATCCAAAAGGATTTTACAGGAGCATCTGAGAGTGGAATGAAATCTAGAATGTTTACACTTTATAAAAACCAAACCTATTGCCATATATAGTCGATTCCATCTCATGGCGACTCCATGTGTTTCAAACTAGAAGTGTGCTCCCTAGGGTTTTCAAGGTTGTGAACTTTCGGAAGCAGATCAGGCCGTTCTTCGAGGCTCCTCTGTGTGGGTTCAAACCACCAACCTTTCAGTTAGCAGCCAAGCACTTAACCCTTTGTGCCACCCAGAGACTCTGTTTATGCTTAATAGCAGTGACTATTAAGTGGAATTTCTATACTGGTAGAAGCAGGGCCGTGTGAGTTACAAGAAGTGACGTTCATGCTGGTAGCAGTTGCTGTTGGGTGCCCGTCCCAAATCACTTCCTCCCTCCTTCCTGACTGAGGGAGTCTTGATTATGTTTAAGAGCCTGTCCTTCCCCTGCGTGACTCAATGGTAAATACTGATCAGGTGAGGCCAATCGTAGTGGTCTGATTCTCTCCATTAGGGAATGGTTTAGGAGCAAAGGAGCCCTGGTGGCTCACTGGTTAAGCGCTTGGCTGCTAACCAAAAGGTCAGTGGTTTGAACCCACCAGCCACTTCGAGGAAGAAAGATGTGCCAGTCTGCTTCCATAAAGATTACAGCCTTGGAGAGACTATGTGGCAGTTCTACTCTGTCCTGTAGGGTCACTACGAGTCAGAACTGACTCAACAGCAATGGGTGGCTTGGGTTTAGGGGCAAGCATGTGACCCCACTAGTCACTGAGAGGTTAGAGAGCTAGAGGTCCCTAGGAAAGGGGTGTTTTTGTTGTGTGCCACCAAGTTGATTCCAACCCATGGTGATCCCATGTGAACAGTCTCATAGGGTTTCCTAAACTGTAATCTTTACAGGAGCAGATCACCAGGTCTTTTCTCCTGTGGGACCACAGGTGGGTTCAAAACGCCGACCTTTCAGTCAGCAGCTGAGTGCTTAATCAATACGCCACCAGGGCTCCTTGGGAAAGAGGTAAAATGACTAAAAACATTCTCGTTCTATTCTTGGGAGCAGTAGACTTTTCTTCTGGACCATGACACATCATTAGATGTTGATCAGGTGGCCCTTTCCATCCACCCATGGTTAGATCCACCTCCTTTGTCAATCAGGCCATACGTGTATCCAGCATGTGGACTAGCAGAGTGGAAGAAAAAGCAGGGGAAACAGATGCTTTTGTGCTTTATCTGGGTCTAATGCAAGGGGGTGATTTACTGGAAGACACAAAGTCCTGAAAGGGAAGCAGTGCCTGGGAGCGTTTTCAGTGTCCTGGTGAATATGGCTCCTCTGCTTTGAGAATGGCGACAGTTCCTTGCTCTAGGTTTCCCTGGAAGGGTTATTTCACAGTTCTCTGATCAAAGCAGCCTGTGGCTGAGGAAGTGAATAATGTCATTCTCACATTTTACATAGCTTGTTCCCCACACATCAGAGCTTGGCTCAAGGGCTCTGTGATGGTCATATACCCCCAACAGGAACTGAAAAGTAGGCATAGTGGGGCTAGAAAGTATACTGCACTCCTTGAAATGCCTGTCTAGTGTGTTACTGAACCTCTGATCATAAGCAAGGACTGCCAAATTACCTAAAACAATTCACCTTGTAGCACCTAAGGAAAAAAAAAAATCTGTGTTTAAAAGAACAAATTTGAAAAGCCATTATTGCTTTCTCCCCTTTTGGATTCTTCGTCCTGATTACCCTGCTTTGCTGCAAGGATGTCTAAATATTGTCACCTCTTAAAGCCAGTCTTCTCGTGCTGTGTGTACCCTGGGCTGCATGCTATGGAGAACAGCCAAGGGCTCCTAAGGGCTCCTACTTGCCCAGAATTCCAGGCAGGACACTAATCCTGCCCTAGGGTAGGAATGGGCAGAAGTCCAAAAGGAAATTCTTTTGGGGGCAAAAAGGGGAGGGATATCTGTTATTTGTGGCTGAGTACATCTTTTGAACACCCTCTCTTCTTTTTGATGTTGCTGCTGTTGTGTGCCAGCTAGTCGATTCCAACTCATAGTGACCCTATAGGACAGAGTAGAACTACCCCCGAGGGTTTCCTAGGCAGTAACCTTAAAGGAGCAGACCACCAAACCTTCTTCCGTGGAGCGGATGTTATGTTTGAACCACTTATCTCTCAGTTAGCAGCCCAGTGCTTAACCATTGCACCACCAGGGCTCCTTCTTTTTCATAGTGCCTAACAATTTTAGTCCCACATTCCCAAACTAGAACCCTTATGACTACATTTCCCAGCTTCTCTTGCAGCTAGACACAGGCACGTGACCTAGTTTCCACCAATCAGACACACCCATTCAAGAAAGCTTGGGAAGTGAGCCACTGGCACAGAGAAACTTTTCACAGGGCCTGTTGCTGCAGGCACAGATGTTGGCTGAGGCCAAGGCGGACCATGCAAACTCAGGAAGTTGTGTAGAGTGTTTCAGGGGGAGCAATGAGGTCGACAGCCATCTCATCCACCGGATCAGAGGCTTGTCTTTGGCCATTGACCCCGCTAGCTTATCCTTGAGCCTGTTACTCTGGGCTTACCTAATATCCTCTCATGCGTTTCTCCTCTTCTAAAACTACCCAGGTGGTACCCTGTTACCTGCAAGTAAAGAATTCCCTGACACAAGAGGCACACGCAGGTATGTGACATGACTCCGCTTGTAAGCAAGAGTTCCAAAAAGCTCTCCTTGGAGGGAGAAACTATCTCTTAAATACAGGGACTCTCATCATGACCTGGGCTTGGTATGGAGGAGTCCTGCCAGAGTCAGGAGATTTAAGTAGGCTGTTGCCATTTGGTCAGACTCAGAGAAAAACATCCTTTGCTACAAATAGGATCACATCTCTCCTGAAGAACAAAACAAGTGGCAGCCCATGTGGGGTCATCCTAGGAGCATTGCCTTATCGTTGGAAGACCTTTCCCTCCTTGCTTGAAATGCCACCATTAGAGATAGCTTCCCCTGAGTCTCAAAGGCTTTTTTTTTTTTCCCATCATTACGAGGGTCTAATCTGAGGGCAAGTCCTCCTGAGAGGGAGTACCCCTTCACCATTAGCTGCATGGCAGGTTTTAGTTGACACAGCTCAGGGCTGAGTTCTTGGCAAAGAGGCCCAAGAGGGTCCCAAATAGGGAAGAGGGGTCTATAGAGGAAGGTAGAAAACCAGTTACCATTGAGTCAATTCCAATTCATAGTGACCCTATAGGACAGAATAGAACTGCCCCCACAGAGTTTCCAAGGCTGTAATCTTTATGAAAGCAGATTGTCACATCTTTCTCCCACGGAGTGGCCGGTGGGTTCAAGCTGAAGACCTTTCAGTTAGCAGCCCAGTGCTTAACCACTGCGCCACCAGGGCTCCTTAGAGGAAGGTAGTAGGTCCCTGAAAACACATTTCACATACTTCTCAGGTCTGGCTCTGCACAAATTGTGAAACAATGCTGTTTAGAAGAAATTAGAAAGGATGCCTCACATCCCATGGAGTTCTTTGACAGTCAAAACAAGAGCAAGATTATCTCATTACTATTTCAAGTGTGATTTCCCTAAATGAAGGAAATCTAAACATATGATAAGAAGCTTCAAAGTATGTTCATGTGTAAACGCCTTGATAGAAATGGAACTGGTGAGTGTTACAAACCGCCAGGCCACACTCTCTGAAAATGGAAGAGAATCTCTTGCATTCATCTATCTTTTGCCACAGAGCTGACTAAATCTGGCTCTGGGGACTACTCCTCCCAGACTAGTGATGAAATTTTGAAGACAACAGTTGCTCCTTGCTAGGCTTAAATGTTATGAAAGGGGGTTAAAAATGAGGTGATGCAGAAGCCATTAAATCTGACGGCTTCGGATGTTTGAATGCCAGTTCCACTTACCATGTGACCTTGGGCAAGTCACCTGGCATCTCTAGTCCTCTGTTTCCTCATCTGTTAAATGGGAATGATAATTCTCAGCTTACAGATTGTTGCAAGGAATATATTAATAATGCAGGCAAAATACCTGGTCCACGGTAAGGGCTGGAGAAATGGGAATTATTAAGTGATGAATAGCACTTCAACCTAGCCCGTCCAATGGCAATGACAACAGGAATATCAGGTCTTTCCAGGAACTGCTAGGAAGGCTGTAAGTCACTACAGGGATTCAGTAGGTGGCCTTCAGTGGGGAGGACCACGGACAGTATCAAGCTAATGTTAATCTCTGCCACGCTGTTCTCTCATTTGAACTTGAAAAATAAGAGAAGTCCCTGCCCTCTGGAAAATGTGTTTAAGCTTTTATTGTGAATGGTTAACAGGCTGGGGGCTTGACTGTAATTGACAAAGAGCATTAATTGGAAGACTCTTTTTGGGTAATTGTTCACAGCAAACAAGTTCAAACAAGAAGACGCTGCTTGAAAACCATGAATTTAGTCAAGGTCGAAAGATACAAGAACAGTTAAGTGTTTTGCATAAAGGAAATTCCGTTGATGATCAGGTAGAATTGATGTTTGTAGAACAGTCTCTCATGGGTTTTGTTTCGATCCTTTGAGAGAGGCTGTCATTAGCCACTTAGCTGTGGGTGTTTTCCTTCACGCTGAACACCTGGAGCAGGAAGTCCGCCAACTTAAAACATATTAGGAAGAGTTAAGGAAACATTGTTAGTGATACCAAACCAGTTGCTATCGAGTCGATTCTGATTCCTGGCAACCCCACGTACTTCAGAGTAGAACTGTGCGCCATAGGGTTTCCACGGCTGTGATCTTTCGGAAGCAGATTGCCAGGTCTTTCTTCTGAGGTGCTTCTGGGTAGATTCCAACCTCCAGCCTTTTGGTTAGTAGCCCAGTGCTTAACAATCTGCACCACGCAAGGACTCCTCTGAAATCTAATACTGGAGAAAGATCCATTCCCAGCAAGCCATGGGTATTACCTGGGAACTTGTTAAAAAGGCAAATTCTTGGGTGCCCTAGACCTATTGAATCAGAAATTCTGGGGGCAGGGCCCAGAAATCTGTGCTTTAACCAGACCACCAGGTGATTCCGATGCAGGTTAACATTTGAGAATCACGGCTTTCACCTGAGAGAGAAATTAACATCCACTTTTTTTGTTTGTTTTCCGAGCCACTGCATGTTGAGCCACTTTTTCTTCTATCACCTTAGCTTGTACCCTGCCATGATTGCTTAGGTATGTTTTGACCAATGTTGGCCATTAAATGCATTATCCTCAGTAGTTTATTACTAAAGCAACCGCTGGGAAAGGGGATTATCAGGAAATATGAGGTTTTAATTCTTACTTTGCTTACTTTGGCAATGCCTCATTACACAAATCGAAGCTAGTTTCTGAATTGCACAGTTACACTTTATAAACCTCTGACTGTAAATGGGAGCCATGTGGGCAACTTGGGAAGAGGTGTTCATTTGGATTTCTGCCCATTCTAAATTTATTGTGGTTTGCTCCTAGTGGCTTCTGCTCGGATTAACTAAGACTGAAGAAAGAAGGAGCAGTTGTAATTTAAAAATACTTATTTGTTTCCATTTAGCACCCTTCGCCTGCTGAGATGAGAAAACACTTTCCACCCAGACCGAAGCTTATTACTTTTCCCCAGCTTCTCTGCCAATTTGGATTCCCCAACTTCCACAACAGCCATTTATTTCTAATAAAGGAACTCCTAGTATTCTCAGAGAAGGTATTACCTGCTCAGCAGCCCAATTGTTTTGACTAGTGTGCTAATGAGGCCAGGGCCTGGGGTTTGATTCCCACATAGGTCAATTAGCTTTGCTTCCTCCATGAGGCCAGGCTGCACTATTAAGGACTGCCATCCTGTTCGAAGGTGCCACCATCCATCTTGCCATAGAAGCCACTGGTCATAAAGGGACCAGCCAAGGAAGTCCCCCATTGGCTCCAAATACTGAAGCTGAGAGGTTTGGCTCAAGGGAATTGAAGTAATGCTGAAAGGAGAAGAGTTGTGTAACCCAGGAAGATCAAGCACTTGGAGGCCCACAAATGGTTGTGGGGTGGGTTGGGTTTTGGGCGGGGGCTGACTTCATTCTGCCCCTTCATAGACGCTGTCAGGGTAATCAGAGGATTATTAGTTATTCCTGATGGCATGTCATGTCTTCTATATTTGCAGCTTTCTTTAGAGTATTTCAAGTACTAAGAAAGAAGAACTTTCTAGGTCCCTGGGAGGCGTAAATGGGTTTGCCCTTGACTACAAACCTAAAGGTTGGCAGTTTGAAACCACCCAGTGATGGCACGGAAGAAAGGCCTGGCAATCAGCTTCCATAAAGATTACAGCCAAGACGATCCTATGAAGCAGTTATATCTGTAACGTACAGGGTCACCATGAGTTGTATATCACTAAATAAGTTTACATGTGAATCCTTTTCTAGCAGGGGACTGTTAAAATTAAGAAAGGATATCTTTCTATTCCCTCTTCCGATTTGATGGGAGAGAGCAGCCCCTTAAAAGTGAGGACAAACTTGCACATTTGTTCCTTTTCTATACCAGCCTCAGTAGTACATGTCCTGGCCCCATTTTTTATTTTCCACCAAATAAAGAAAAAGCCAAAAGCTGCAGAGAACAACGGACTGGGTTCAGATTACAAAGGGAACCCAAAGGACAATTTAAGCCCTCCTTAAAACTCAAAACAATCCCCAGCCACGTCCAGGATTATGGATTAAGCCCTGGCGCTGCTCTGAGCACTGTTTCATGTGGTAGAAACCACGGAGTAAAAGTTCCATTAATTGCAGAATAGAATTAAGGGATTTGTGAGGAGGGCACGGTTAAAAGAAAGATTAAGGTTAGCCTCGAAAATTATTAGCAGTAATTGCTAATGAAGTTCTGGAGCTCGTTTGCCATGATATAGTAGGTAGAGATCCTGTGCACATTTACTTAAATCTTTCTGAATTAAGAAAATATCCTTGTCATCAAAAGGTAGGAAAATGCTCAGAGTTTCTAACTACAGCTCTGGGAGAGCCAGCAACAGGGTTTGCTGTTTTATTACTAAAAATGGGAACGGAAAGCATATGTGGATAGTTTTTAATTTTAAAAAACGTCCTTCAACCTCTAAAAACTCCTGCTGCTAATTCTGGAAATGGTAGGCTAAATTATTAAACTTTGTTCTAACACTGAGAGATACATGAGTTTCTAACAGAACTAGTCTCTTGGCAACTCCTTTTTTTTTTTTTTTTTAATTTTTTTTCATTTTTGTTGTTGTTGAGAATATACACAGCAGAACATATGCCAATTCAACAGTTTCTACATGTACAATTCAGTGCCATTGATTACATTCTTCAAGCTGTGCAGCCATTCTCACCCTCCTTTTCTGAGTTGTTCCCGGTTAATGTAAACTCACTGCCCCCTAGGTTTTCTATCTTTCAACTTGCTGTTGTCAGTGTGAACCCATGTGGATAGATCGTCAAAGAGCATAATCTCAAGGCAGACATTCTCTACTAAACCAAAACCAAACCCACTGCCATTGAGTCGATTCCAACTCATAGCGACCCTATAGGACAGAGTAGAACTGCCTCACAGAGTTTCCAAGGAGCGGGTTTTAAGAAGGCCTCAGGGAATATTTTTGGTTTAAGGTTTAAGATTTAAAGATGGTAACTCCCTCTTTTGGAAAAGAAAAAAAAAAAAAATTTTTTTTTTTTTTTAATTGTAAGATGTTTTCAGTTTTTCATGAGGACATTTTCATTGAGGCAGAATTTCCAAAACAAGAGGAGTTGTAAACTGTTTTGGTTTGTGCAAAGACTAAACTGATTGTTGAACTTGTTTTTCTCATGACTGGTAAACCAGTTGCCGTCAAGTCAATTCCGACTCATAGTGACCCTATATGTCAGAGAAAAACTGCCCCATACGGTTTCTAAGGAGTACCTGGGAGATTTGAACTGCCAACCTTTTGGCTAGCAGTAGCAGCTCTTAACCACCATGCCACCAGGGTTTCCATATGACTGGTAAATATATCCAAAAGAAAGGTATCAATGTGTAAAATGACAATTTACTCAACTTGAGGTGGAACAAAATGGATGGGATTTCCAAACTTGTAAAAAGAAGAAAAAAGCATAACAACATATAGTAGAAAATCAAAGCCTGATCATAAAATGGTGATCTTTTTTTTTCAGCCTATTTTGTACACAGATAAGTATTGTCCCCTTTGAGGCAGCCACTCTCTGTGGCTGTCCACTCAGCCCTACAACACTGCTACTCAAGAGACCTTTTGGAGCTATTCTTTTGATTACCTTTAAAGTTTACAGAATACTCTTCTGAACATGGTGGGAAAATTTTGATCCTTGAATTTTTCAAAACATGCCAAAGATATGCAGGCTCAGAGAATAAGCAATTCAAGCTGGTTATTGCTTTTTTTGGTTCAAAATTGAGGAACTATAGATTAATAAAATGATTATGGGTGTGTGTGTGTGTAGGTATTTTATGAATGTACTATGAAACCTACTAGGAACCCTGGTGGCACAATGGTTAAGCACTCAGCTGCTAACAGAAAGGTCAGTGATTCAAACCCACCAGCCACCCTGAGGGAGAAAAGACCTGGTGATCAGCTCCTGTAAAGGTTACAGCCTAGTAAACCCTATGGGGAAGTTCTACTCTGTCACAGGGGGTTGCTGTGAGTTGGGATCGACTAGCCTCCAATGGCACACAACACCACTAGGAGGGTTAGTCCATTTCAATGTGTGTGAATTTATTTTAGAGGGTTTAGCGGTGGTGAGTGTTGTTACTCTACAGGAAAATGAGGAGAGCACTGCTGTTGGACATCTACCCCCAGAAACTCCAAGAGAAGTTGGCCAAGAGACGGCATGGCCGCCCAAGGGGCTGAGAAGTCAATCACAAATTCACGACGTTCTCAGAACTGTGTGGCCTATCAACACAGAGGGGCGGGAAGAAGGACACCTGTAACACAGGTGTGGGCAGGGCTTCCACTGCAATAGACTCACGTAGGGCAAGGTTGGCACTTAATTTTCTCTTTGTTGATTTAATTCTGATTTTCTTTCTGAGTAAAAGCTTCCAGAGACTTTCTGATGCTTAATGCAACTATGAACTTTTATTACACATTTTGCATATGAAACCTACTGTAGACTAAAGGGTAAAAACCGTGGAGTCCGTTCCAACTCATGGTGACCCCATGCATGTCAGAGTAGATATGTGCTCCACAGGGTTTTCAGTGGCTGGTTTTTTGGAAGTAGCTCACCAGGCCTTTGTTCTGAGGTGCTTCTGGGTGGACTTGAACCTCCAACCTTTTGGTTAGCAGTTGAGCACTTTAGCCATTTGCACCACCCAGTGAAACACAAAGCCTGACTCCAGGGAAGAAGCTTGGCAAAGCCAGTGGCTTGGCAAAGCTAGTCCTAGGCCTTCTGCATAGCGGTCATCATTTGAAGACTTAGAGATCATGGAAGGAGATTTCCAAGCACTAAGAGTGGAAAGCAATATTATTTATTGTCAGAAACATGGAGAAGCAAGGCCTGCTACTGCCTCCTGCCTCCTTCATGTTTCAGGTGAATGAGATCATTCCCCAGAGTTGTCTCCCATGGCAGCAGAGTGTCCCAGGCTCTTGTTCTGGTTCTACCAGTTAAAAGCTATGTGACGAATCTCTGTTTTCTTACCTCTAAAATGGAGAGAATAATAAAATCTTCCTCATAAGACTGCTGGGAGCATAAGCCAAGGAAATGGGGGTAAACTGCTTAGCCCATTATAGTAAACACTTAGAGCTATTATTATTACTATTGCTGCGATTATTACATATTTTGCCTTTTATCATACATTTCACAGAAATGTCTTTAAAGTTAATAACCACCTCCTCTTTCAGCTGCTTGCTTTCTTCCTTTAAATTTTATTCTCTCCTTTATCCTACTTACTGTCCTTTGTATCTAAACAATGCCAGTTTGATATCATTATTTTTCCCTGACCTCTATAAAATCATATATAGAACAAATCCATTGACCTCAGATATGTTCACCAAATTTTGAAATATTAGGATGAAACTTGAACTAGGTAACCTTGAAACCAATACGAGGAAATACTAGTTTGTATAAAGGGTAGCAAACAAGAAAGCTGTCTTATAAAAACATCTGTGAATAGGCTCTCCCCTCCACTGCCTTGTGTTTATAAAAAATAAGAATATTTGTAGATTCACCACGATTTATACAAACAGTCTATGGCCTCACTATTCTGGTAGGGTCTGGTAGTTAAAAAAAAAAAAATCTATCAGTGAGAAGAGTCAGAAATAGGAGGACAAAATTGAATATGTGGCTAGTGGCCTCCATGAACAACTGCCTCCTATGTCATAGGACCAGAAGAACTGGATGGTCCCCGGCTCCCATTACTAAACATTTTGATCAAAGATTCTATAGAAGAATCCTAATCAAAGGGGGGGAAATACAGAACAGAATTTAAAACTGTCATGGAATCTAGACTTTTTGAAGCCATGGAGGCTGGATGAACCCCTGAAACTACTGCCTTGAGAAAATCTTTGAACCTTAAGCCAAAAATATCCTCTAAAATTGTCTTCAAACCAAATAGTAGTTTAGCTCGATTAATGCAGAATGTCTGCCTTGAGCATTGTGCTCTTTTAAAGAACTATCTATATGGGAACAACTTGACAACAGCAACCAGAAAGGCTAGATAGGAAGCGCTGGGGGTGGTGAATTCATGTTAAAGAGGGAGGAACAACTCAGAAAAGGAGGGTGAGAATGGTTGTACAACTTGAAGAATGTAATCAATGTCACAGAATTGTACATGTAGAGATTGTTGAATGGGTGTGTATGTTTTGCTGTGTATATTTTCTACAACAAAAAATAAAATAAATATTAAAAAAGAATTCCATCAATTTATAATTGCTTAGTCCTAAAGTGGAGTTTGGAACCAACCCCCTTTTGATGCCCTAAAAGGAAAAATAACCAATTATGTTGAAAGGAGAAGATAACATGGAAACCGTCTCCTACTTTGCTTAGCATGCATTGGTGTTGGCTTAATTAACGTGGTGGCCTTGGAGGCCTGCATCATGAACAATTTTATTCTTCTCTGCTCTAACTGGAAACCCTGGTGGCATAGTGGTTAAGTGCTACATTTGCTAACCAAAGGGTCGGCAGTTTGAATCCGCCAGGCACTACTTGGAAACTCTATGGGGCAGTTCTACTCTGTCCTATAGGGTCACTATGAGTCGGAATCGACTCGAAGGCACTGGGTTTGGTTTTTGGCTGCTCTAACTGCCCCTCCTTCCAAGTCTCCCCAAACACCCTGCTCCCTGCCTCCCCAGTACATTAGTTTTACCTTCAAGTTTGGAACCTACATCTTTAAAGTTGCTGCTGTCCTCTGACTCCCAGGTAGGCTGGCGATGGCCCAGGGGCTTGCGTGGAGGTGGCTGACTGCTTCTGTTCCCCTTCGCTTCTATGAGGCCCAGCAAAGTCCTGGCGGCTTCTTCCCACTTCTTACGTTCCCTCAGCTGTTGCTTCCGGTTCCCTCCCTTATCAACATACAGGGGCTCTCCTGTGCTCTTTTTCCCCATCAAGTGCCCTGTAAATGACAAAACCAAAGCAGAATGCCACAAATTTTACCAAAGGGAGTGAGATGAATGAACAAGAAATTAAAAAGCACACGAACTTTTTTTTGCTGCTTCCTCCTAAAAGCCGAACAAAGAGCATTTTATTATTAGGGTTTAGTTCATCAATAACTGATTTTTCTCTGTGTTCAAAAATGCAATGAACTGGACAGAATTCAGAGCTGCAGAACTCAGTAGCCCTGTGAGTGGTCCCAGCACTTCCACTAACTAGCTAGGTGACCTTTGCCAAGTCATTTAGCCTTCCCACATTTTAACTTTCTCAACTATAAAATGAATAGTTTGCACTAGATGAAATCTAAGGAACCTTCCATGGCTAAAATTCTCTCATCAATTCTGTGTGCACCAAATTCCATTCCCACCTGAATGATGGAGTTTAAACATCCTCCCCGGCAATTCTGAATTGCTGCTGAAAAGAAAGTCTCAATGTTTTTCTTTGTGTGATTAAGAGGAAAAGAAAAAAAGGCGTCGTTTTCCCCTTCTCTGTAATACTAATGTACCAAAGGACTTTGTCACTTAAACTTTCTCAGAATTTTAGCTGAGATTGAATCTAGGGAAGTTCACTGAGAAGTGACAATTTGTTGAAGTTCACCGAGAAGTGACAATTTGTTGAGAATGTAATGAAAAACACATTGAAAACAAGTTCTGACTAACACCTCTCAGCCACCTAAGTGTAGAATTTTCCCTTGGATGGCTATAGTGGAGAGTGATACTCTATCAACAGCCTCCAGGGACATGCAGCAGCCATGTAAGTAAATAAAAGCTGCCGTGGAGGCCAAACCAGTAAGAACATGGACATTGACGTATGCAAGTGGGGATAACACAGGGTCGGGAGGAGGCCTGGAATTCAAAATCTGCGTTCTAAACACATTAGCCCATTGCTTAAATATACTCACGGTATCTTCCCGACTTTCTTTAGTTGATTTCTCCTGTCTCTCTATAATTGGGTTTCATAGTACCTTTGAATTTCTAACATTAAGAAATCTCTGGTGCCTTCGATTTAATGCTCACATGAAAAGAGCTCTTTGTGGATCCAGTGTTGCCTGGGATTAGAAATATTTAAGGCAAACATCATGCGAATAACCTTTGAAAGACGTTTTGTCACTGAAAACTGAGAGGACTCTTTCCAAAAGTTCTGTGTACCATCAGTGACTTTACAGAGGAGCCCTCCTGTGACTTTATTGCTTGTATATGTATTTATTTTTGTTGTTGTTGAGAATAGACACCACAAAACATACACCAATTCAAGAGTATCTGCATGTACAATTCAGTGACCCTAATTAACATCCTTCAAGTTGTGCAACCATTCTTACCCTCCTTTTCTGAGTTATTCCTCCCCCATTAACATAAACTCACTGCCCCCTAAGTTTCCTATCTAATCTTTCAAGTTGCTATTGGCATTTTGGTTCCATGTAGACAGTTCTTAAAAGAGCATAACACTCAAGCAGACATTCTTTACTAATTAAAATATTGTTTCATTTTAAGAAGGTGTCAGGGAATATTTTTGGTTTAAAGTTTAAAGATTATCTCAGAGCAATAGTTTCAGGAGTTCATCCAGCCTCCATGGCTCCAGAAAATCTAGAATCTATGAGAATTTGAAATTCTGTTCTGTATCCCCCACCCCCTCCTTGATCAGGATTCTTCTATAGAATCTTTGGTCAGAATGTTCAGTAATGGTAACCGGGCACCATTCGGTTCTTCCAGTCTCATGGCAAAGGAGGCAGTTGCTTATGGAGGCAATTAGCCAAACATCCATTTCCTCCTCCTATTCCTGACTCTCCTTCTTCCTCTGTTGCTCCAAGCAAATAGAAACCAATTGTTGTGCCTTGGATGGCTGCTTGCAAGTTTTTAAGACCCCAGGCACCACACAACAGACTAGGGAGGTAGAACAGAAGCACTAAATGCATATTAGGCCAATTAACTGGAATGTCCCATGAAAGTGTGACCCTAAATCTCCAAGCCAAGAAACCAAATCCTGTGGGGTGTTTGGTTGTACATAAGCAGCCTCAACAGCTGCTCTTTTTTTGTTGTTGTTGTAAATATTCTATCACACAACTTTTGCCAAATCAACTTTTTACAGGTGTACAACTTACAGCAATTACATTAATCGGCTGTGCAACCCTCCCTTAATGTGATTCTTCCATCACCGTAAACAGAAACTCAGTACTCCCCAAGCAATGTGCTTGCATATGTATTGCAACTTTCAGCTTACAGAATTTTAAATGTGGATTGTTTCATTTGATCCACACCATAATAAGTTGAGTGAAAGCAAGACTTGCCAAAGGACACTCAGTTGTAAGCAAAGGATTAAAATCAGTTCACAGCCCAGATTCTACTACATTACATTGCCTCAAAGTGTCCTTTAACTTCCTAAGAATATAATGCAGTTAAAACTCATTCTGGAGGCTGGAATTAAGGATATGGTCTGCAAAAAGGCTCTCTAATGTTATAAAAAGGAATCGGGATCACATATTAGTATATCATGACTCATGATGTGACTCAGAAAAATGACTTCTGTGAATATTGGGATGCCTTAAAATCAGGTTTTCCTGTACTGGAGTGTGAGTGCTTACTAACACTTATGATATAACACATCACACAATTTCAAGACCTTACTGAGAACACGGTCTCAATTCAAGGACTAGAATCCTGAATGGCTGGCTCCTCACTTACTGGCTTGGCCAACTTGGTGTCTTGATGTCCACTCAATAACCTTGCCTTCAACCATCATGGCGATGATTTTGCCCAACTTTCCAGGAAGTAGCAAAGCATTTGGCTTTATTTATGTGGAGGAAATTGAATCATGACAATGGGGAAGCAGGGTTAGAATCCTGATGCTCCCAGTAATGACCTCAGTCACTCTTGCCCTCCCTAATGGCCTACCATCTAGTTAGGGTGCTGCAAATGAGAAAGTGAAGCAGAGGGGCAGGCAACGGGGATATATGATTAACAAGAACTTCATTCTTGGCAGATCTGGATAGTTTGGTGGACATTCCTGAAATGGAAGGACAAAAAGGTCCTCCACTCTGTGATTGACTTAACAGAGATCCTTGGGACCCTATGCTGAATTTTTGTACAATATTTGCATGAATGGTGGGTGAGTGATGTTCAACCTCTCAGGCCCAGAGACTGGTTATTAATAAAAGAGCGCCATCTATTACATTCCAGGAAGCACACATTCTCTGGCTCCTATTTCAATTTTGAGCTGGCTACTGCCAACCAATCATCTCCATGGCAACACGGTTGTGATGCCCACTCCTACCTGTCCCCGTCCTCATTTATCATATGTCCATATCATAACAATAATAATAAATCTCTCAGAATACATAAAAAGACAGGTACTTGGGGGGGAAAAAAAAACAACTTTGGCCCAAGAAAAAAAGTTTTGGCCTTTTTAATCACTTAAAGATATCTCTAAAGGGCAGGTATAAAATGCAAATGAATTTTCTAGAGGTCAAAAACTTGAAAATTATCCCAGTTGAGGAAAAACTGCATCAAGACCTAGATGGAAGTATTGAGTTCTTCTAAGAACTAGTCTTACTGGAGCCACGCAAACTATATTTCACAGTTTCTGGGGCAGGCCCACGATGTAAAACCATCCTGCAGTTAAACCCTGGTGTTTTAGAATTCGGCCTCCAAAGATGTGCCTCACATCCCCAGAGAATCACACCTTGGATCATTTCACGGCTGCCCAGGAGATATTTACCAGGATTAGGCTTTGATATGTATTTTCATCTCACAAACAAAACATTTTCATGAACAGCATGCCAGATAAGAATCTATGAAGTTTTGAAGGTGTTGACTTGTCTTCTATTGCTATGGCATGTTTCTCTCTGCTGGACTAAAGAAAATCACTTATCGACCTGCAAATGTGTGCTAACAGCTTCCTCCTGGGCACCACCATGTAGATTGAGTTGGATATAATGAAAACTAAACTGCGTGCCTTCCATGATTGAGGGGAATAGACATTTACTTGGAATAGGGAAAGCTAAATTAAAAATTTAGCAGTCACTCATTCTTGTCAACATTAACATTTCAGCAGAGGGCTTGTCTACCCAAAGTGAACTTTATCTTAACCACAAAGTGTTTTCAGGCCCAAACGTCATTTCTGCTTCACCTCCCTCTCTCCTCCTCAACTCTACACAGCCAGCAAAGGGAGAAAAAGAAAAACGAGTATGTCTGAGAATAAATAAGAGTGCTTGGGCTTGCCTCTGGTCAATATACTTGAGGGCTGGGGATCCCCAAGAACCACCATAAAGGGTGATTAAACGCCAGACTCCTAAATACCTGGAGCAGATGAGCTCTGGAGCTACAGCAAATTAAGGTTGGGTTGCACCAAAGATAATTTGGCACTGTCTTTTTGGTTTTGTTTTCTTTTGGTTTGGTTTGGCTTCTCAGCAAGGAACCCTGGTGGCACAGTGGTTAAGAGCTTGACTGCTAACCTGTAAGTCAGCACTGGAACCCACCAGCCGCGCTCAGTGGGATCAGAATTCAACTAGATAGTAATGAGTTTGGTTTTTTGGTTTGGCTTCCCAGCTGACTCTCATCCTCACTTTGACCTGCAAGCGTTAAAAAAAAAAATTTTTTTTTCAAGGGTTACCTAACAATAATTAGCCTTTTTAGTACGAAAAATGTGAAAGAGCAAAAAGAGGCTGGAAATCTGGAAGTTTCATCCCACATTTCCAGCCCACTGGCTGGTGGCTGGATCAGGAAATGGCCACTTTCTCTCACCTCCCAAAAGCCCTTTTAAAGAAAAGTGTCAATTCTCTGGCTTAACACCTTCTAAGTACCTCCTCCTGCTTGAAATGCAGGTTTCTCAGCATCACCTATCCCAGCCCCTGCCCTGCATACCAGACTCTGGGTTCACCATGTCCTCCATAAATCACAAATACAGTCACCCTGGGTCTTTAAGACTTGGCAAATGATTTTTTTGAACAACAATGGAAACTACTCTGTTCCAACCCAGAGCTCTTGATTTCTCTGACAAAGGCAGACACAGCACAGAGCAGCTAAGGGTCAGACTGTTCCAGCCCCACCCCTGCCCCTAAATTCTTCCTAAAAAAAAAAAATTGCAGTCCAGTCGATTCCGACTCATAGCTACCCTATAGGGCAGAGTGGAACTGCCCCATAGGGTTTCCAAGGAGCAGCTGGTGGACTTGAATTGCGGACCTTTTGGTTAGCAGCCAAACTCTTAACGACTGCGCCACCAAGGCTCCAAATTCTTCCTAGGCACAGAAAATTTATGGATGGTTGATTTTCAATTAGCAGGTACCTTTCCAACACGTCCTCCCCATCTGCTAAGTAGATGACCAAGAACATAGTGATACACACGCGCACACACACTAAATCTGCTTAAAGGGTCGACAGCTTCCCAGAAAATGTTGGAGCTGGCTTTATGGGCCTGGGGAGTCAGTTTCTGAGGAAGCTGGGCGCTTTGCATTTGCCGGGGGTGATGTTGGGCGAGGCCGAGAGCCCGCGGTGACGTTAGGGGAGCAGAAAGCGGCCGGACCCCTCCCTGCCTCCCAGTAGCCCAAAAGCTGAGGTGCGCGCTCTCCACCTGCCCGGCCGACCTCTCCGCCGGGACTTCGGGGACAGGGACCAGGGACCCTCCAATCCTGCGCCGGGAAAGCAGGAGTCGTTGGCCGAAGGCCGGAGAGTAGTTAGAGGAGCGGCGGGGTCGTGGATCTAGAGAGGAAGAGAGAAGAGCTGGGCTCAGCGCGCAGAGAAGCAGGGGCAGTTCAGTTCACCGAGCGTGGAGCCCGCTCCACGGACAGAGGGCGGATTGGGCAAAGGGAAGGGGCAGACAATCTCTGTAAGAAAGAAGAGAAGGACTGAGAGAACTCAGAGAACCATAAGCAGAGGCGGGATGCAGGCGCTGCCCGCTGCCCAGATTTGAAACCTGGTCGAGCGCCCTGAGCCCGGGTCCCCGCACCTGCGGCTGAGCTGGCGCGGAAACGCAGCCCGGACTCCAGCCCTGGTGACCGGAGGCGACGCCACCAAGTGGACCCGCGATTGGGATGCGCTCAGGGGCTCGTTCCCCAAAGTTGTTCAGGGAGGGACCTTGCAGAAAGGGTAAGAGTGGGCTGATCAAGGAGGCGTCGAGCATGTGCAGAGGTTGGGTGGCCTCCTCCGCCTGGGGAGTGTCTGGGCAGCGGCTCGAAGGCTTGGGCGCCCTGGAGAAGAGGGTGGCAAAGGACTACGGGACCGCGCTGCTGGAGTCGCTCCTGCGGCTGCTGAGGAACCCACGGGCTCCCCGGGCTGCGGATCGGTGGTGTGGAGTTTGGGGAGAACCGGTAGAAGAGTAGAACCACCGGCACCCCGAGCCGGTTCCTGGAGTAGCTGAGGTGGGAGCCCCTGGGGCTAGTCCCTGAGATGAGAGCGCGGGGACACTCACCCACTGCCCAGTGGTTGCCGCGCGGGTACATCTTGGTCAGCACAGGGCCTCCGCCCGCCGGCGCGGGGGCCGTCTGTCCCCCGGGCGCGGGGCAGAGCACCAGCGCCAGCAGGACGAGCGGGAGCTCGCGGCCGCACATGGTCCCGCGGGGAGCGCAACGCGCGGCGAGGCTGGCGCGAGCGCGGGAGCAGCGGGACCTCCGAGTGCTGCCGCCGCCGCGGTGCCGCCTCCACTCCGCCAGACTTTATATGCAGCCCGGGCGGGGCTGGGGGCTCGGCGCGGCGGACCCGGCGCTCTGACGTCTCCCTCCCGCGTCCGGAAAAACCATCCATCTCCGGCCGAGTGATGACAAGGCTGGGTGCGCGCTGCCCCTGCTCCCTGCCCCTGGTGGTCCGTCCTCCTTCCGCACATGGGATTCATTCCTCCCCTCCAAGCCTTGGCGCCAACAGTTTAGTGAACTTCCCCCTCCCCAGCTCCACTGGGTGCCTCCCGCCGTAGCTGCTTCCTGCTCCCGCCAGGGGGAGCAATGACCCTGCGGCCTGATTCCGGGGGCGGGGGCCGAGGGGCGGGGGGCGGGGGGGCGGAGGGGAGTGGGCACCTCGGATGGCTTCTCCAGGCACGGCTCTGCTGGAGGGCTTTGGCACCGTTATGGAAAGAGCTTCAAGATTCTCCAGGGGTCCCTGGGTGGCGCAAGCGGTTTGCAATCGCTTGGAACTCACCCAGGGGCACTGCAGAAGAAAGGCCTGGTGATCTTCTTCCCTAAAGATTGCAGCCAAGAAAACCCTGTGAAGCATCTCTACTCTGTAACTCACGGATGGGGTTGCCATGAGTCGGTATAGCCTCCACAGGCAATGGGGTTTGTGTGTGTGTGTGTGTGAGTGTGTGTGTGTGTGTTCTGATTCTCCAGGCCTTCCTCCTCCATAGACCACCTTATCAGCACCCCAGCCCATAGACTTTCAGACTCTTGCCTGCCTCTTACACACACACACTCACACCACCACCAGCAGCACCCTCACTCCACCCCGGTTTTTAGGGCTGCTCCTGCCCATTTATAGGAGATGGAAGATGGAGCAGGAAGCACCAGCTCTGTGTATAAAGAGTCAATGCAATACTTTCACTATACACATCCACTCTTTCACAAGCACCCTTATAATGGATGAAGATAATGCTTCTTTGTCTATTTCCATAGGCAGTGCCAGCCAAAAAGCTCTAACTGTCCCCAAACTGCCGTCACACACCCCTCTGGAGTTGTTTAACTCTCTTCTACCGTTTTCAGATGTGAAGAAAGGTGACCGGCTCAACTCCTGAGGTTCTAAACGCCATGGATACAAAGGGGCCGGGCACCATAGCGATGCAACAATAAATAGAACCTGGCAGGATGCTGTTGCCCACGTTTTGGCTGCCGGAGCTGGTGGTGTATTTGTGTGTTCCTGCAGGCATGTCCCTCACCAAGTGCTGGTGAGTTGCCTCTCTGGTAGGTCTCTGGTGTTCCGTGTCAACACAGTGTTGATGGTGTTCCTGTGACAGTGTTCACAGGAAGTTGAAATCGTGCACACTTTTCACTGAGTGTTTGGTGACTCAATACATTTGTGCCACTCCGGGATGACTACACGTACACGTTGTATGGCTGTGTATCCTTGGGCTTGGAAAGGAATTTCCCTGCATGGGTCTGGCTATAAAGCCGGTCACCATATAAAAAAAAAAAATGTTAGTTTCAAGATCACTGACAGTAGCCAAGGAAATATAGTAATACTATCCCGAGGGAACGAGCCAAGTGAAAATCAAGAGGAAAGAGTCCACACCTGGCCGAAACCCCATCCCTTTTAGGTTCCCACCTCTGCATGCCATCCCCAGGCTCTGTCAATAAGCAGATGTTACATTGTCAGGTAAGGGATCATTGTAGGCTTGCTGCCTCCCACTTGGCAGCAAGCTTGCCTGTAGGAGGATTTGGTCTTGTTCCTCTGTGTGCCTGCAGAGTACATGGATCATAAACTAAGAAAGAAAGAAAACAAACCTATTGCCATCGAGTCAATTCCAACTCATAGTGATCCTAGAGGACAGAATAGAACTGCCCCATAGGGTTTCCAAAGCTGTAATCTTTACGAAAGTAGACGGCCACATCTTTCTCCCTGAAGAAGCTGGTGGATTCAAACCTCCGACATTTTGGTTAGCAGCCAAACACTTAACCATTGCACCACCAGGGTTCCTGGATCATGGTGGTGATTGATAAATGTATGATGAATGAATAATTGATCTAAGAGATCCTCAGGTCTAAATGCCTTCAACAACCCCAGGCCTTTAGAGGAGCATTAAACCCTTATTTCCCCAGATTAAGTTGTAGGGGAAAAAAAGTCATTTCCCCTTAATTCAATCAAGATGATTTTAGAATCTTTTTATTCCTTTTTAAAAAAATTAATTTTTTTATTGTGCTTTAGATGAAGGTTTACAGAGCAAATTAGTTTCTCATTAAACAATTTATACACATATTGTTTTGTGACATTGGCTGCCAACCCCACCAATGTCAACACTCTCCCCTTCTCGACCTTGGGTTCCCCATTCATATTTTAGAATCTTTTAAATGGAGTTACCCCCCCACAAAACTGAGGGAAAACCACTGTAAAATCATTAAAGCATAGAAACCATTCTACAGAAAACACAACTCTCCTACCAGTCCCAGCAGCCTGCTGCTTCTTGTTTCCATTGTAGGCCAGGAGGTACCCAGGCACCTATATTCACCTCTGCTCTGGCTCCGAGCTCCCCAGCCCGCAGGCTGTCTGCGCTAAGACTCAGGCTTGGACATGCGGCTTGTTTGGCATCCCACGGGGCAGCAACCATATAGATCTTGTTCAGGACTACATCCCTCGTGCCTGGCCCAGTGCTGGGCACAGAGAAGTGACTCAATAGCTATGCATTGTCCTGCAGGTATAGGAGCCTGAGTCCAGTCCCCAAGACAATCATTGCTACAAGTTAGAGAAAAAAACCATTACAACTTTGATTCAGCTAGTATTGGATGAGCCACAATTGATCCTGGTTGGATGTCTTCTCATTGTACCTTTCAGCATCTTCATCACAGCCCTGCCAGGGAGAGATGATTAACGCCACTGACTTAGTTATGAGAAAGCTAAATGAGTGTCTATTCACACATACCTTTGGCTTGTTACATGGCCACTGTGTCCACCCCAGCACCCTCTATAAAGGGCAACTTTTCACATAGCGTCCTGACTTCTGCCTTTATTGGGAACTGCCACCGTCTCGCAGATTCTTGATTCCTGATTTCTAAGAGAGAAGTGTGGTTGGCCCAGCCCTTATTGTGATCCACTTCCCAGGCTAAAGGTCACCCAGTAGCTCATGGACGCATGAGCCCAGTATATCCAATCAGCTGTGGTCACAGGGGCAGAAACACACAGTGGCAGTGGCCACTCCTCTGGGCTCTGGGCGGGGTATGTTCCCTGAAATGAAGGCAGGGGCGAGGAGGGCTCCCAAATGTTTCATAGACAAGGGCCCTTTGTTCAGATCCTCAAGTACAACTGTATGGTGCCTGATATTCCATCGTTTGTGCTGTTTGCTTTTAGCTCTGTGATTCCCAACCATTTCATCACCAAAGGCAGTTTTTATTATTTTCTCCCATAGGGTTTGTGTTTTGACAGGCTCGTTACTGTTAAACCTGCCATATTTATTTAATTTCTCATTTTTATTCATCGAAGACATAAGGAATGGGCCATCAGAATTTCTAATCATGTTAAAATAGCCAGGATTATCATAGAGAGTTAATGTAATCCAGCCTAAATCAACAAAACATTGCATTTTAGTTATTCTTTTTAGAGCCATCTTCAGGATTGTTGGTGTGCTGTAGTCCATTGTTGCAACCACTGTACTTTGAGTGCCTTCCAACCCAGGGGGCACATCTTCCAGCACTGTATCTGACAATATTCTGTCATCATCCATAGGGTTTTCACTGGGTAACTTTCAGATGTAGATCACCAGGCCTTTCTTCCTAGTCTACCTTAGTCTAGAAGCTCTGCTGAAATCCGTCCACCATGGGTGACCCTACTGGTATTTGAAATACTGGTGGAATAGCTTCCAGCATCACAGCAACACACAAGCCACCACAGTACGACCAGCTGGCAGACGGGTGGTAATCCTAGGGTATAAGGATGGTTCAGTGAGATCATGTGGATCTATTAACTAACAACTACTTTTATTATTTTTAATTAATAATTATGGAGAACTGTAATTAGGACAAGAAGGAGCCCTCATGGCGTAAGGGTTAAGTGCTCAGCTGCTAACTGAAGGGTCAACTGTTTGAACCCACCAGCAGCTCCATGGGAGAAGGATGTGGCAGTCTGCTTCTGTAAAGATTACAGCCTTGGAAACCTTATGCAGCAGTTCTATTCTATCCTATAGGGTTGCTATGAATCGGAATCAACTCGATGGCAATGGTAGTTAGGACAAGCCAATTTCTGTCTTATATTGTGAGTTTCAAGATGGCATCATTTCCTTGTTTAGTGCCTAACTCAATGCCCTTTGTTAATTTAATCCCCTGAGGATGTGATCATACAAGTAATAGCTGCCACTTAAACCCGTTGCCGTTAAGTCAATTCTGACTCATAGCGACCCTGTAGGACAGAGTAGAACTGCCCTTTAGAGTTTCCAAGGAGCACCTGGTGGATACAAACTGCTGACCTTTTGGTTAGCAGCCATAGCATTTCACTACTACGCCACCAGGGTTTCCAGCTGCTACTAGGTGAGCATCTATTATGTGCCAGGAGCTGTGCATGGCTGTTACATGAACTCCTCATTCAATCTTCACAGCAATCCTGTGAAGTAGATGCTATTAGTCCCATTTTACATATGAGGAACCTGAGGCTCATAAAGATGAAATAACTTGCCTGATACCCAGATGGTAATTGGCAGAGCCAAGAATCAACCTCAGATCTATCTGATTCTGAATGCTGAACGTGAAAAATTTGGTACGAATTAATTTGTTTGTCATTCTAGGACTTTTCTGAGGCTTGACAAATTTCACCACCCAGAAGGCATAAAATGGGTATAAAAGGATAATTTAAAAAGCAATATCGGGGATCATTTCTAAAAAACCCCTTGGTGAAATCTCTCTGCAGACTCCTTTGTTTGCTTGTTTTTCTCTCTTCCCACCCCCACCCCACCCTGACTCTAGATCTGTGCAGACCGCCTTCCAACTTGTATGTGGAAGTAGGCGGAAGCAGTGGGAACATACACATTTGCTTTCTGGAGAATAACACAGGCTCATAGTTTTGGTTACAGCCAGGATGGCCAAAGTCCCAAAATATAGCCCACAATGTCTGCAGCTGAAAGTACATTTCTGAGATTTGTCTACCTGAACGCTTACCACACAGTCCTCCTTGTAATCCAGGTATTCACGGCACTTTGCTGATTAACTCCCATGATTTTCTAAGTTCCTGGGAGACCAGAGGGGGAGATCATCCTAGACTAAAGAATGGAATAAACTTTGCAGTTTTTCATCCTTGGCACTGTTCATATTTGGGGCTAGCTAGTTCTTTGTTGTGGGTAATTCTTTGTTTGGCTGCCCTGTGCACTGTAGGATGTTAAGCAGCATCCTTGGCCTCTACCACTAGATGCCAGAACCACCCCCGCCCCCAGCTGTGACAACCAAAGTGTCTCCAGACATTGTCAATTGTTTGCTGGTTGAGAACCCCTGGTCTAAGCTAACTGCTTGTCCTCCCTTACTGCATCCTTGCCCCATGCTCCTCCAGCCCACACTTTAACATCTCCAGTGCTACATACTCATTGGTTCTCAAGACTACCCATCCCCATCTTTGGAGAACACATCCATCATGTAGTCCTATTCTGCCCTGCCCTCTGTTCTTCATGACACTCCCTCAAGTGTTCACAGACACCATTGTGCCCACTCTCTGATTCTTCTCTACACTAGATATTCCCGGTTCCTTCAACCGCTCCTCAATGGGCTTAGTGCTCCACCAACCAGTTGCTATCAAGTCAATTCTGACTCATGGGGACCCCATGTGTGTAAGAGTAGGACTTGTGCTCCATAGGGTTTTCAATGACTGGTTTTTGAGAAGTAGTTTGCCAGGTCTTTCTTTAAGATGTCTCTGGGTATACTCGAACCTCCAGCCTTTCAGTGAGCAGCTGAGTGCATTAACCGTTTACACCGCCCAGTGTGTCTACTTCTCCTTTAAAACTGAGAAGGTTTGAGAGAAGGGGATGCTGAGAATGATCATGAAAGAATCACTTCCTTGGATCACCTCAGAGCATTGGCCAAGAGATCTGTTAAACATGGAGCAGTATTTTCCAGAACCTTCCACAGGTATATTCCCATGTCAGTAGGATTCATAGTTAATGGACCTGGGAAAATGAAAGCCACTGTATAAGCAGCTGCCTCCTCCAGGTCAACCCTGCCTAGAAGGCTGGGAGGCTTTGAATGTTGTACCCACTCCTCAGATAACATAGAGGCAAGGGCTAAGGCAGTAAGTGGGCCAAAGCTGAGTAGGTTATGCTGTAAAGGGTGGGCCTGGCACAGTTCTGAGCTGAGCAACACTTGTTCTTCCTTATAAAGACCTATCTGCAAGGGTTATGCTCCTCAACCTGCCTTCCTTCTGGGGTATTTGCAAGGAAAAAAAAGTTTTAAAGGCTATAAATGTGAAAACATTTTATAGATTCTATGCAAAGAGCAAACTTCACAAATGTAAAGTACAATTATCTCTGAATCATCACACACACACACACACACACACACACACCAGCTAGCTGAATTCTCCTGGCCATAGTTTCTCAACACTAGCCACACAAAGTTGCAACCAGGTTTAGTAGCAATTTCCTAAAGAAGACATTATTCAGAAAATTTCTCTGAAATACCATTAGTTTAATCTGATTTGACTTATCAAATCAAGATACATCTATCCATCTCTCTTGTTCCCCATCTTGATGGCGCCTAGCACTGTGGCACCCAGGTATTCAGACACCGGTAGATTACATTACAGCAGAAATGAGGGGCATGGAGAGCCAAGTGCACACGGGGCCTTCCCGCATGACCTCTTGAGAATGCTCAGGCAGGGGGTGGGTGCTGATGGCAGCTCAGTGGTACCATAAAGCTGTTGTGTGGTGTAAATGGGGCTTCTCACAGCCTGCTGACTCCTGTGGTGAAGAGAATAAGATCAGCCCAAATGAATTATCTGATGGTCACTTAAAACAACCTATTTTAATGCCTAATCTTATGATAGTATGACAATCCTTCCCACCAAAATAGGAATTTTAATTCAATTTTCAACTAGTGTTGGTTCTTGTAAGGTTCTGTTCTGGGGTAAAATGACCACAGAGTTTAGTAAAGCAAAAAGAAAGGTTTTATTCAGCATATGTTCAAAGAGGCAAAAGTAGGAAACAGACAGGCATGCTGCCACAGGCTTGTCTGCCCTGAGTCCTAGGAACCTTACAGAATCATCAGTCTATATTGACACTACAAATGGGTAAAAGCATTGACAGCTTCACCTTTTCAGAGATTGCCTAAAAACTGTTAAGTCATCGTGATTCTACATTTTTAATTGTCTTTCTTAATAATCGTTGGTACAGATTTCAGTAACGACGGTCAGGAGGGCTTTCACTGGTCCAACGAATCTTACTATTCACTAAAGGTTAATAAAAAAAAGATAAGAGTTCAAAGAATGTGGGTCTTTTGTGCTCTGTTTATGATTTGTTTATGTGAAAAGTTCCCTGAAACATTTTTCCAAGGTTGTCCTAGCTATTGTCTTTATACCCCAGGGCCCAGTTGATGTGTCCTTGTGAGTCCTACTCCAGTTGGGTCACATTCTCTATGCTCAAGGATGGGGAATAATGGCTCTAATATTATCTCCTAGATCATTTCAAAGTAGTGTGGTCGGCTTGGCCCACTTTGCTTGTCATGTGACAAAGGAGAGGGGCATATATAGGTATCAGAGGCAGCGAAAGGAGCCCTGCTCGGAATTCAGGAGGCTTAACTCTGTCTGACCTTAGGTAAGTTACCCCCTGGTAGTAAATATGTATGGTAAAGTGAGAATAGCTTCGTACTGATATCTCATTTAATCCTCATTAATGAGTTGATTATTTTATTATCCCTCTCTTGGGAAAAGGAAATCTGAGTTATAGAAAACGTAAGCACTTGTCCTTGGTCGAGCAGCTGGCACTAGAACCCAGTGGTATGGCACAGATCCATTCTTTAAAACACTATTCTACATTGCCAACACTTGAGCCCCAACTTGTACTTTGAGGAGCTAGAGTTTCACAGCTCTCTCTAATTCTACAGTTCTCCCTGTCCCTTCCTGTGACCTCAGTTTGGCCAGTGAGGCCTAAGGGGAATTCTGCCTGGGGTGGTGTTATGGATTGAATTGTGTTCCCCCAAAATGTGTGTCAACTTGGTTAGGCCATGATTCCCAGTATTGTGTGGTGGTCCACCATTTTGTGATCTGATGTGATTGCCCTATGTGTTGTAAATCCTAACCTTTATGGTGTTAATGAGGCAAGATTAGAGGCAGTTATGTTAATGAGAGAGGACTCAATCTACAGGATTAGGCTGTATCTTGAGTCAATCTCTTTTGAGATATAAAAGACAGAATTGAGCAGAGAGGAGGGGATCTCATGAAACCAAGAAAGAAGAACCAGGAGTGAGTACATCGTTTGGACCTGGAGTCCCTGTGTTGAGGAGCTCCTAGAACAGGGGAAGACTGATGACAAGGACCGTCCCCTAGAGCCAACAGAGAAAGAATGCCTTCCCCTGGAGCTGACACCCTGAATTCAGACTTCTAGCCTCCTAAACTGTGAGAAAATAAACTTCCGTTTGTTAAACCATCCACTTCTGTTATAGCAGCATTAGATAACTAAGACAGGTGTTGTGTTAGTTATCTAGGGCTGCTATAACAAATTCTGTAAGTGGGTGCCTTTAACAAACATATTTATTTTCTCACAGTTTAGGAGACTAGAAGTCTGGATTCAGGGCACTAGCTCTAGAGAAAGGCTCTCTCTCTATTGGGTCTGGGGGAAGGTCCTTGTCTCTTTTCAGCTTCTGTTTCTTGGTTCCTTGAAGCTCTCATATGGTGTGGCATCTATCTTTCCCCAGCTGCTTGCTTAATCTGCCTTTTTTTTTTTTAATCTCAAAAGAGATTGATTTAAGACACACTGTACACTAATATTGCCTCATTAACATAACAGAAAACTTATTCCCAAATGAGATTATAGGGGTTAGAATTTACAACACATAATTTTTGGGGGTGCAATTCAAGCCCTAACAGGTGGGTTCTGGGAAAACTTTTTTTCTTCCTGATAAAACGAAGCAGACGTGGATAGTACCACCATTGCACCTTCTTCCTGCCTTGAATGCAGCCATTACACGGAGTTCTAGAGACCATCTTGTAATCAGGAGGGAAAGGCTAAAAAAATACACAGAGACTTCAGCCCTGACATTTGTTAAAGCGAGACATCATCACTAGTATCTGCCCACCTCTCTTATCTCATTACAAGTGACAAATAAACCCTTATTTGTTTAAGTCACAGATAATTCGGGTTTTGATACAGCCAAATAAATCCTAAACCATACAGGGAGGTTCTGAGAGGGAGGCGGGAGCATACTGAAGGCAAAAGTCATGTTTCTTTGACTAAGGCCAATCTTGCCTAGAGATAGAAGCCACCATTTCTTTCAGATTTTCTAAAAACCTCTTAGATTTTCTGAAAGATTCCCTCCACTGCAGTATTTTCCCTCAAAGAATGTGGGTTGATTATCCTTTCTCTGTCAATTACTTTGTGACCTTGGGCAAGACACTTACCATCTCTGAGTCTCACGTTCCTCATTTGTGAAATGTGCGTAATAATATCTGGTCGTTGTGAGGGTTATAAAAAAGGCTAAGGTTCCTATAACGGAGTCTGGCCTAGCTGTAGGAATTCAACAGGTGGTGATGATGATGATGACAGAACAGTAGCCTGCCAAGGACTGAATCACCTTGTAGCCATACTAGGATCTTGACGTACCCAGAATTCCATTTTCCTGTGGCAAAATGCTATCCCCCTGATTGGTGGAAACCTAGTGGCGTAGCAGTTAAATGCTATGGCTGCTAACCAAAAGGTCAGCAGTTTGAATCCCCAAGGCACTCCTTGGAAACTCTACGGGGCAGAACTCTGTCCTACAGTGTCGCTATAAGTCAGAATCAACTCTACGGCAATGGGTTTGGCTTTTGGTTTTGGGGATGAGAATTACAGGAGCAGCAGCTTTGCATCTGCCACTTCCCCTTTCCCTGCAGCAAAAGCTCCTAAAAACACAAGTTTACCTTTAGCCTATTCGCTACCACCCACTCCCCGGCCTCTCCCTGTGCGTGTTATCTGATTACTCAGACCTTCTTCATGTGTAACCAAACCTAACCCTGTAACATTTTCCCTTTTCCTGTTAAATTTCATCTCATTTAGTTCTGACTAAGGTTCTCAAATTTCCAGGTCCTTTGGTAATTTTAACTTTAATTTCTCTTCTGTGTTTGCCATTTCTCACTCACTTTGCATTATCTGCAAATTTAATCTCAGTCAAATTTACTTTCTCCTTCCAGGTTGTTAATAAGCACTGTATATTAGATAATACAGTTTCCTGTATTGGGCCCTATGATATCCTTCTTGATGCTTATTCATATTCAGATCCAATTCAAGAGGCCACTAATTATTACTTCCACTGGCCTTTTGTCAACAAAACCCCAAACTACTTTACCAGCCAATCTTCCAAGCCCTCCTTCTTTAATTGCTCTATGAATTGCTTGGGTCAGAGATTTCACATCAAATAAATGTATAAATGATTTCCACTGAATTCCCCTGTGGGATTTCAAGTCTATAATTATGTTCAAAAATGGTTGTGCCTGTATCCCGGGGAATAATTGGAGGCTTTTTTTTTTTTTAATTTGTCTGGCTTGTTGCTCATTAGATTCTCCTTCACCATGTGCGTAGAGATCAATTTTCTTATTAAATTTCTGAAATTCTTACCTGGAATGGCAAGCAGACCATGAGAACATTTCCTGAGTCATCACGTTGATGAATATTCCTCTGTCTCTTGGCTTTGGAACCAAGCCAGATCCCATGGTTCCTGTTATCTTGACAGTTTGTTGAATGTTTTTGAGTACCTCCAAAGTCTGAAATGTCCCCTACTTGTGTTTGAGCAATGCATTTTAAATACTCCTTAACTAATTAATAGCCAGTCGATATCTGCTAATCCATATGTTCTCACCCTTGGCCAATTTGGAAATGTCTGGAGACTTGTTTAGTCATCACAACAGGACGGGGGGAGAGTGTGCTACTGGCATCTAGTGGGTAGAGGCCAGAGAGGCTGCAGAACATTTTACAATACACAGGATGACCTCCCACAACAAAGAATTTACTGACCCAAAACATCAACATTCTGTAAAATCCAAGTTATTCTCAGGTTATTCTGCTGCCCTCCATCGCCCATCACCATCACCAAGAGAAAGGGAGTGGATGATCTGACTGGGAAACAAAGAGGCCTGCTTCTAACCCGACTGGCTGGCCACTTCACCTCCCTGGACCTCAGCACCCTCATCATTAAGTCTGGGGTGGGATTGAACTGCTGTTGTCATAGCGACCCTATGTACAACAGAACAAAACACTGCCCTGTCCTGCGCCATCCTCACAGTTGTTGTTATGCCTGAGCCCATTGTTGCAGCCACTGTGTCAGTCCATCTCATTGACAGTCTTCCGCTTTTTCACTGACCCTCTACTTTAGCAAGCATGATGTCCTCCTCCAGGGACTGGTCCCTCCTAATGACATGTCCAAACTATTTGAGACAAAGTCTCACCGTCCATGGTTCTAAGGAACATTGTGGCTGTATTTCTTCCAAGACAGATTTATTCATTCTTTTGATTGAACTAGAGATAGTAAATTTCTAAATCCTATTTTAGTTTCCTTCCCTTCCCTTCCTTCCTTCCTCAAATATTTATTGGGCCCCAGCCATACCCAAGCACCTTCACAGACCCTGTAGATACACAAGTTAGCAAAACAGACAAAATCTTTACTCATAGGGAGCTGACATCCTAGCTGGGAGCGAGATAATAATCAAGACAAGGCATTTTGGACACCAATAGGTCCCATGAAGAAAACAAGGTGGGGTCCTGTGGTCTTTACTATGACCACTCATTTCAGTGGCCTGAAACCCAGTCTTGGGGGAAATAAGGCCCAGTGTTTTACCACCGTCTGCTGTGATTTTTAGCAATGCCATTTTGGGATGGCATATTCTAAGACTTAGCTGGAGAGACAAAATTTCCCAGATGAACAATGAATTTAGGCTGGACTTCATTTGCATAACTACCACGTGTTTACCTAGGCCATCTAAAAGCTATGGAGACAGAGATACTTGATACTTGAGTCTGGCACCTAGATTTCCAACTGATGAGCTGTGTGGCCTTGGGCAAGCTCCTTAATCTTCCTGGGGTTTAAAGGCCAAGAAAATAATGACACCTACCTAATAAAGTTACTCTATGGATTAAGTAGGAGTCCCTGGGTGTGCAAACAGTTAATGTGTTCACTGCTAACCAAAAAGCTGGAGGCTCAAGTCCACCCAGATGTGCATCCGAAGAAAGCCCTGGCAATCTACTTTCAAAAAATCAGCCATTGAAAACCCAGTGGGCGCAGTTTTACTCTGACACACACCGGGTCACTGTGAATCCGAATCCACCCAGTAGCAACTGGTTAAGGGTTAAATGAGATGTATGAACGGCTTAGTACATTTCCTGATACTTTGCAAAAAAGTACCTGCTAAAAGGAGCTGTTTTCATGTTTGTATGCTGTTGTTGTTTTTGTTGTTAGGTGCTGTTGACTTGATCCAAACTCATAGTGACCCCATTTGACAGAGCAGAACTGCCGCAGGGGGTTTTCACTGTAATCTTTAAGGGAGCAGATCGCCAGGTCTTTCCCCGGCAGAGACACTGGGTTGGTTTTAACCATTCAGTTAGCAGCTGAGCACCTAACCATTGTGCCACCAGGGCTCCTTTCACATACATGTGGGGGAAACAACTGCTTTCACACTTCAGTCGTCCTTTGCACAGTGAGCCACCACTACCTCTGGTGTTTACTGGGAGGCAGAAGCTTAGTACATACGGTCAGGATAAACGCCAAGTCCTCCCTCCCTTGTAGCCAGGGCTTTCCCATGCATGGACCAGAGCCTCCCTCTCCCTGTAGGGTCTCTGGAAGGCCTCAGAATATCTTGAGGACCTGATTGAGCTGATAAATATCTTCACATTTCATTAATCCTCAGGCCACTGAGGGTGTGGCAAGAGTTATCGTTAGTTAATAGGTACCTTCTGTTTCAGAGGGAAATTTTTTTTTTAAGTCTGTTTAAACATTCTTGTAAAAAAATAGAAAATAGTCTGGAAGTGAGTAGGGTAAAAATGAAAGTTTCCCTCCCCTCTAAGTCCAGCTCCCCAGAGTTGCTCACGATGAAAAGTTTGTCTGGTATTTTCTGAAAGTCTATTATGTGACTGTGAGGCGGTTACTATATATTATTCCCATTTTAAAGATGAGAAAACCAGTGCCTCCTTCACAAGCCCTCGATGACCCAGCTAGTAAGCAGTGGAGCTAGGATGTGAGCCCAGGCAGTGTGCCTGCAGAGTGTTGAACACACATTCCCCTTTGTTCACTGGGATCACATTCTACTCTGAAACTTGCTTTATTCACTAAACAACATGTTAAGGGTGTTTTCTCGTCACCACATATCAAGCTACGCTGTTCTTTTAAAGGGCCATTACCCCTTGTGTGAATGCGCTATCATTTATTTAACCTGCCTTCAGTCGGTGGTGGGAACCCTGGTAGGATAGTGGTTAAGAGCTACCGCTGCTAACCAAATGGTCAGCAATTTGAATCCGCCCAAGGATCCTTGGAAACCCTATGGGGCAGTTCTACTCTGTCCTATAAGGTCGCTATGAGTTGTAATGGACTCGATAGCAACGGGTACAATTGGTGGTTATTTAAGTTGTTGCCCATCTCTTGCTGTTGCAAACAACGTTGTGACGAACACCCTTGATGTGATCTTTGTGTGCATTTATGAGTGTCTCTATGGTATAGTCCTAAAAATTTAATTGCTGTATCAAAATAACATGCACATTGAAAATTTTTCTGGTCATTTCAAAATTGCCCAGAGGCCACCATTAAAATAGCACTCTATGACATTCCTTTGCTCCACTTTTGCCTGAAATATCTGGCCTTTCATCACCTACTGATTTCTCAGGTAAAACCACTGGTCAATGACTGTTATAAACTAGCGTGGCGGGCCCAGGGTGCCCGAGAGACTCTCTGGAGTGCCCGTTCGTATTGACAGTTTTGAATTAAAGTTAACTTTAAACCCTGGTAGTGTAGTAATTAAGTGCTATGGCTGCTAACCAAAAAGGTCAGCAGTTTGAATCCACCAGGCGCTCCTTGGAAACTCTATGGGGCAGCTCTACTCTGTCCTATAGGGTTGCTATGAGTAGGAATAGGCTCGACTGCAACTGGTTTGGTCTTTTTTTTTGGTATTAATCCATCTGAATGAAATTGGAGTTATAAATCTCACTTCAGCATGGCAAGGGGGGATCCCAATCACCTTGTTAACTTATGAATATTGGTGTAAATCGATACTCAACTCAACTCAAACTCTGATTCTGCCCTGGTATTGAGTTTTTATTCTCTATCTGAGGCTTATATATCTTAAGAAAACAGGCTGAATTAGCAGGGGATTTGGTCATGAGAAAACTATTTAATTTGAGCCCGCCCCCCCCCAAAAAAGTCACCTCTTAAAAAAAAAAAACAAAAAATTCACCTCTTAGCATTCCTATATTCTAAATCAACCAGATAAACCAATTTTAATTAATTAAAAAAATGTGAATACCAAGAGATATCCCTCTACTTTGAAGGAAAATGCCTTATTGCTTTTTGTTTTTGGTTTGGTTTGGTTTTTCAACCTCAGGCAAAATGATCCAGAAATGAGCCTGGTGACAGGAAGACATTAATGGTTTTAAAGCAGTAATCTCATTGCTTTGCCATTAAAGTAGTATTTATGGGAACCACAGAAGCGAAAGATTAAAACTGCCACGTTTGTCATCATTCAGCTGGCAGCGTGGTAGCTACAGTGACTTCCAAGGGACAGGGCTGATGAGGTATGAACAGACTAGAATCATCGCTGGGGACGTGGCCGTCCACACACGTGGAAGCATGCCCTTTAGACGGGACAGACAGATGTCGCCAAACTCAAAGCAAGGGCTTCAGACCTCCATGTGTCAGTCAAGCCTGCTGCATTTTAGGCCTTATCTTGAATTATGGTATAAAATATTTCCCTTTGCAACTGACATCTTAGGCCAGAAGTGAAACCATCTTTTTATAGGAAAGAAAAGGGGCATAGAGAGGCCCCTGAAATTAAGGCTAAGGATTGGGGTTGCTGCCAATCTCCTCAGCTGGCTAACTCTCGTAAATACAGGCTCTGACCCACTGGAAAGCTTGGCTGTTCCTAGTCAAGCCCGGTCTTGGATTATGGAGGTCTATGTCCTTTTTCATGCTCCCTCTCAATGCCTGGGATCCCCCTGCCACTCTATACTCCTTGTCCACTGCCAGACTCCTCCATTCTAACCTTCCTAGCAGCTGGCTCAGAAGTCAGGCCTCTCTCCCTGTAAACCCAAACCTCCCTTCATCTCCCCCAAGATTCCTGGGTACTCTGTGTGTGTGTGTGTGTATACTGACTATTCCCGTCATTCCCAATACACAAACACTACATCCCTCACTCTCCTTCCCTTTCTGCCTCCTCTCTCACTTCCACCTCCAAACAGAACATTTCTAAAAGGGCAGTGTGCCCCAGCAGCCTAGCTGCTCATCGACTGAAAAATCTCGGCCTTTCTCCCGGGTCTCCCACAGCAACGAGCAGAGAGGAGAGCACGGGATTCAAGCAAGTAATCAATGCCTGACCACCAGCTCAGGGAAAAGCAGGTCTGTTTGTTCCGAGCTCATAAACATAAACTAGCTACAAGTCCGGCCCTGGAAGTCCAACGGGAAGCAGGAGAAAGCCAGCAGGGAACACATCTCCTTATCCCGTTGAACTAGCCACAAGCACAGTAGGTATTGTCCCTTGGCACAGCCCAGGCCAGGCCTGGTCATCTCGCCTCGAAGCTATTTTAGCTGCTGACTGGTGTCTTCAGAGGGGAGATTTCTGGGTATTGATTACCAGCCTTGCAGCTGAATAACTTCCATTTCTTTTCTGTCTATAAACACCATCTGTTTGGGAGAAGACAGTAACAGGAAAAAGAGAGAGCGCTAAGCAATTAGAGAAGGACAAGCTGTATGGGGAGGGGGCCCTATACTTCAGTGAGAAAAAGGCTTCACAGTGAGGAAGCCGGGATGGGGTTTCTCCAAGCAAATTGCATCCCATTGAGAGGACAAGGCAAGGGTGGGGGAAAGCAATGGCACTAAATAACCTTTATTATGACCTTGAGCAAAGAATCCCTGGGTAGTGCAAATGGTTAAGCATTGAACTACTAGTCGAAAGTTTGGTGGTTCGAACCCACCCATAGGTGCCTCAGGAGACAGGCCTGGTGGTCTGCTTCTGAAAGATTACAGCCTTGAAAATCCTATGGAGCAGTTCTACTCTGCACATGTGGGGTTGCCATGCGTCAGAATCAAGTTGATGGTATCTACCAACAACAATTATTGTAAGACTGGCAGTTCGAGCCTACCCAGTAGCTCCACAGAAGAAAGACTTGATGATCTGCTTCTATTAATATTACAGCCGAGGAAACCCTATGGAGCACAGTCTATACATGGGGTCACAATAAATCGGAATTGACTCAATGGTAACTAACAACATGGTCTTGAGCAGCACAGTCTGTAACGAATTAGGAGAGGATTTTATGTCAGGAGGAGGTTGTCTCCATGCACGTCTCGTTCCTTCCAAACCCATCAACCTCCCCCAACTTCGTGGAGAGACTCTAACCCTCAGGGGGCTTGTACCATGCTGCTCCTGGCAACAACCGGGTTGCCGCAGACACAGTGCAATGGTAGCATCTAAAGCTTACATCTGTTTCCCTCCCCTGCGATAGTATTTCCTCAGGAAACTGTCCTTGAACCCCGTGCCTTAGGGCTCCATCCTCAGCATCGTGCTTTTCGGCAATGTTTTCAACAATCCCATGAAGAGTGAGAACAAGTGCTCCTCAAGGGTGCAGGTGGCCCAGTCCTAGCACGAGCAGCTACTACATTGGACGGCACAGTGATCGTTCAAAATACCCTCAGAGGCTGGCACTCTGTGGTTGAATACCTAACCATGGAAGAAAGATGGAGTTTTACAAGCGTCAATGTAAACTCAATTGCACAAGGAGAGGATGAGGGAACTGTGAGTTCTCAATAGTTTATGTAAGACAGACAAAGAGTTTTGGGGGTTTACCTACTAACAGATTCTATGTAAGGCAGTAATGTCATATGGCTGTTAAAGAATTCAGACCATTATAGGATGTATTGATTGATAAGTAAAGTCCAGATTAATTAGGTAGGAATAGTTCTTAATGCTGAGGAGTTTCTGGATCATGGAGAAGCATCTTGGTGTGATGGAAAGGGCTGATGTTGAATCTGAAGATTTGAGTTTGCATTCTAATTATCCCACTCAATGGCTGTGTGATTTCCTCAGGCAATCAACCCTACTGAGCCTCAGTTTTCTGATTTATAATATAGGATTTATAATGCCTCTCTTGCATAATCTCAGAGAGTTGAAGTATGTATCAAATAAGGGCTATTATAAATCATTATGTCATGGCTAGTTCTCAGCATCACATTTTAGGAGGCACATGTTAAAACACGTAGAGAAGATGGGTGCAAACAGATAGTATGCTTGGCTGCGAACCCAAAGGTTGGAGGTTCAAGTCTACCCAGAGGCACCTCAAAAGAAAGACCTCTCAATCTACTTTTGAAAGATCACAGCCATTGAAAACCCTATGGAGCAGTTCTACGCTGAAACACATGGGGTCACCATGAGTCAGAGTCAACTTGAAGGCAAATTTATTTGTCAGGTCTCACAAGCAGTACAGAATAGAAGAAGCCCATGGATTTACAGTCAGGCAGACTCAACCAGCTTTGACCTTAGGTTAAGTCATTAAATTCCCTGAGCTTACCATTACTAAACATTGTCATCAAAGATTCTATAGAAGAATCCTGATCAAAAGGGAGAAAAAGAACAGTATTTCAATTTTTCATGGACTCCAGACTTTCTGGAGCCATGGAGGCTGGATGAACCTCTGAAAGTATTGCCCTGAGATAATCTTTAAATCTTAAACGAAAAATATCCCTGAAACCATCTTAAAACTGAGCAATAGCTTAGCTTAACAAGTTAAAAAGATTTACCTTGAGCATTATGCTCTTTTAAGAACTATATGAGAAAGAAAGGGCCACATAAACCAGAGACTTCGTCAGCCTGAGACTGGAAGAACTAGATGGTGCCCGGCTACCACCAATGACCACCCTGACAGGGAACACAACAGAGAATCCCTGATGGAACAGGAGAAAAGTGGGATACAGACCTCAAATTCTAGTAAAAAGACCAGACTTAATGGTCTAACTGAGACTGAAGGGACCCCAGAGGTCATGGCCCCCAGACTCTCTGTTAGCCCCAAATTAAAACCATTCCCAAAGCCAACTCTTCAGACAAAGATTAGACTGGACTATAAGACATAAAATGATACTGGTGAGGAGTGTGCTTCTTAGCTCAGGTAGACACGTGAGACTATGTGGACAGCTCCTGTCTAGAGGCAAGATGAGAAGGCAGAGGAGGACAGGAGCTGGCTGAATGGACACAGGAAGTACAGGATGGAGAGAAGGAATGTGCTGTCACATTGTAGGGAGAGCAACTAGGGTCATGTAACAATGTGTGTATAAGTTTTTGTATGAGAAACTGACTTGAATTGTAACTTTCACTTAAAGCACAATTAAAAAAAAAAGCTTGGGTTCCTGAGGTTGGGACCAAGAAAAAAAAGAACTATCTATATGGGATCAAAGTGACAACAGCGACTCAAAAGATTAGATAGGAACCTTAGAGGGCAGTGAGTTTATGTTAATGGGGGAGGAACAACTCAGAGAAGGATAGTGACAGCGGTTACACAGTAAAAAGAATGTAATCAATATCAGTGAATTGTACATGAAGAAACGGTTGAATTGGCATATGTTTTGCTGTGTATATTCTCAACAACAAAAAAGTAGAAATTAAAAGACAGAAAAAATTCCCTGAGCCTCAGTCCCCCTATCTGTGATGTGGATAATCACAGGAAATCTGAAAATTACATAAAACCCTGTATATAAATCACCTGGCATATATGACAGATACTCAAGCATTTCTAGTTTCTTCCCTTTCTGAAGGAATTAAGGATGTGTCACCAGGAGGAGGGAAGTCTGAAGAGGGACCAGACTGTTGCTTTCAAACATTTGAAGGGCTTTCATGTAAAAGGGAGTAAACTTTGTATGTGTTGCTTTAAAAGCTAAAAGCAGTGGGGAAGAGTCACAGGGAATTCTGTTCAATAGGAGTGAGCACAGGCCATGCTGCTCCAGGAAGGACTGAGCACTTGTCAGGGAACTTGTAAGAGGTATCCCTGCCGTGGGAGAGAGGCCAAACAGTAGTTCCCCACCACTGCAAAATTCTATGACCACATTAAAATGTTCCTGTAATTCCCTCATATAGGTTTTCACTCACACAGATATCACCTATAAAAGCAATCCTTTACAGAGTTATTAACAGACACTTCTGTGTACACGTAACTTCAGAAAATAAACCCCAACAATTCTACTTATTTATAGGAGAGTTGCAGAAGCAATTTGGGGACATTCTTCTGCCACAGCCTCAATAGGAAGAATAAACCAAACCATTCCAAACCTGTTGTAGTTGAGTTCATTCCATATATGGTTGCTATGAGTTGGATAGGAAGAATGGCGACTTGGATGTCTCAGGTGAATAACTAAAGCCCAAACAGGTTAAGTAAAGTGTCAGCGGCCAAAGTCAGACTGCCACTGAGAACTCTGACTGAAGTTAACGTCAGCAAAATTGTGACCCAGGCAACAGTAGATTTTTGCTCTTCCCTCCCTAGTATTTTAATCAATTTTTAAAACATAAGGCAAAGTACAGAATAATATAATGGAGTCATGTATATGCTAGGCAGAGTCCCTGAGTGTACAAATGGTTAATGGGCTCAGTTGCTAACTGAAAGGTTGGAGGTTCCAGTCTTCCCAGAGGCACCTCTGAAGAAAGGGCTGATGATCTACTTCTGAAAGGTCACATCCATGAAAACCCTGCGGAACACAGTTCTACTCTGACACACATGGGGTCTCCATGAGTCAGAGCCGACTTGATGGCAATTGGTTTTACTGGTTTATATGCCTGGCAGATTTAATACATCTTAGCTTGTGTCTTATTTTCTTTAGATCTTAAAAAAAAATAAAATAGCACTGCTACCTCTGGAGTTTACTTTGAACTCCTCCCAGTCCCATCCCCTTTTCTATTCCTAGAAGTAACAACTATCTTGAAGTAGAAACAACATCCATACATTTTTTTCTATTTTTACTACATATGTATCAATAGCAACATATATGTATCAGTTATCTATTGCTATGTAGGCAAATTACCTTCAAACACAGTGGCTTAAAATAACAACAGTCATTTGTTTATCTCTCCTCATTTCTGTGGGTCAGAATGGGCTTGGGGTCTCTCCTAAGGTTGTCATCAGAGGTTAGCTGGGGGTGCAGTCATCTGAAGGCTTGAATGGGGCTAGAGGTTCCACTTCCAAGACGCTTGCTCACTCACCAGGCTGGGAAATTGGTGCTGGCTCTTGGCAGGAAGCTTTAGTTCCTCTTCAGGTGAACCTTTTAAAGAGCTTCTTAAGTGTTTTCATGGCATAGAAAATGGCTTTCCCCAGAGCAAGTAATCCAAGAGGGAAAAAGAGAATAAAAGCAAGAGTGAGAGAGAGAGAAGCTATATTCTTTATATGACAGCCTCAGAACTCAACTTCCACTGTACTCCATTGGCTAGGGTAGTTCCAAGTCCCCATCCAGAGTCAAGAGGAGGAAACAGGCCCAGGTCTTAATGGGATGTGTGTCTATCACATCGCAGTTCGGTAGGAATGTTGGGCTGAGTTTATTAAGCGCACCCAGGTTTTGTCTGAGCCACCTAACCTGAAGACAGGACATGCACAGCAGCTATCGATCATCTAGCACAAATGGAATCTAAATGAATGAGCGTGGGTAGGCCCAGAAGATATAGTAAGCCGTTCAGACTTCAACACTGATTTTTATTGTATTGCTTGCCTTCTCTCAATCCATGCGTATTGCTTCCTGGGGAGTTCCTTATGATCATTTGACTGAGGAAGGACAATTTCTCAAGCTTCGTTAATAGATGGGTCTGTATGATATGCTGGTACCACCCTAAAGTGGGCAGCTTAATCACTACTGGCCACTTGGGGGTAACAACGGACAGTGGTGGGAGGACAGTCCTCCCAGTGGGAAAAAACTAAACCATACATCTGGTTGGAATGAGAGATGGTCAGACCTATGCTAATTCATGGGCAGTTGCTAATAGTTTGGCTGAATGGTCAGGGGCTCCAGGAGGAATGGGACTGGAAGATTGGTAACAGGGAAGTTTGGGTAAGAGGTATGGGATGGACCTCTCAGAATCAGAATGGACACAAATTATAAAGGTATTTATGTCCATGTGACTGCTGATTCAAGGGTACCTGGTTTCTATTTACCACCTTTTTCCTTTTCTTCTTTCCTTTCCTTCTCTGACTTCTTTTGGGCCAATAATGTTTTCTTTGCTTTTTTTCTCCTGTTTTGGAAGTTTGTGATGGTATTTTCATTCTTTTTAGTCTTTTCTTCTAATGTATAAAGCTTATCAGAATCTCTAGTCCCCTCCAGAACAGGTCAAAAACTTGAGTGTACTTACCCATCAAATCTCTGATTCTACCCTGCCTCATTCATTTACTCATTTAACAAATACTTTTTGAACATTTTCTATGTGACAAACTCTGTTCTAAGTGTTGAAGGTATAACAGAAAATAGAGAAAAACTCTTGTGGACCTTATATTCTAATAGGAAACTAACACTCTCATCCGTGAATTTCTTCTTGTTACGTCCCCAGTTTCACTTATAAAAAAATAAAATGCACAAAAGTTTGCTAATTTGGTTTTCTTATTTTAGTAATCAATAATTAATTAAATTTACCAATTCCTTTTTTTATTTCTGTGTTTGCTGTTGGTTCTTAATTCCATTTGCTTTTCCATCTGGTATCATTACTCTTTTTCCTTAGTGGTTCTCTGGGAGGGGATATGGTAGTAAATTCCCTTAGTCTTTTTATGTCTATAAACAAATCAATTTGTTCCTACTCTTAAATAATAGTAAAGCTGGGTAGATTTCAAGGTTAGCAGATATTTTCCCAACACTTTAAAGATTTTACTCCATTAACTTCTAGAATCTATTGTTGCCGATGAGCAGTTTGTTTTTGATCTAAATGTTCCTTCGTTGGCCATAGGTCTTTGTCTCTGATAGCTTCAAAGATTTTTCTGTTTATCATTAATGTTCTTCAGTTTCTTAAAGAAGTGTCTAGGTATGGATTTAAGTTTATTTATTTATTTTGCTCAGTACACAGAGAATACTTTTAATATGAAGGCTTTATCCACTCTGGAATATTCTTACCTATAATATCATCAAATAATGCTTCTCTGGAATTTTGTCTTCGTATTTTCTTCAGTCTTTACTGGTACATGTTGGAGTCTCTCAATCTAATTTCCATGTCTGTCTCCTTTCTTTCCAAGTCTCTATTTCTCTGTTCTGTGTTCAGATACATTATAGAGTATTAACCTTCCAATTTACTCACGTTCTTTGACTGCATCTAGTCTAGAATTTATCCTATCTATTGTGGTTTTAATTATAATTACTATATTTTTATTTCTAAGATTTATAATTGCTTATTTTTCATATACCCCATTCTTCATTAATTTATGCCTGGTATTGTTTCATCATATCTTGTTACTTTTTATGAATGATATTCCCTCATCTGCCTTAATATAACTATTTAAAATTTTTTCACTTTGTTATTTTAATTTCATATGGAGTCAATTAATGAAATTGATCTTCCTGATATTAATTTTCTTACCTAGATTTCAAGGATCCCTCGTGGCACAGTGGTTAAGCGCTTAGCTACTAACCTAAAGGTTGGTAGTTCGAACCCACCAGCTACACTATGAGAGAAAGATCTGGCAGGCTACTCCATGGGGCAGTTCTACTCTGTCCTACAGAGGTGCTATGAGTCGAAATTGCTGTCATCTTCTTCTCTATGCAAAGGCTAACCATATGTCCCTAATTCTACCCGCATTGCAACTGTGAAAAAAAAGTATACTTAAAAAAAAAATACTTAAGGGAAGGAGAAGTCATGAGCAATTTTAGTTTGCAGAGGACTCTGGGATTCCAATATGGAGGAAACCATTCATAAGGGCCAATATCAATGAAATAGAGAATTGCTGATATTTTCAGTGTAATACTCCACAGATGTGAGTTTCCCTCTTATTTTATTGCAGAATTCAATGATATATTTAATTTCAGCTACTTATACACGCAAGGCTAAAGATGTCATCAGCCTTTGTATATAAATGGGAAGTTAAAGTAATACATTAATTAATTCCTGTCTTATTTAGACATTTTGGCAAGGATATGTGTTTGTCTCAAGCAAGACGTTTGGTGTTTATTAAAGTCATCACTACCCCCATCAGCCAGGGAAAATGCATTTAAATTCCCACTGTCTTAGTTATCTAGTGCTGCTGTAAAAGAAATACCGCAAGTGTATGGCTTTAACAAACAGAAATTTATTTTCTCGTGGTTTAAGAGGCTAAAAGTCTGTATTCAGGGTACCATCTCTAAGAGAAGGCTTCTCTCTGTGTCAGATCTGGGGGAAGGTCCTTGTCTCTTCAACTTCTGTTTCCTGGTTCTTTGGAGCTTTCCATGTGCCTTGGCAGCTATCGTCCCCTATCTATGCTTACATAATCTGTTCCTTTCATATCTTGTAAGAGATTGACTCAAAACATACCCTATACTGGAATAAATCTTACCAGAGATGTAAAAGACCTATACGAAGAAAACTACAAGACACTACTGTAAGAAACAAAAAGAGACCTACATAAGTGGAAAAACATACCTTGTTCATGGATAGAAAGACTTAACATTGTGAAAATGTCTATTCTACCAAAAGAGATCTATAGGTACAATGCAATTCTGATCCAAATTCCAACGACATTTCTTAATGAGATGGAGAAACAAATCACCAACTTCATATGGAAGGGAAAGAGGCCCCGAGTAAGTAAAGCATTACTGAAAAAGAAGAGCAAAGTGGGAGGCCTGACTGCCACAGCAGTCAAAACAGCCTGGTATTGATACAAGAGATACACAGACCAATGGAATAGAATTGAGAATCCAGACATAAATCCATCCACATATGAGCAGCTGATATTTGACAAAGGCCCAAAGTCAGTTAAATGGGGAAAAGACTGTCTCTTTAACAAATGGTGCTTCCATAACTGGATATCCATCTGCAGAAAAAACCGAAACAAGACCCATACCTCACACCATGCACAAAAGCTAACTCAAAATGGATTAAAGACCTAAATATAAAATCTAAAATGATAAAGATAATGAAAGAAAAAATAGGAGCAATGCTAGGAATCCTAATATATGGTATAAACAGTATACAAAACATTACTAACAATACAGAAGAGAAACTAGATAACTGGGAGCTCCTAAATATCAAATACCTATGTTCATCCAAAGACTTCACCAAAAGAGTAAAAAGATTACCTACAGACTGGGAAGAAGTTTTTAGCTATGACGTTTCCGATCGGCATCTGATCTCTAAAATCTACATGACACAGCAAAAACTCAACAACAAAAAGACAAATAACCCAGGTAAAAAACGGGTGAAGGATATGAGCAGACACTTCACTAAAGAAGACATTCAGGTATCTAACAGGTGTATGAGGAAATGCTCACAATCATTAGCGATTAGAGAAATGCAAATCAAAACTATAATGAGAGTCCATCTCACTCCAACAAGGCTAGCATTAATCCAAAAAACACAGAATAATAACTGTTGGAGAGGTTGTGGAGAGACTGGAATACTTATACACTGCCGGTGGGAACGAAAAATGGTACAACCACTTTGGAAATCGATTTGGCGCTTCCTTAAAAAACTAGAAATAGAACTTCCATACGATCAAGCAATCCCACTCCTTGGAATATATCCTAGAGAAATAAGAGCCTTTACACAAACAGATACATGCATACCCACATTCATTGCAGCACTGTTTGCAATAGCAAAAAGACAGACGCAACCAAGGTGCCCATCAACAGATGAATGGATAAATAAATTATGGCATATTCACACAATGGAACACTATGCACTGACAAAGAACAATGATGAATCTGTGAAACATTTCATAATATGAAGGAATCTGGAAGGCATTATGCTGAGTGAAATTAGTCAGTTGCAAAAGGACAAATATTGTATGAGACCACTTTATAAGATCTCAAGAAACAGTTTAAGCAGAGAAGAAAATATTCTTTGATGGTTAGAAGAGTAGGGAGGGAGAGGGGTTTTCACTAATCAGATAGTAGATAACTATTTTAGGTGAAGGGAAAGACAACACACAATACAGAAGAGGTCAGCATAGCTGGACTAAACTAAAAGCAGTTTCTTGAATAAACGGAACAGTTCAAAGGTCAGCATAGCAGGGGCAAGGGTTTGGGGACCATGGTTTCAGGAGACATCTAAGTCAATTGGCATAATAAAATCCATTAAAAAAAACATTCTGTATCCCACTTTGGAGAGTGGTGTCTGGGGTCTTAAGTGCTAGCAAGTGGCCATCTAAGATGCATCAATTGGTCTCAACCCACCTGGAACAAAGGAAAATGAAGAACACCAAAGACACGAGGTAATTATGAGCCCAAGAGACAAAAAGGGCCACATAAACCAGAGACTACATCAGCCTGAGACCAGAAGAACTAGATGGTGCCCAGCTACAACTGATGACTGCCCTGACAGGGAACACAACAGAGAAACTCTGAGGGAGCAGGTGAGCCTTGGGATGCAGGCTTAATGGTTTGATTGAGACTAGAAGGACCCCAGAGGTCATGATCCCCAGACCTTCTGTTAGCCCAAGACAGGAACCATTCCCAAAGCCAACTCTTCAGACAGGGATTGGACTGGACTATGGGAAAGAAAATGATACTGGTGAAGAGTGAGCTTCTTGGATCAAGTAGACACATGAGACTATGTGGGCAGCTCCTGTCTGGAGGGGAGATGAGAGAGCAGAGGGGGACAGAAGCTGGCCAAATGGACACAGAAAGAGAAAGTGGAGGGATGGAGTATGCGGTCTCATTAGGGGGAGAGCAACTAGGAGTATACAGCAAGGTGTATATAAATTTTTGTATGAGAGACTGACTTGATTTGTAAACTTTCACTTAAAGCACAAGAAAAAAAAAAAAACCCTACAGTAATATTGCCTCATTAACATAACAAAGACCACCCATTCCCAGATGGGGTTATAACCACAGGCATCAAAAAAAAAAAAAAAAAAAACTCATTGCCATCAGTTCTATTCCGACTCACAGGACCATACAGGACAGAGTAGAACTGTCCCATAGGGTTTCCAAGAAGCACCTGGTGGATTCGAACTGCTGACCCTTTGGTTAGCAGCTAAACTCTTAACCACTACTCCACCAGGGTTTCCAACCACAGGCATAGAGGTTAGGATTTACGACACATATTTTGGGGGGTACGCAATTCAATCCGTAACCCCCACTTAGGGGTTTCACTTTCTCAGATTGTACCTGTCATTGCAGGGACCTGAATCAGGCCCTACTGAGGGCTGATCTTTAATTAATTCACAAGCTCACCGTGAAACCATAAAAAGGCCCTTTATATTTGAAGATAAACATAGGACATGATGGATTTTTTTTTTTTAATAATAATTTGTATTATTATTGAGGAGCCCTGGTGGTGCTGTGGTTAAGAGCTTGGCTGCTAACCAAAATGTCAGTGGTTCGAATCCACCAGTTGCTCCTTGGAAGCCCTATGGGGGCAGTTCTACTCTGTCCTACAGGGTTGCTGTGAGTTGGAATCGTCTCTACGGCAGCGGGTTTTTTTTCTTTTTTTTAGTTATTATTGTGCTCATGTGCCGTCCTTGGCTGTAACAAATTAATGTCGTGGATGTTTGTCACCAACATTACCAAACAGGGGACATAGAAGAAAGTATTGATCTGCCACAGATAACTTATAAACCTCAGGTTGCCTAGCAATAGACAGGAATCTCAGTATTCTTTTCCGTTCACATTTTTTACACAAGCACTTTTTTTTTAATTGTACTTTTACAGAACAAACTAGTTTCTCATTAAACAGTTAGTACACATGTTGTTTTACATTGATTAACAACCCCTCGACATGTCAACACTCTCCCTTCTTGACCTTGGGCTCCCTGTTACCAGCTTTCCTGTCCCCTCCTGCCTTCTTGTCCTTACTCCTAGGCTGGTGTGCCCATTTAAAAAAAAAAAATTTTTTTAGCCTTGTTTATTACACAAGAACTTTTAATAAATAAGTAAAAGAGTATGTATATTGATTCGAGTTTCATTTTTCCTCTTCTGCATACATCAGCCAGTGGCAGGTGGCAGGAAAATTCAAATGTCTGGACCATTTACAAACTGGGTAATCAATTTCTAAATGGGCTGCTTACCCTTTCTGTTACAGATTTTCAAAATGAAGATGGAGTTGGTGATTCTGAAAGACAACGGTATCAGAAAATTAGAAGTACAATAGTTTGGGCTGTCATAACCAAAGAACCCTGAAACAGCCAACTGAATCCGAACACACTTTTCTTTGCAAATTCCAAGGGACACAGCAGACTGACTTTCATGCTGGCTTTAAATATGTATTTGTAATTGACAGTTGACTGCTGTGCTCTGGCCTCTAACACTTTTCATTAATGTTCTATTTTTCTTCTGCCACAGAAACTTCCCTCCATCATTCTTAATATTTCTGCTTTACTTTGGGCTGTCAGAGGTAATTTCCTTGCAGTTAGAGATGCAAATAGCCTCAGCCTTCCTCGGAGGGTCGCCAGGCTTAATGCAGAGAAACTGGAAAGATGATGAGACTGAAAATGCAGACAGGAAGAAAGGCAGTGTTTTGGGAAGAAATAACAGCAAAGAAATCCCCTTTCTTTGTGGTAGCTATCACAGAGCTGCCTGCCATGTGGGGCCCTGTTTAGTATTTTGTATCAAATGACACCACAGCGTCCTGATGCTGGTTTTTAGGAATACTGAGTGAACAGGCAAGTAGCTTATTTTATTCACATTCACCCAACAAATGGATTTATGGAGCACCCACTCTGAGCTCAAGGTTGGGTGTTCATCGCCTCCCGAGACTTCTCCTGGAGCTCTAAGGAAACAAGCTGGGTAGGATCTGGCATGTGGAGGAAGAGAGATTACCGCAGGTGGTACCAGGGTAACTAGTGAGCGTGAGCATGGAGGGTGGCCACAGTGTGGATGAAAAAGCACCAAGTGCAGTTACAGAAGGGCGTGCACAGGACAGGGACTGTCCTCCTGTGTTGCCCTGAGGTGGTGACTGATCCTAACCGGCCAAGTAAGGAAGCACCTTCTCACCTGGGCTCTAGTCTTAGTGCAGCGTCAAGCCTGGCCTCCTTGTCTGAGCCAAATCAGTATAGCCACACCCTACCCCAAGCACCCACCACCCACCTGTCAGTTTGTTGTACTGTGGTGGCTTGCATATTGCAATGATGCTGGGAGGTATGCCACTAATATTTCAAATACTAGTGGTCACCCGTCGTGGGCAGGTTTCAGCAGAGTTGCCAGACTAAGACAGACTGGGAAGAAAGGCCTGGTGATCAACGTCCAAAAATTAGCCAATGAAAATCTTATGGATCACGACAGAATGTTATTTGACCCACAGCTAGAAGATGAGCCCCCTAAGTTGGAAGGCACTCAAAATACATAGTGGTTGCCACAATGGACTCAAGCATACCAACCACCATGAAGATGGTGCAGGACTGGACGAAGTTTCATTCTGTTACACCTGAGTTGGAGCCAACTGGATGGCAGCTAACAATAACAACAGCCGCAAGCCAGGGTTTCAGGTTCCTCTCATTCATGGTACCCTCCAGGCAGCGCTGATGAAGCTACCTAACCCAACAGGGTCAAATTTAACCCCCAAAACTTCAGAGGGGGAAGAGGAAGGTAGTAGCACCCTAGGGCCTTGCTACACCAAGTGGGTCCACTGACCAACAGCATCAGCATCACCCAGGAGCTTGTCAGAAATTCAGAATCTCAAGCCCTGGGAACCTCTTGCCCTCAAATCGATTCCAACTTACAGCGACCCTATAGTACAGAGTAGAACCACCCCATAGAGTTTCCACCGAGCACCTGGTGGATTTGAACTACTAACCTTTTGGTTAGCAACCATAGCTCTTAATGCCACCAGGGTTTCCCAAGCCCTGGGAGACCTCCTGATTTTGAATCTGCACTTTAACAAGCTCCCCAGGTGATTCCTACGATCTATTGAGTTTGAGAAGCTCTGGCCTTGGGACACTTTTATGGGTGGGGAACAAAGTGCTAACCTCTCTACCCCCGCCCTCAACTTTTTCATACCCCAAACCAAAAAAAACCCATTGGTGTGGAGTGGGTTCCTAGTAATAGCAACCCTATAGGACAGAGTAGAGCTGCCCCATAGGGTTTCCAAGGCTGTAATCTTTACAGGAACAGACTGCCATATCTTTCTCCTGTGGAGCCGCTGGTGGGTTCGAACTGCCAACCAAGCACTTTAACCACTGCACCACCAGGGCTCCTTTCTTCACACACACATCACCTGAATACCCTGATACTGTATTACCTGCGATGACTGGGATTTAGTGAGAGGCCCCAGCCTGTAGGGGAGTCGATTCCAACTCATGGCGACCCTGTAGAACATAGCAGAACTGCCCCATAGGATTTCCAACCACTATGCCACCAGGGTTTCCGAGAGACCCCAAGGAGGGAGTAGGTGAAGAAGAAAGTGCTTAGGGAAAGGCTGCCTGGAGGGGACATTTGTCCCAGGTCCCGGTGAGGGGTAGAACAGGTTCTGTACATTCAAGCAGTTGAGGGGGCTAGGGAATGCCGGGATCTCTTCCCCTAGAAATATCCGTGGTAGTGGGATTCCCAACCTGCTTAATGGAGCCCTGCTACCTCCCACCCACAGGGATAAAATTGTATCTTTACTTCAGCGTTGCTCAACCTTGGTTGCTCACGGGTCACCTGGCAGCTGTAAACCAAATGTGATACCAGCCCCACCTCCAGAGATCCTATCTCAAATAGTCTGGGATGGGGCCTAGGAACCACGATTTTTAAAAATCCACCCATGTGATTTTAACGCAGCCAGGGCTCAACCACCAATGATGGAAAGCTCATGGCTAGCCCATGTGTGTGAGGTGCCTCTGGGTGGGTTCGAATCGGCAACCTTTGAGCTAATAATCAAGAGCTTAACCATCTCTACCACCCAGGGACCTTGAAAACTAATTGTTAGAAAATCCTAGGCCTGCCTTACTGGCTTCCTTCCCACTCTGGACTCTGTCACTAGTACTCGTGACCTCCCCACTTGGCCAAAGCTGAAAACGGAAGGAGGGAGGCTGAAGGGAGGGGATACTGAGGTTCCAAAGCACCACAGAGTCTCTGAGAATTTAGGTCCTGCTGGCAAATATCCTGTCACATCTACCGTGACTGACATGGGGGGGGGAAGGGCTCCCCACAGGTGAGAGGCGCAGCTGATGGGATGAGCCATCCCAGCTGCCCGGAAGACACAGGCAACTCATCCTGGCCAGTGCTGGGCCAGGCGGCCAATTTAGAGCCAGGAAGATTTACAAGGGCCGTCTGGAGGCTTCTCCATTCCCAGACAGTTTGTTACTTTTTTTTTTTTTTATCTTCAGCTATTTGTTTTTCATATTCCCTCTTAAACCGCTTAATCTCCATTATACATCTTACTTGTCACCATCCCTGCCAGGAGTTCTCATTTTGTAAATTCTATCAGTTGCCTGAATGATACAAATTTGTTGTTTTGACTGTTTTTATTTACCCATTTTGGACCTAAACTTTAAACAAACAATCCATCAAAAACCACTTATATGCACATACGTGGGGGAGCATGCGGTGTGTGTGTGGGCGGGGTGGCGATGAGGTGGGTGGCAGGAATTTTGCATTAGACAATTAATTTCCAAGGGGTATAGGAAGTAGAAGTTGTGGGTGTATGCTATTGTACAAGGTGCTGTATAAATTCAGTTAACTAGACAGGAATCCCTGTTGTTTAGTCAAAACAAACATGAGATTCAGTGGACTTGGGAATTCACACTCCTCCACACCCCAAATCTTCCCTACCTGGGCTATCAAGATATCTGTAATTACACCATTTGTATTACATTCCCTTGGGTACTGAAGGCCTCTCTCCTTCTTACAAGTTCACCTTTAAAATGTAAATGCCTCTGAGAGGTAGATATTAACCCCTACTAATTACTATCCTTTTGGCTATTAGTTTGGACCCCTGGTGGTGCAGCGGTTAAGTGTTCGGCTGCTAACCAAAAAGTCAGCAGTTCAAATCCACCAAGTTGCTCCTTGGAAATCCTATGGGGCAGTTCTACTCTGTCCTATAGGGTCGCTATGAATCAGAATTGACTTGATGGCAATGTGCTTGTTTTTTTCGTGTATTAGTTTAGGAGCTAAGGCTCAGGCATGAGACCCAGAAGGAGCCCCTGGGGAAACTGAGCGACCTAACAAAACCAAAAGGTACTGTGGAGTCAGCTCAGGAGGGTACCCTAGGATTCTTTTTTCTGCTTTGATGCTTTTTTACGGCTGATCCTGGATAAAAGATTAGTCTCCAGTTTGGGAAGCCCTCTTTTGAATTAAGAGCTGTGTGAAAAGGAAACCTTGTCCTGGATTTGAGTCCCCACAGCCTAGCAGAGTGCTGAGAACATAAAGGGCAAGTTGATAAGTGGTGTGGATAAACAGACAATTATACACAGGACAAAGGAGTGAGGCACCCTTGGAAGATTCTGGCTCCCCCTTCCACCCTTCACTGCCTCTAGCTGTCCCCACTGCTGGCCCTGGGGCCCCACCCTGTGTGCTGAGAACACCATGGAAAGGCCTCTTGCCACTGGCCCACCTTTTCCACTTCGGGCTAATCATTAGAGGCTTTTTGAGGCTGAGGGTTGAGAATGGAGACCTGGTGTTCATATAGCTTAATTCTCAGGACTGAGAACTGAGGCCACCTATGTCAAGATGACATAGCTACTTGTTTCAGGAAGCTCTGGCTTCTGGGAAGGGAAAGGGCAGAGGTGGCTGGGAGCCAGGGGATAGTTATTGTCTGAGTCCTCCTACTAAACCAAACCCACTGCTGTCGAGTCTATTCCGACTCATTGCGACCCTATAGGACAGAGTAGAACTGCCCCATAGAGTTTCCAAGGAGTGCCTGGTGGATTTGAACCGCCAACCTTTTGGTTAGCGACCATAACACTTAACTTTGGGAGGTGTTGTACGTGGTTCTGCTGACTGAACCTAGCAGCTTACCTCATCAAACTGTATTTGGGGAGTGGGGAGGCATAATATGTCAAACATATTAAAGAGCTTTGTAACACTTTCCCTAGAGCAAGGCAGAGGCCTAGGAGAGGGAGGAGAGGAGGGGGAGGAAGGGAGGGAGGAAGGGAAAGAGAAAGGCCTGGCTGCAGGCATGGCTAAGAAGCTGTTCTGACTGAAGAACTGTATCTTGAGTAGTTCCTGATACTGAATTGTAAATTGTTACTTCCCTAATAAATTCCATAATCGTGAGTATGGTCTGTTGAGTTGTGTGTGGCCACTGCAACGAATTCTTGAACAGACAAATAGAGAGTGCCGTGGGAGGGATGGCTGGTGTCGAAACTGGGTTGGAGAGAGGAGCCATATCTGAGTCTGAGTCGTAGATAACAATCAGCCTTGGGCTGATGGTGAGTCTCTCTACTCCTGAAGCAAGAAGAGGTCTGACTCCATGCTGCCACTTTTACAAAATCTCTATATACTCAGTCTGGGAGGAAGTTTAGAAATGTCTAAGAGAAACCCTCCTCGTGAGAAGAATATGATAGGAGAGGTCATTGGTAAAACCGCAGATTCAGAAGTTGTTTTTGTTTTTTTGTGTGTGTGTTTTAGGTGACGGTTTACAATGCAAATTAGTTTCTCATTCAAAAATTTATACATAAATTGTTTTGTGATATTGGTTGCAATCCCCGCAATGTGTCAGCACTCTCTCCCTTTCCCTTTACACCCCAGATTCCCCGTGTCCGTTCATCCAGGTTTCCTGTCCCTTCTTGCCTTCTCATCTTGGCTTTTGGGCAAGTGTTGCCCATTGGGTCTCCTATACTTGATTGAATCAAGAAGGTTCATGAAAATAAATTTCAAAACCACAGAGGAGGACGTTTTCCATGGGAACTACCTTATTTTGCATAGTTTCTTAGTAAAAAACCAAACCCAATGGTGGGTTTGAACTGCCAACTTTTCTGTTGGTAACTGAACACTTTAACCACTGTGCCACCAGGGCTCCTGTAGTTTCTTAATAAAAACCCATTGCCATCAAGTTGATTCCAACTCATAGTGTGACCCTATAGGACAGAGTAGGACTGCTCCATAGGGTTTCCAAGGAGCAGCTGGTGCATTCAAACTGTCAGCCTTTTGGTTAGCAGCTGAGCTCTTAACCACTGCCCCACCAGGGCTTCAGTTTCTGAATAGTTAAAACTATTCATGACTTTCTACTTAGCAGCCTACCTCACACCTGGTGGCCAGACAGCAAATAACAGTCAAGTACTTTTGTCAACAACAGTTTTCTACATACATGTGAGGAAGCTCTTTCAGGAGCCTTTATTCAATTTAAAAATGTTTCACAACGGTTTATTCACTTAGCTATCAATAATCAGAAGATAAAGCATAACATTTTAAGTATAAATGTAAAAAAAGTATCTTTTAATGTTTTTTTTTTCTCATTTTGTTTCCCACGTCAACTTGAAAAGGCATCTGACTGACGTGCAACACACAGCAGGAACACAGGGCACAGCTTTGCACGCAGGACTAAAGCACTCCATCTGAAGGGTGATTTGTTACATTTGAGAGGGACCCACTAGGCCCCCTTTGGGTTTTTAATCAACTATTGTGCTCCAATCGACTGCCCCAGCACCACCAGGTAGGAGCTTTAAATAGCTGGATTGTTATGATCTGTTTCTTCCTTAGTGAGAAGTCAAAGTCAATCTATCTGGCTTTAAATCTTCTGATCTAATCAAAAGGCCTTGAACTTGATAACTGAGAGAGGGGGGAGAATGTGTGCCCAGGCATGATAGATTAGCCCGGTGGGTGCTAATAACAGAGGAAGTGCCCCGTAACTCTCAGGGGAGGAAGAGACTCAGAGGTTTCTACACCAATGCACAGATCAGGGAAGGTAGGCAAAACTCAATCTGAGACTTCAAAGAAGGGAAGAATGCTGTTGCATCATAGATGGGCTTGAGGAATGAAGTGTACAAAGGAAGACGGCAATGGAAGGTTGGACATGTTTTCCAAACATACATGTCTACTAACATTCCTGCAACATGGCAGCAGGTAAACAGCTGTGGGGAAGTCATTAACCCCAAAAGAGGCTCCTGGTGGAGAGTGTCTGGGTGATGATGGACCAGTTATTCATGCTGTTGAGTTCACTGACTCATAGCAACCCTATAGGACAGAGTTGAACTGCCCCATAGGATTTCCAAAGCTAGCAACTGGTGGGTTTGAACCACTGACCTTTCAGTTGCAGCCGAGCACTTAACCACTGTACCATCAGGACTGATGATGGCAGGAGACAGGAAATCCAGAGGGAAACCTACAACAGAAGGCCACATGGACCACAGAGAGGATGATCTCATTCTCATACTGACACAGATCTAGTGCAGGGGCAAGATGGAGGGTAAAAGGGGCTCTGCTCCCCACACTATCCAGAAGCTTTGTGTGGCTAAAAGCAGAGGCTCTCGGGGAAAACGTCCATGTCATAGATACTTCTGCAACCATGTAAGGAAACAGCACAAATCCAGAGAAAATATGGGCACATTTTATGGCCAAAGATTACAGGGAAGAATGTTCAAGAGAACTAGGAGGCTAAACAAATAAATAAATTCTAGGTATTCAAACTCCAGTAGTCTTGAAGACAGAAACAGTAAAGCTCTGCTTAATTAAAGCCAAGCATCCGATAAATTCCTCACCTGCCTTGACACTAATTCTGGAGATGAGCAAACTGAGGCTGTTACCTATATATTAAGTACATTGAGACAGGGCTTAAACTATGTGTGACTCCAAGTTCCTATTCCCACCCCACCGCTTCTCACGGGAGACTTGAGGGAACCTGCTGAACCCAAAGATGATGGTGATGGATGGGTTTCTTTCTGCCTAGAATTTCAGGATGAGACTAAACAGGTTGCCCAATGCCCTGGGGCAAAGTCTACTTCATGAGATGAGGAACTGAAATAAAAAAATAAAATCAGATATCCACTAGAGCTGTTAGCACCCATTGGGTGTGGGAAGAGTAGTGAAAGGGCGGCCGTAGATCCGGTGTTTTTTTTCCTAGATGCAAGCTGACAATGACTACATGAAGACAAGGGGGAGATAGAACAATCAAGCATCCTAACCACACTAACTCTCAGCTGATTTGTGCAGGTGTCTCTCAGTGGTCCTCAACCTTGGCTGCACAGGTTACCTGGAGAGTTTTTGTTTTTTTTTAAAGGGCAGAGGCCCAGGCCCTCCCAAGAATTCTCCCCCAATTAAAAGATTCTCATGCCTTGCTAACTAAAAATGTTCGGGCTCTCTCCACTTCACAATGCTTCATTTGCCCAGCTTTGCCGGGGACAGTGGTAGGTCCAGAATTCTTACATAGAGTTTAGAGTCGGCAATCTGCTTGATGGAGTAGGGGGTGTGTGTGTGCTTGAAGCTGTGTTTTTATTTACATGAAATTAACACATTGTGAAAGGAAAAGGGGAAGGCAGGGCCAGTGGGTTAGGAAACCAGAGGTTCTACCACTAACCTTTTTTAAAAAACGGAATCTTACTCCACAGTAACTTTCCAGTTTTGATGGAATCCTAAATTGATCTTAAATACAGTATAAGCAGTTGCCATCAAGTCAACTCAGTCATGGCAATCCCATGTGTGTCGGAGTAGAACTGTGCTCCACGGCGTTTCCAAGGATGATTTGTTGGAAGGTCTCCAGGCCTTTCTCCTGGGACATCTAGGTGGACTTGAACCTCCAACCTTTCAGTTAGCAGCCAACTGCGTTAACCTTTTGCACCACCGAGGAAATCCATACACAGTATGGCAAGTGCCATTTAACTTCTCAAGTGTCCTCTTGTGTAACACAGTTAAGACCTTGGTGGACTGAAACATGGGCTGTTTGTCCCTACATCACATGGCTTCTTCAATCCTTGAATCTAGTTTTTATACTTTGTCTTCTCCTGACTCAGCGTTGTTTGCCCAGTGTCCACCATACACCTTAAAAGCACTTACCCAACCACGTGAGAAATGTGTCCTGCGTGCATGCACAAGCTCCGAGGAAGAGGTTGTCCCAGTGAATGAACTGCAAGCAATTCAGATACTGCAACGCTGATTTTGCCTGCTCACATACAGCCCTGCTTCTTGTGGATGTGTTCCATTGTGGCTGCAACTGAGACCCCCAGCTAAAAGAGCTTGGGTGCAGCACTAACTCCCGCCACTCTCACTGGAAAGGTCATTAGCATCTCAGAGGCCAAAAGAGGTCTGGCTTTCTAACTAAAAAAAAAAAAAAAAAAAACTAGCCACCATTAAATGGCACCGGCTGGGCCATTATACAGCTCTCAGGTGTTCCTGTAAAGCTTATTTGAGAATGTTAGACATGTGCGTAGTTACCGAAAAGTTGAGCCACGTGAAGGGCTTTTTAAAAGTTTATATTAACCAACTACAGAACACCAGGAAGATGATAAAATAATGAAGTTCTGGCTCAACATTTTAAAAATTCCATTTTTAGTTAAGGGAAATCTATTTTCCTTAAGAAAACTTAAAGAGCACAACAGAATGATGTTTTTAGAAAGTACTGTGACTTTTTTTTCTTTCACTTTGCTGATTTGAAAAGGGCAAGTTCATTATTGTAGCAATAGCCTATCTGAGTAGCCGCCCCCACGGGCAGCTCCTGCTGTCTTTATCTAACCAGGAGCTCACTCAGGAAAAGGAACTGTACAGGTGTGTAACGTGGCCCAGGTTTACCCAGAACAGGAACAAGTACGTAGCAACGGGGGACATTTATTGAGTGTGTACTGTGTACATGTCAAGTACTGTGAGGAGCATTACATCAATTATCTATTTATTACAACCACCCAATGAGTAAGTGCAGTTCTTATCCTCCACTTGAGGCTGAGGGAAGTCAAGTAGCTTGTTCAAGGCCACAGAGGTGGTTAAGTGACTTTTACAGATTCCAGATTATTAGCTCAGAATTGGCAAGCCTAAAGCACTGAGGTAGAGTTGTATGTTCTGACTGAAAGCAAGCCCAAGTCATATTGTTCTGTGAGAAGAGTTTTGTAAAACTGAAGAGTATATTTCAAAACATCACTGGCCTCCTTCCTACTCCTCTAACACTTGGCCACACAAAGGTAGGGTCTGGGGACCAGCAGCACTGGCATCCCCCTGGAGCTGGTGAGAAATGCAGACTCTCCCGTGGTGCCCCAGACCTTCTGAATCAGTATCTCCATTTTAACAGCACCACCAGGTGATCAGCAGACACAGGAAAGCTGAAGAGCCACCTGAGCCTGCCTGGACTGCTCTTCCCCCAGGCGTACGTACCTGTCTCACAGCCTCTCATTTCTTCTGTTGTTTGCTGTTAGGTACCATCCAGTCGACTCTGACCACAGCGACCCCATGTGACAGAGCAGAGCTGCCCCCATACGGTTTTCTTGGCTGTGCAGGAGTAGATCCTCAGGTCTTTCTCACAAGGAACTGCTGGGTGGGTTCAAACTGCTGACCTATCAGCAGCTGAGTGCTTAACCCTTTGCGCCATCAGGGTTCCTTTCATTTTTTACCTCTGCTTAACAGTCACCCCCTCAGAGAGGCCTTCCCTGACCTCTGTCACTATCTACCCTGCTTTCCCTTCTTCACAGCAGTGATCACGGCCTAAGATCACGTACTTCTTTATTATCTGTTCCTCCCACTATACTGTAAGCTGCCTCAGGGCTGAGACTTGGTCTCTCCAGCACAAGGACAGAGGCTGTCAGTGCTTGGTGAGTGCTGTGAATGAACAACTGCATCACGTGCAAATATCTAAATTAACAGTGGAAGTCCCTGGGACATGGAAAGGGGAGACTGAGGAAAGGGTATGCCCCTTTTTCCATCCGTAGCTATTGCAATTTTCAAAGGAGTATGTACTGTTTTCATAAATTATTAAACACCTTTTAAATAATTTAACAAACTGCCTCAAGATATATCATAGCACAAAAAACATCCTTTCCTTCTAAAAAAGGCTTTAGGTTTTATTCATTTATCAGATTACACTTTAATAAATAAGGAGTCATCTCCTTTTAAGGACCTGTTCCCTGTCCCCCTGGCCCCCCAAGACATGCCATTATAGTAAACCAGGAATTTTCTTTTCAAAACGCAGACATTAAGACAATACTGTGTTGCTTATACACTGTCCCTGCAGGCAGGCCAGGCCCATAAACGGCCTGCCTGATTCTTGCAGTGGTGCAGACCCTCTGTTCAGGGGGACCATCACGAATGCCAGATAGACGGAACAGATTCAAATCAGAGTCCACAAAAGAAAACAATCTTTACTGATGAATCATTTATTTGGACAAGACCAAAACGTCTCTGTACTGTTTCCTTTTATACAGAAAGTGGAACATTTCACATATATTAGTTTTTCTCTTTCTCAACAGAATTCACTTCAATCTGGTAGCAGGAACTGCTTCTCATTTTAGGATTCACGTTTTAGTAACACATATGCACCCATTACAGCCAAAAGCGCATACTGTAAAGGAAACACAGTGGAAAGTGACTGCGAGGGCTCAAAATAAATTTGGTCTAGAAATGTATTCAGATGAAGTCTATTCGATACTAGACTTGAGCACAAAACCAAAAGGTGACCTCTTTCCCCTTGCCTTACCCTCCAAACTAGCTGTTCAGTGCTCCATATGGTTAAAACCCCAAAAATATACTGATGGGCTAAGGCGGCTCAAACACTGACCACCGCCAGGGCACTACTTGCGGCAGCACAGGTCTCCCGTTCTTTGTCAAGTGATTTGAAAAGGTACCATTTTCTTCGAAGCTGGGAGACAGGCAGCACTGGGTTTAGCGTGTTGTTGCTGTCAAGCAGATTCTGACTCACGGTGACCCCTTGTGCGCAGAGTAGAACTGGCTCCATAGGGGTTTCAGGGTTGTGACCTCTCAGAAGCAGACTGCCAGGCCTGTCTTCCAAGGCGACTCTGGGGGGGTTCGAACCACTGACCTTTCAGCTAAGTTGTTGAATGGTTAACTGTTTGTGCCACCCATGGATTCAGGGTTTATTGTATTTTTGTATGTTTTTGAAATTTTCAGTTATAAAAAACAAAATTTTAGAACACACAGTGAACATAAAAGATAAAAGTGGCTATTTTAAATAATTTAAATGTTGATATTTAAATGATTACATTAATCTATAGTTAACTATACATACTCTGCAGAAAAATTAACTAGCAAAAGATTCTGGAGAAGACTGCATCTTTACAGCACTTTTAAAGAAAGCTCCATTAATTTTTAAGCTCCACTATTACATGCGTGCACACGTGCACACACACACACACACACACACACACAAGTTCTTACCTTGAATTTTGGATAGTCATTCATTATTATGGTAACCATACCAACATATGGTAAAAACCTAAATTGTGGAATAAAAAGCAAGAAATATAAAAATTGTTTTTTAACAAATTACAGCTGCATTTGAAAACACTCTAAGTCAGTCTTAGGAAGCAAATCTTCCTTGGGAATACCACTGATTGGGGCTGTAAGAACAACATTCACCAGTGATTCAAAAGGGTTTATTAGTTTAAAAAAAAAAAAAAGTATTAAAGCAAGGACAATCATGCAAAGATGAATATTTAAAGCCTTATCACAGAGCTGTTTTTAGTAGTAAAAACAGAAAATAATCTAACTGTCCATCAAAGGGGACTAGTTAAGTAAGTTACAATACTCAGTGGAACAGGATGTAGCTATTTAAAAAGACACAGATATAGATTTGACACAGAAAGCTATCTCCAACTTCCTGTTGGGTAAAAAAATCAAACTCTGTGTAAAATTATATATTCTATATTCACTCAAACACACACACCTTATACAGGCACAGACAGCACTTAGAACTTTCACCAAAGTGTTACATGGTGATTACTTCTGGGAGGATCTCTAGTAATTACCGCTTAAAATCCACAGATAATCTCTAGGTAAGAACTTATTTCTAAAATAAAGTTAGACCCATGGTATAGATGTTATTGTTGTGTGCTGCTGAGTCGATTCGAACTCATAGTGACCCTACAGGACACAGGAGAACTGCCCCAAAGCATTTCCTAGGCTGCCGTCTTTATGAGAGCAGATTGCTAAGTCTTTTCTCCTGCAGAGCAGCTGCTGGGTTCAAACTGCTGCCTTAGCCAAGCCCTTAACTATTGTGCCACTGAGGCTCCTTATACATAATACATTTGGATTCAATTTGGGGTTTTAGGTACTCAGGAAGTTCTAAGTTTTATTCATTCTTCATGGTGCAAACTAAACTACCTAGAACGCTCCTGACACATAAATATATGTAATGAACAAATCTGCTGTCCTATAAATTTAGTTTGTTTCTACTTATTTTTCTGGTTTCTGAGCCTTCTATAGAACTTAGAAGTTAGTGCTCACCCTCTTGCTCTTCCCACCACGTCCTTCTTTTCAAGCCAGTTCTGGCCTTCTTTGTACAAGCCTCTATCATCAACTTCATTATTATCTCCTTTAGTCAGGAACTTGATGTCTCCATTATCTCTGGAAAGCAAAACGACATCCTCTCAAAAATAATTTTCAGCACAGTATCATTAAAGAATGCCATTAGTTTACTGCAGACTTCACGGTCTGCCCTGAGCATTTAGGAAAATGAAGATAACTTAATCCTCCCTTGGCGTGAGATGACTGCTTACAGATACCCATTCAACTGGGGCGCAAATCTAAAGACTTCAGTTCTAAAACACTCAAGTAACTCTGACAACCAGAAAGCACGGCAGAGCAGATGGGCACTGGTAAGATGATGACTAGCTCCCAGCAGGGCACACGATAAAGAAAATGCTGGTACCTAACTTCTTTTTAAATCTGAAAACAAGGTTATTAATGCCATTCACCAGTGGACAAAATCATGTGAATTAACCACTGTGCAATTCTTACAAGTCCAGATTTCTAATACACTGACATCTTGCTACTGATGAGTGATTTTCAGGTTCACCTCAAGTCACAATAGGCCAGACAGTCGAGACATAAGGCTGGTTTAACATTATATGTTGGACTTGAACTGTTTTCATTCTTTCTTAGCCTCTAAGGACCAACTCGTTAATATGGATTTTATTCCTCTTCTCTCTAGACATAAACTTGGTCTCAGGTCACACAGATTTGAGCACAAGGTAATTGAGGCACAAGTGTGCTCTTAGCTCTCCTCAAACTTGCTTTTCCTTGGCAAATGGGGAGTGTTGATGCATTATTTCCTTCACCACTCAGTATAGTGGTATAAAATTCAGTTTGCAACAAAACAAGAATCACAAATGGCATAAAACCAGTGTGTTAAAGATACATATGGAATTCATTTTAAATCTTATAAGCTGGTGCTCAGATAGCCTTGGCACTAGAAACACAACACTGTAGCATTTTATAACTATAAAGACAGTAAGACAAAAGAGAAAATGCACTATTATAATTAGATAAAATATTAAAAGCCCAAAAGATTTGAAACCAGGTCAAATATGAGCAAGTTCATTTGCAGCCATGATTATAAACGAAACGAAGAGGATAAAAATCCTTGGAGTCTCTCTCTCACAATTCATGCAGATAACAATAAATAATCATCATTTGCTCAACTTTCAACAATTCTTCATCTTCAGTAATTCTTTTTAAGCCAGGTGAGAGTGCTGTCACGTTGTGACTGAGGAAGTGTCCTCACCAGTGAGTTGACCAGCAGAAATCAGTAACCGTTAGTACATTACCAGTGTGCTAACACAAACTGAAACAGATTACTCCAATGTTTAGAGTGAAATGAAGGGACAATCTTAAGGAGCAACATCTTTAGGAAACACCTCAAAGCAGTCAGTGGGATGGGAATACTGCAGATGGACAAATAGTTACATCACACACACACGTGTACACATGCACACACAACACACAGAGGGAATGAGAACTGCTCTGTTATTTCAGAAACACGCAGATGTTGTTGTTAGGTGCCACTGAGTAGGTTCTGACACAGCGACCCTATGTACAACAGAATGAAACACTGCCTGGTCCTGTGCCGTCTTCATGGTCATTGTTATGCTTGAACCCACTGTTGCAGCCACTGTGTCAATCCATCTCATCGGACGTCTTCCTCTTTTTCGGTGACCCTCTACTTTACCAAGTGTGATATCCTTCTCCAGGGACTGATCCCTCGTGTCCAAAGTATGTGAGACGAAGTCTTGCCATCCTCGCTTCTAAGGAGCATTCTGACTGTACTTCTTCCAAGGTGGATACGCACACCTAAATTTAACGCCACAATTTATGCAGGTAAAGAACGCTGCACTATGCTGCACAAAGATCAATCAATAACCAAGAATACAGAATGTAACGTTTTTGCTAATTATATGAAGTACTCTCTCCTAGGAACTTAATATATTTTAGATAGAAAGAAACGTCTCTGGCTCCCCCCAGAAGTCTTACGAACTCATCACTGGCAATGAGGGTAAGTCCATTTGTGCGGGGAAATAATGCAGAATATACAACGACCAAATCATGAGGAAGGGATTTTTCTCCATCCAGGACTGACATTACTGCCGAGAATGGCATTCTGGTCAAAGTGACATAGAGAAGTAGCCAGCTTCTTTGCATTTCAGAAAATAATTCTCACATTGAAATAATTCTCAGTTACAATGGGATTTGACTTATTTTTGAGACTCTTTTAAATAACTAATATCATGCTAGAATACATTCCACCTTACATGTGTGCAGCAATGAGTTTAAGTGTTTTAATAGGCATTAGTTCATTCAGTTCTCATAGTAACCCTACGAGTTGTCGTGGGGAAAGTATCATCACTCCTGCCTCACAGACTGAGTCAGGCAGCTGGTCCAAAGTCATCCAGTCTGCAAACAGCAGAGCTAGGAACATAATCCAGTGCTTATTCTACTTTGTAATTAACCATTAAAACTGGATTCTGGAGGGTGTGAATGGTTGTGGACTCAAAAAATGTAATCAATGTCACTGAATTGTACATGTGGAAACTGAATTGCTGTTTGTTCTGCTATGTATATTCTCTACAACAACAAAAAATAAATTATGTAAATATGTATATTTAAAACACTGTCTACCAGAATGTTACAAAATACAACCAAAAAAAAGTAAAGCCTCTTTACTTTTCGTGGACTTTGATTACTCTATGAACTATTGGAATGTCTCGTCCTTCAACTTTAAAGACAACTATTTCACCAGCTCTAATGGGGTCTTCCCGGAAATTGGTTAGGAACAGAAGGTCTCCCCTGTGGAAGGCTGGCTCCATGCTGCCACTAGAAAGAAACACAAAATAGACATCAGAATTAGCCTGCATTCATAGGGTGAGCATTGCGATTTATAAAGAATATAGGTAAGAAACATGCCAGTGAGATTTTAAATTGTTCATCAATAATCAAGTAAATCTGATAAGGTATAAAACAAGCCATGCTGGTTTCCTTCTGACCCCTTAAAGTGATAACAATAAGAGAGAAAGGAAACGATTTCTTCTTGGATTTAAGTGCAAAAACGGCACTCGCAAGCCCCTATTAGTGAAAAAACGTATCAAGAAAGATGTGGACTCTCTGTTGTAGAAGCTGACGATTTAGCCTAAAGAAGAAAACCTTACATCTATATTACCACTTGCATTCAGAACTACAGACTCTTAGAGCTGGTTAATACTCTAGCGGCAATTCTTTTGTTTTATAGTGTTTCCCCAGCACCTATGACACTGAAATACTTGTTCAAGGAACGATAAACAAACAAATGAATAAACTTAAGGAGGAAGCCTACCCAGAGCCAAGCTAAGGGTTGAGACAAAACTTGAACCCACATCCTTTGACTCCTGCAGCATCATCCATTTGATCATATTCCATGACGTGGCAGTGGGGCCCAGTAGACGGAACGGGCACTGGCTTGGGAGCCAAGAACGCTGCATGCTGGCCTCGGCTTCTGCACTGGTCAATGGTGCCCCTGACCAAGTTGCTGCTACAGCCCTTTCTTCTACGTACATACATACACGTATATACATACATCTATCCATCCTTCTCTACCAACAGTGAGATGCCATGATATAAAAAACACACTGGACAGAGAGACATCTTGAACCATCTAAAAGCTCCCAAACATCACAATTGAATTTCAAATTGACTGTTAAATTTTTTTTCCCCTTGGATGACATTATGGCTGCATTATTTTAACTATAGTGCTAGCTTTTCTAAAATAAACAGGCTGTACTTTTACAAGCATAACTGTCTTGAGAAAAGAGTAACCATCTACAACAGTACTGCTGAGGAAGCTTGACCATGCTAGGTGGTAGGGACACACACTCCCTGCCTATTTGGTACAAGGAAAGCCAAGTCATATTTGTAAATTGGTTATGTTTAAAAAACAAATGCTGCATTAATACCATATTATTATAGAAGTAAATTGTCACTTTCAGTGGATTAAAACATTGCTTAAAATACAGGAACGAAAATGTTGCACAATTACTAGAACACCAACATCTATATAATTAAAGCTCAAGATGTCTATTGAAAAGTATAAGATTTTTCACAGGCAGTCAGAAAAAATGAAAAAGTCTCAAAACAGATTATCAATAAAGAATACTCTAGTTATCTACTTCAAACACTAATTCCGGGCTGTCACACAGGCTCCTCCCTCAGTCAGGGAGCCGCAGTCTGAGGGAGGAGGAGGCTGGCTTCCAGGACGTACCTCAGCACCACCACGATGGGGCTCTCGCTGCCAGTGAGGACAATCAAGCCTTTCCATATCATGAGTGCGGAGGACACGATCATGGCGAAGTTCAAAACCTGGTAATAGAGCTGGAACGAAAACGGACAAACCAAACGTGAGAACCAATGGCAGAATGTTCACGAACCCTAAGCTGGAGACATGCTTATAAAAAACTGTGTTTAGGGCATGGAACTAATCCACAAAAAGCACAGAGTTAGGCAGCATTCAAATTTCTGTCCATGGAATGATTGAGCCTTCCAGATGTCATCTCTCCTTAAGTGGGAGCAAATGGGGGAAACAACAGAGCAATCAGTGGGACTGGCTTTCTTAAAGCCTCATTAAGGCTCTATTTGCCTCTCCAAGATTTCCCACCACCTTAAGCCCTAAAATAGGAGTCCCTGGGTGATGTAAATGCTTAAGCACTCAGCTACTGTCATGGATTGAATTGTGTCTCCCAAAAATATCTGTCAACTTGGCTAGGTCATGATTCCCAGTACTGTATGATTGTCTACCATTTTGTCATCCGATGTGACTTCCCTATGTGTTGTAAATCCTATCACTATGATATAATGAGATGGATTAATGGCAGTTACATTGATGAGATCTACAAGATTAGATAGTGTCTTAAGCCAATCTCTTTTGACATCTAAAAGAGAGAAGTGAGCAGGGAGACATGGGGACCTCATACCACCAAGAAAGCAGTGCCAGAAGCAGAGTGAGTCCTTTGGACCTGAGGTTCCTGTGCTGAGATACTCCCAGACCAAGAGAAGACTGATGACAAGGACCTTCCTCCAGAGCCAACAGAGCGAGAAAGCCTTTCCCTGGAGCCAGCGCCCTGAATTTGGACTTCCAGCCTACTGGACTGTGAGAGAATAAACTTCTCTTTGTTAAAGCCATCCACTTGTGGTATTTCTGTTATGGCAGCATGATGACCAAGACAGCTACTAACCAAAAGGTTAGCAGTTTGAATCTACCCAGAGTTGCCTCAGAAGAAAGGCCTGGTGATCTACTTCTGAAAGATCACAGCCACTGAAAACCCTCTGGAGCTCAGTTCTACTCGGAAACACGAGGTCACTATGAGCCAGAATCAATCGACAGCAACTGATTTTTGTTTGTTTTTAAAGCCTAAAAGGCTTGAGTTTTACCACTAGATCCTCCCACTATAGACTCTGGCTACTGTTCAGGGTAGAGGGCACAGGTCTGAGCCTGGGGGCCTGGGACAGGTAGCATGGATTCACCTAGAACTCGCCTCTAGCCCCATGGCCAAAGACTGCCCTGCCTCAAATGCAGACTAAGTGATGAGGCCATGTTGCATCTTAAATTTACATTTTAGAAGTGAACAAAAAAAGTTAAACACCTGAATGTTAAATTTCCCGTAAATGTCTTTAAAAAGTGAACAAAAAATATTTGGTTAAGAACACCAGCAGGACGGCCACACAAGTCAATATTTAACTTTCCTGCTATTATGTTAGTTATGACAGAGCTTTTAAGCTGATCTTACTCCACCTTAGACCACTGAGTTAAGATACCCATGGTTTGTCCTTGCTTCCACCCTGTGTCTTACACACTGAAGCACAAAGCTCTTGCCTGCTGACAGCTGCCTCCACAAAGGCCAACCCCTGGGGACTCAGGAGAAAGGCCACACCTGCCCACATCACAAGCACCTGTCCGGTTACAGTTGAACTGCTAGGTTAGAATGCCCGCCTACCTCCAAGAGGCTACGGGGACTAAAGCCACCATGCCTAGCACCACTCAGAATGTAAGCCTCTCAGCACTTGCCAGAGTATCCTCCTGGGAGCCTCCCGACTTCGGTACCAGCCTCTGCCCTCCTTTTCACAACCTCTGCTGTTTTTCCAGTGATCTGAAGAGCCATGTGGACGGCCAATCCAACACTCAGGCTTCTCAATTCCTTGACCTCTCCATCTCCAACAACCTTCTCCCCTCCACCTGAGCCACCCACTCAAACACAGGTAGTCCCCAATTTACAGTGGGGTTCTGTTCTGAAGACTCTATCGTAAGTCGGTTCTGAAGTTAAGTTCAATGTCTTTTTTTGTTGTTTTCATCATCATTGCCTTCTATTATCAGTATCTTTATAAATCTGATCTGTGTTTGTCTTTGAGGGTTAGAAACATTACATATAAACTTACAGATATGTTTTAATACATACATACATAAAAAAATACACAAGTCATAAAAATTTACTCTGACAACGAAGAAGAGTTGATGTTAGCATTTTTTCATTTGTGGTAACAACTCCACTTGTGGAAGTTTCTGGATCATCTGGGTTATCCCTGGGAATGAAGATGGCACTTCTAGTCAGAAAATTAATGAGTTGTCTGTATGGTCCTTTTCTTTTTCTTCATGTATTTTGCAGTAACATCTCACTGCTTCCTGAATCTGCCTATTGCCTTTAGCAAAGCGATCAGTGTTTGGGTCCATGTTTTCAAGCAACTGAAGCCCGTACTTTAGTTTAGAAAAAACTTCAGCTAATCCTTTCACTGTGAAATTTTCTTGACAACTTCTTCCTCTTCCTCATTATTTTCCTTCTTCAGCATTTCTTTCCTCTTCAAAATCCATTAAGTCTTGGTCTGTCAATTCCCCTTCTTCATGATCTATGAGCTGTATTACTAACGATAAGATGTACCAAAAAAAAAAAAAAAAAAATCACCCCGGACGGTCATAAGTGCAGTTCATTGTAACTCGAATGTGTCATAAGTCGGGGATTACTTGTAGGGCATAGTTCTTTCCACTATGAGACTTTTATTTCACCCTGAAATCTCCTCTGCCCAGAAGGTCCCCTCCTTGGATCCCTTAGCATACCTAACGTTCACTCATCTTTAAGTCACACTTTAAACATGAGTTCCCAAAGGAAGCCTTCCCTGACTCTCTAGCCTAGTAGTCAGGAAGCTCTTTGTGTAAAGAGACAGATAGTAAATATTTTAGGTTTATAAGCTATACAGTCCCTGTGAAAACTACTCAACTCTGCCACTGTAGCCGGAAAACAGCCATAGACAACCTGTAAAAGAATGAACATGGCTGTGTTCCAATAAAACTTTATTTACCAAAAAAAAAAAAAAAACAGGCAGCACGTTGGAGTTTGACAACTTCTGTTGGCCAGCCTAGGTCCTCCTGTTATATATTCTCTCAGCATCCTGTACTTCTTTATAGCATCCATCACCAACATAATTATATATATAATTATTTAATGTGTCTGTCACACTAGACTGTGAGTTCCACATGGCAGGGTCATTTTGGCCTTGTTCATCACAGCAGTAACCTCAGTGTTCAGGACAGATGTGGCAAAAAGTAAGTACTCAAATTGTTTAATAAATAGTGACAAGATAAATATCCTTAATACATGGCAGGTGCAAAAAAACTGCCAGTAAGAAAAACACAGAATTCCAATGAAAAAGGGGTAAAACCTTAAAACGATATATCAAAAAGGAAGTAAAAGTGGCAAATAAACATTTTAAATATTCAAACCAATAATCTTATCTCCTCCTCCCCCCCACCTTTTTTCCTTTTGCCTAGCAAATTTAGATTGTTAATAATAATAATACAAATACTCAGTGCTAGCAAAGGTACACTGTGGCACCACGTAACATTCCCTTGTTCTGTTCCAATGGATGCCTCTTGGTCTATGTACAGATTCCTCATGAGCACAATTAAGTGTTCTGGAATCCCCATTCTTCCCAATGTTATCCATAATTTGTTATGATCCACACAGTGGTAGGATTGTAAGCTGATACAACCATTCTGAAAGCAATTTGGCATTAGTATCAACAGGTTACTCTTGGCCCAATAATCCCACTTTTAGAAATTTAGTTTAAACTAAAGGCATATAGGGAACTATGGCCCAAAGATGTTTATCATAACCTTATTTTAATAAGGAGAAAAAAGCAATAAATGAGCACCAACAGGGAAAGGACCAAGTTATGGCATATTATTCCAGTATTCAGAACAATGCATAAAGAATTTTAATGACATGACCAACCACTTAAGATATGCTATGTGAAAAATGTAGACTGCAGGAGGATCTCAATACTGTAAAACAAACACGAGGAGACTCCTCAAGACGCAGAGGCTATCTGAGGGTAGTGGAATTATGAGTCCTTGAATTTTCTCCTTTAAACTATTTTCTATTTTTTATATTTCCTATAATGAACATGAGTTAGTTCCAAAATCTGGCGGTGAGGGAGATTTAAAGGATGTGCAACTCCCCAGAATATTATACGGCCACTAAAACGAGCATTTTGAAAGTGTGACAACACATGAAAACATATCCTGATGTGATGTAAGGTGGGAAAAGCAGAGCCCAAAACTCTTTCTCTGCTCATATTACAACTATAGGAAATTATGTAATTTCAGGCAATTATGAAAGAGACAAATGAAAAGTGGGGACATAAAAAAGTAAATGAAGATAATTAAGATATTTGGATGGAACAAATAAAAATGGAAAATGAAATGTAATTCAAAATTAAAGTTATACACCACTTTTTAAATAAATTACATGGCTACTGTGTCAACAGCATTATTCCCCCCTCGAGAGCAAAAAAAGAAACTGGAGGGCTAAGCAGGCATTGTTAAAGTGCTGGGCTATGATTGGTTAAATGGTTGCATCTAAAGTCAGCCTTGTAAGTCACATTAGTTCACATTCAAAAACTTCCCCACCTGCCTCCCTTGACCTAAAAGTTTTGATAAATAACCACTGTCTCACTATGAATTACAGATCTGATTGGGAAAGCCCCATGCCATTTTTAGACAAGATTTCAAACCACCTGGCTCCCCCTCCGAAAAAGCAAATTATAAAACTTGCCACTTTGCTAATAAAGATCTCACAGTAAGAATATATTTTCTGACATGATTTTCTATGTTGAAAAATTGATTGAGGGGAAGTAAAATTAATTCCCCAAAAGAACTTCCTTTGAGCAACACATCTATCTGATAAAGAAATGTCCAATTACACAAAAACCTCATAATCAAGTCAGTTGGGAAACCACAGATCACACTTCCAATGCCCTAGCTTTAATAGACCTACTAAGCTGAGTCTAGATTTGAAACCCTGAAATCTAGAAGCATGATCCTGATTTAACCACGGACAGGACTGAACTAGATCTAAACAGCACACCACATTTCACTGGTGCCTTTTGTTGTTGTTTACCCTTGCCTACCAATTCTGTATGCTCAGCACTTAATAAGAAGCAAGCTCACACTCGGTAATTGTTAAGCAAGGATGAAATAGCCAATGTCTGAGAGTTTTAAGCCAAGGTTTCAAACAAGATATTCTGGCTACCAGAACAGTAGAAATGCCAGTAGCTGTACTTCTTCCTCTCTTTCTCACTGCAGAAACAAAGAGTCCTTGTCTTGCATATGGCTATTGCCTTAATTTATAGCAAGCAAGGACAGCCGAGAATGGCAGCCCTACTTCCAAGACTGGTGGCACATGCGTGTTTGACAATGTGTCATAAAGATGCTATTTAGGGGGAAAAAAGATGAGCAAAAGGATAAACACAGTAACCCAGTGCTGTTGAGTCGATTCCAATTTAGAGATTTTAAAAAGTAGTAGGAGGCAGTGGGTTTCAGCTTCTAAATTTTAATGAGAAGATCAGCAAAACACGACCAATGCAAGCAGCTACTGATAGGTCTTATCACAGCAGGGGGCGGGGATGACACACAGCTTTCAAAAGTCAATCTGGTTTAGGAATTGATACACTCATCAGAGGCCTTCTCTGATAGTCTGCAATTATAAGCATCAGTAATCAGTACCAGCTTTAGAGACATTTAAAAAAAATAGCCAATAAGTCTAGGTTTTTAAATAAAGCACGGTTTCCTGGAGGATTTTCTTGTGAACATTTTCAATGCTCAGCTCACGAGCAGTTGGTTTTTCAAGCTAGAAATAATCTATTAGAAGTCCTGCTGGCACAGTGGTTAAGCGCTGGGCTGCTAACCAAAAGGTCAGTGGTTTGAACCTACCAGCTGCTCCATAGGAGAAAGATGTGGCAGTCTGCTTCGCTAAAGATTCCAGCCTAGAAAACCCTACCAGGCAGTTCTAGTCTGTCCCTACAGGGTCACTATGAGTCAGAACCAGCTCAACAGTAACGGGTTTTTAATAATCTGTTACAGCTCATCTTAGTTACAGAAATTCACAGGAGTTCACCAGCTGTGCACCCCTACAAACAGCCAGATCCTAAAGCAAAGTTCGTGATACCCAAGTCACCAAACTCTCCCATACTACTGCACCTGAAATTCTACTTGGAAGAGAAAAAAGCAACACAAAACATGATCAACTATATGCTGTTTACAAGAGACACACCTTAAACCCAAGGACACAAACAGGTTGAAAGTGAAAGGATGGAAAAAATATTCCATGCAGATAATAACCAAGAGAGCTGAGGTGGCAATCTTAATATCAAAGTAGACTTTAAGACAAAATCTGTCAGAAAAATAAAGATGAACATTATACAATGTAAAAGGGTCAATTAATCAAGAAGATTTAACAATCATAAATATATACGCACCCAATATTGGGGCACCTGGGAAACCCTGGTGGCATAGTGGTTAAGAGCTAAGGCTGCTCACCAAAAGGCTGGCAGTTCAAATCCACCAGGCGCTCCTTGGAAACTGTACGGGGCAATTCTACTCTGTTGTATAAGGTCTCTATGAGTCGGAATCAACTCGAGGGCAATGGTTTTCTTTTTTTTTTGAGGGGGAAGGCACCTAAATATATAAAGCAAACACTGATAGGATTGAAGGGAAAAATAGACAGTACTACAATACCAATTTAATACACCGCTTTCAATATTGGATAGAACATCTAGAAAGACGATCAAGGGAACAGAGGATCTGAATGACACAATAAACCAACTTGACTTAAGAGACACATATAGAACACTTCACCCAAAAACAGCACAATATATACTCTGCTCCAGTGCACACGGATCACTCTCCAAGACAGACCACGTTTTAGGCCACAAAGCAAGTCTTGATAAATTTTAAAATATTGAAATCATAAGAAGTATTTTCTTTTTCCACAACAGAGTGAAGCTGGATATCAGTAACAGAAAAAAAAAAAAAAAACCTGGAAAATACACAAACATATGCAAATTGAACAACACACAAACTACCAATGGGTCAAAGAAGAAATCAAAAACGATATCAAAAATTTCTTAGTGTCAAATGAAAATCAGAGCACAACATACCAAAACTTACAGGCTGCAGTGAAGGGAGTACTCAGAGAGAAACTTATAGCAATAAAAGCCTACATTAAAAAAGAAGAAAAATCTTAAATTAACAGCCTAACTCGACAACTCTAGGAACTAGAAAGACAAGAGCAAACTAAGCCTAAACCCACCCAGAAGAATGGAAATAACAAAGATTGGAGTATTAAATAAATAAAACTGAAAACAGAAATTGAGACTCAATAAAACCCTAAGTTGGTTCTTGAAAAGATGAATAAAGAAGATAAAACTTTAGCTAGACTGGCAAAGAAAAGGTGCAAATAACCAAAATAAAAAAGTAGACATTACAACTGACCTGACAGAAATAAAGAGAATCATGACAGAGTATTATGAACAACTGTATAACAATAAACTGGCTAACCTAGATGAAATGGACATCTTCTAAGAAGCACACAACCTAACCAAATTGACTCAAGAGGAAATAGAAAGTCTCAACAGACCCATAACAAGTGAAGAGACTGAAACAATGATCAAAAACCTCCCAACAATAACAAGAAAAAAAGTCCTGGACCAGATGGCTTCACTGGGGAATTCTACCAAACATTTAGAAAAGAATTGATGCCAGTACTATTTAAACTCTTCCAAAAGATAGAGAAGGAAGGAATACTCCCTAATTCATTCTACAAAGCAAACATAACCCTGATACTCAAACCAGACAAAGACACCACAAAAGAAAGAAAAAAACTACAGGCCAATATTTCTTATGAATATACATGCAAAAACCCTCAAAAAAATACTACTGAACAGAATCCAATAGCATATTAAAAGAGTCATAGTCCATGAGCAAGTGGGATTTAATCCAGGAATGCACAGATGGTTCAACATTAGAAAATCAATCAACATAATACACCACATCAACAGAACAAAGGAAAAGAACATGACAATCTGTATGGATGCATAAAAAGCATTTGATAAAATCCAATACCCTTTCTTGTTGAAAACCCTAAAGAAGATTGGAAGAGAAAGGATATCCCTCTACATGATTCAGGGCATACATGAAAAGCCAACAGAAAACATTATACTTAATGGAGAAAGACTAAGAGTTTCACCCTCGAAATCGGGAACAAGACAAGGGTGTCCGCTCTCACCACTTCTATTCAATATTGTATTAGAAGTCTTATCCAGGGCAATTAAAACAAGAAAAATAAATAAAAAGTATCTAGATAGAAAAAGAAGTAATTATACAATTTTTTCTATATAAAAAATCCCAAAGAGTCCACGAGAAAACTTCTAGACCTAATAGAGGAATTTAGCAGTTTCAGGGCACAAGGTCAACAGACAAAAATTTTTTAAAATTGGGTTTCTATACACCCAGAATGAGAAATCTGAAAGAGAAATTAGGGGAACAATTCCATTTACAATAGTATCTAAGAGAACAAAATATCTAGGACTAAATCTAACCAGGAATGTGAAGGACTTATACAACAAAAACTATAAAACATTGCTAAAAGAGATTAAAGAATATTTAAATAAACGGAAAGATGTTTCATTTTCATGGACTGGACGACTTAAGATTGTTTAGATGCCAATGCTACTTAAGGCAATTTATAGATTCAATGCAATCCCAATCAAAATTCCAACAGCCTTCTTTACAAAAATAGAAAAACCGATCCTCAATTTTATATGGAAAGGCAAGAGGCTTCAAATAGCTAAAACAATGCTGAAAGAGAAGAACAAAGTAGGTGGACCCACACTTCCTGATTTTAAAACATACTATACAGTACAGTAATCAAAACAGCCTGGTACTGGTGTAACAACAGACAAATAGACCAATGAAACAGAATTGAGAGTCCAGAAATAAACCCACACATCTATGTTCAACGGATTTTTTGACAAGGGTATTAAGTCCATTCAAGGGAAAGAAGACTCCTAAATAAATGGTGTTGGGAAAATTGGATTTCCACATGCAGAAAAATGAAACAGGATCCATGCCTCACACCATACACGAAAACAAATCCAAAATCGATTAAGGGCCTGAATGTGCAAATTAAAACTATAAAATTCTTATAAGAACAGGCAAGGGCAATACTGTCAGGCCTAGCTTTCAACAATGGATTACCTAATATAACAACAAAAGCACAAACAGCAAAAGACAAAATAAATAAATGGGACCTCATAAAAATTAAAAACTTTTGTTCATCAAAAGACTTCACCAAAAAAGTGAAAAGACAAGCTACTGACTGGGCAAATATCTTTGGAAACCATGTATTCTGACAAGAATCTAATAACCAAAACATATACAAAACTTCGACAACTTAACAAAAAGACAACTCAATCATAAAATGGGCAAAGGACTTGAATAGACATTTCATCAAATAGGACATTCAAATGGCCACCAAACACATGAAAAGATGCCAGCATCATTAGCCATCAGAGAGATGCAAATCAAAACCACAATGAGATACCATTACACTCCCACTAGGATGGCTAAAATAAAAAAAAAAAGAAAAAATGTTGGCAGAGGATATGGGGACTACGGAACCCTTATCCATTGCTGGTGGGAATGCAAAATGGTACAGCCATCATGGAAACCAGTGTGGCAGTTCCTCAGAAAACCAAAAATAGAACTACCATATGACCCAGTAATTCCACTCCTAGGTATATACTCAACTTAAAAACAGAGACTCAAAGAGACTTGTACACCAATGTTCACTGCAGCATTATTCACAATAGCAAAAAGGTGGAAACAACCTAAACGTCCATGAACAGATGAATGAATAAACAAAATGTGGTACATACATGCAATGGAATACTACTCAGCCAGTAGGAGAAATGAAGTCTTGATATATGCTTCAGTATGGAGTACGAAGACATTATGCTGAGTGAAATAAGCCAATCACGAAAGGACAAATACTGTATGATCCCACTTACATAAAAAGACAAGAAAAGGCATATACATGGAGACCAAAGCTTATTAGTGGTTACCAGGGACTGGCAGGAGGGGGAATAGGAGAGGTAACTGTGATGGAAAAATCACATCGATTAAAGGTAGGGCTGCACAGCTGATTGTACTTGCTGTCAATAAGTCGTACAGCTGTAAAAAGTTGAATTGACAAATGTTGTGTGATAGATATATTTACAACAATGACCGAAAAAAAAAAAAAGAGAAAGCGGCTGCTTACGTACACCCAAATACCTCATGGGATTTGGTTCCTTGGTTTGGAGGTTCAGGGTCATGGTTTCATGGGACATCCCAGTTAACTGGCTTAATAATGTTGCCCGTTCAGTGCTCATGCTCTGCCTCCTAGTTTGTTGGTAGTGCCTAGGGTATTAAAATCTTGCAAGTGGCCATCCAAGGCACAACAATTGGTCTCTATACACTTGGAGCAACAGAGAAAGAAGGAAGAGTCAGGAATAGAAGGGGTATATGGAATATGTGGCTAATTGCCTTCATGAACAGCTGCATCCTTTGCCATGAGACCAGAAGAACTGGATGGTGCCCGGACACCATGACTGAGCATTTTGATCGAAGATTGCATAGAAGAATCCTGATCAAAAGGGGGAAAATGCAGAACAGAATTTCAAATTCTCATGGAATCCAGACTTTCTGGAGCCACGGAGACTGGATGAACCCCTGAATTATTGCCCTGAGATAATCTTTAAACCTTAAACTAAAAATATCCCTTGATATTGTCTCAAAACCAAACAACAGTTTAGCTTAACTAGTAAAAGAGGTCTGCCTTGAGCATTATGCTCTCTTAAGAACTATCTACATGGGATCAAATTAACAACAGCAACTCGAAATATTAGATAGGAAACTTGGTGGGCAGTGGGTTTATGTTAATGGGAGAGGAACAACTCAGAAAAAGAGAATGAGAATGGTTGCACAACTGGGAGGATGTAACCAATGTAGGAACTGATGAATTGGTGTATGTTTTGGTGTGTACATTCTCAACCACAACAACAAAATAAAATTTTGAAAAAGCAACACATATGCCCAAAGGCAAAAGTCGTGTTCTGCAGTAGCCCCATCATTCCATTCCTCAATACAATAGAACAAATGAAACAAGGTGAAGTCAAAATCATGAGAATTAATACTATTTTCAAAGACAATCAACAACCCCCAGTAAGATGGTCCCATTTTTCTTAACATAATTTACTATTATTAGGAGGAGGAGTCGACCCCCGGTGGCACAAATGGTTAAACGTTGGACTACTAGTCCAAAGATTGATGGTTTGAACCCACCCAGAGACGCCTCAGAAGGCAGCCCTGACAATTTGCTTCTGAGAGGTCACAGCCTTGAAAACTCCATGTAGCACGGGGTTGCCATGAGTCAACTAACAACAGTGGTAGTATTTGTATCCGTCATAATATTCTACCTAGAAACTTAAACAATTCCTTCCTTTTTTTTTTTTTTTTTTTTTCTGGCTGAGGAGGCTTCCTGTCCTGTCCCTAATCACTCTTGCCTTATAGTGAGGAGATAATGACCCAAAGACACTGATGCTGGCCAGTCACTGGCTCAAGAGAGAGCAAGTTTTGCTCTGAGGTCCTCTCACAGTGGAATGAGAAATCAATTGCCCCCTGCTCAAAGATGCCACCCAAACTGCTTTCCCAACTCAACTGCAGCCAGAACGACAGACTCTGAAAAGGAAATAAGATCTCTGGAATTCCTTTCGGAACACTGATTCGGCCCACAATTATTGAGCACCACTTGTGTGCTCTCTAGGTACGAGGAGCCCCAGTCTGACAGATGGTCGGAGAAAACACTGACCGGGATCGGAAGAAGCCGCCTGGACATGCACTACTGGACAGCTCCCCTTGGCAGAAAGTTTCTTCCTTTCTACCACCCCGATCCGCGGACAGCCTTCCTCCGGGCGTCAGGCCTCTGAAGCACCACAGAGGTACGTGCAGACAGCTGTCACTCAGGCCCGGTCGTCTCTCCTCGCTTTCTCCACCACATCCTTAAGACCAGGCTCCTATTCTCTTCCCCTTTTTTTTATCTGGCCACTGTGCCCTGATTGTGCTCGGCAGCGCAAGAAAACACCCACACGCAGTCTGTGCGAATTTGAACGAAGGCCTCTGAAAGCCGGCCCGAGAGCTTCGGGTAACATCCCTGCCCCAGGCGCCGCTGCTACCCCGCCGGAGCCCTAGCCCCACAAGCCCCGACTTCCCCCAGCCCGGATTCGGCTCCAGGAGCGCCCCCCGCCCGTCTCTGCTACCTGGCGCTTGTTCATCTTCCTCAGGTCCCCGAATATGTCCAAGCCGGACGTGGGGAGATGCGTCCCCACAGGACCCGCACGCACCATGGCGGGGTCACGGGGGGCTGAGGAGACCCGCGGGTTCTACTTGTCACCCGTCAGCAGCAGAGCACCGCCCGGCCCCCATCCACCAACCCGCGTCCTGGAGAGCCAGGGCGAGCCCGCCCTCCTGCGAGGGCCACGCGACACGAGGCTCGCTCGGGCGTCTGGGAATCGTAGTCCCACGAGTCTTGGACCCCAGTCTATCTGGGAGGAGCCGGGAAGAGAAAACTACCACTCCCAGAATGCTGCGGGCCAAGAGCTCGTCCAGTAAGGCCCCAGGGGCGCTCCTGAGGAGGGCAGCGACGGGGCTCAGGCAATGTAGTCCGACACTTCCGAGGAACTTGGGGGAGCTTGTGATTCTGCGTATCTCAGGGGCAACTTGGAGAAGTGACTACTCAAGAGGAACAGAATTCCTCAGGACTCTGGTCAGGCGCCAAAAAGACACCTAAAGCTCCCTCGCTTTCACCTAACCGTGTATCTTGGCCATTGGATGACTGATACATGGAAGGCGGGGCTTCTGAGCTGGGGGCGGGCTGTGCTGAAACGGGGCGGAGCCTAAAGACAGGACTGAAGGGTGGTCGGGGCTTGGAAGAGGCGGAGCTTTTGATGCCTCTGTGTTGAGCGGTCTGACCATCTTTGAGCATGGTTGTATTTCAACGAATATCAATTGTATCAGTAAATAACCTAATTTTATACAAGAGAAGGCAAAGGCCAGGTAAGGTTAATTGACTTGGCCAAGCTCAAGTGGCAGAGTCTGGAGAAGAACTCAAACTTTAAAAATTTCCAAGTCCTGGATTTCCTTATTCCTGGTCCTGAATTACCTTTAGTTCATTCATTCATTCATTCATCATTTATGCATTATTTACTTAATTCATTTATTCATTCACAAATCTTTATGAACCGCCTACTATGAGCCTGGCCCAGTTTTAGATACTCGAAAAACATCAGTGAACCAAAGAAACATCCTTGCCTTTTTGAAGCTTACATTCTAGCACAAATTATCAAATATTTAACCCTTCCTCTTGAAATGTGTACTGTAGCATTATTGAATTACAGTGTTTTCTTTTTGAGCACCTCAAACTGTCCTACTGTCACACCCTTTTCCTGCTGGACTCCCTGTTTATAATGCCCTCCCTTTGTCCCAGTTCTCTCTCTGAAGACTCCACCACACCCTTAAAACAAGGGGTCAAACCCTTTCCCCCAAGATTCAGGTTCCCTTCACTTATGGTGTTCCTACTGGACATCAGCCACCCCCTTCTTATGGTCATTCTCACATATTCTCTATCTCCTCACAGAACTATGTGATTCTCTAGGGAAGAGACTGAATCTTTTCAATTCTGGTCTGTGGCAGCAAATACAGTGCCTGGCAGGTAGTAGATGAGTTGTCCAGCTCCTGGCTAAAAACCTATGTGTGATTTTTCAGGCCTGACCATAGGCAATTGTGTTACAACCCAGCGGCACCTGGACACAAGGTTGGCTGCATCTCCAAGAGACCAAAGAAAGACTCTGGAACCACTGATCATGACATATGGCTTATTTGGTTTTTTTTATGTACCAGGTGGTCAGTCCAGGGTGGCGGCTGGAAGAGTTTAGCACTCTGCAACTGCCTAGCAGGGGACACAAGCTTATATACCGTTCTAGCTGGGGCTAAGGCTTATTGTTTTTCTCCTAAGTCCTTGGAAAGCTAGCGTTCCCAGGGACTTCACGTACAGGCCCAGACATTTTTCTTCTTGTTGCTAAGGCATTCCTCAGCCTTGGCCACTGACCCAGTCATGCCACTCCCGGCCTTGTACCTTACCCTGAGTTCATCCCAGGCTCATGCCCAGCATGCTCCAGGGAAGAGCAAAGCTGGCTCCATTAGGAGGGGATGCATCTAGCTGAATAGCATTACCCTACAGCAATTACAAAGGCTTTATCTGGCAGGCCTCAGAGGGAGAGCTGCCCTCCCTAACCTCCTCAAACATTGGTGCACAGTTAGTGCACTGTAGTCTCTGAAGGAAGTTGCAGTCAAGGACTCAGACCCTGGTCACACCTCCCAGCCATGCTCTTTCTTAGCCCAGGTGCCTCCATACACAGGACTGTTTATCAGGGGCCTTCCATCGGGTGCCTCTGTTGAAGCCTACTTATCAGGGGGAAAGGAGAGAGACTTAAAGACACTTTTCCCCACTTTAACTCAGCACTCAGTGCTTTTCCACTCCTAGCCTTTCACCGTTGACTTCCCTTTAGCCCTGGGATCCATAAAAACTGCAGGAGCCTTTTGTTTGGGGCTCCCTCAGCAGTGGGACAGGTCCCCCCGTCTTTGCTGATCCACCTGACCCTCATTCAGGCACCATTCCTGGGGAAATATGGAATGGGGTGGGAGCAGGGAGGGGAGCCGGAGCCGCCATTTATGGGTTTCTCTTGCTTATACTGGAAACCCTGGTGGTGTAGCGGTTAAGTACTACAGCTGCTAACCAAGAGGTCAGCAGTTCGAATCCACCAAGTGCTCCTTGGAAACTCTATGGGACAGTTCTACTCTGTTCTATAGGGTCACTATGAGTCGAGATCGACTCGATGGCAGTGGGTTTGGTTTTTTGGTACCTTGCTTATACTTTCACGGTCAGTGATTAAAGGCTTGATTGTTAGTTTCATTTTGGCTTGTTATCTTAACCAACAGCTTACACACTTGACAGCTCAGCTCAGCTCCTTGACAGTAAGTAAACCCAAAACCCAGTGCCATCAAGTTGATTCCGACTCAACTCGATTAAAAAAAAACTAGCCCAATAAATAAACAGTTAAGCCCTCAGCTACTAACCAAAATGTTGGTGCCTCAAGTTTACTCAGAGATGCCTCAGAAGAAAAGCCTGGTGATCTACTTCTGAAGGATAATAGCCACCGAAAGCCCTAAGAAGCACAGTTCTACTTGAATGCACATGGAGTTACATGAGTTGGAATCGACTTGACAGCAACTGTTTTGGTTGTTGGAAGCCTAATGATGTTCCAGTTGTCATCTCTCATCTCCAAATCCACCCTTCTTTATCTTGCTTTGTGATGCTAGAGTTGGATCTTGTAAACATTTCCCCTTTCTCACCTGGAATAATGTTGAGCTTCATTAAACTTTGTCAGTAGAGGTAGATAAAATGATGTTCCGCATAGGTATCAGTCAGCCTCTTTACACCGCCATCCCAAATACTTTCTTGATGGGGCCTTGAATAAAGTGGGCATGGTGGCATGGAAGGAGCTTACGCATTGGCCAACAACGTGGAGTTTCCCTCCCCAGGGCTGACTGAATGCTATTGCAGAGTGCCTACTCTGCAAACAGCAGAAATCAACACTGAACCCCAATATGGCACAATTCCTTGTTTGGACCAGCTAGCCACACTGGGTGACTGGTTGATTACATTGGAGAAAAATGGTCAGCTATTTAAGTGTTGTCAATCCAAAGGAAAGTGAAGAACTGAGGCAATTTTTGGTGTAGCACTCTTCTAACAATCCCATAAAAAAATATTTCAAACAAAATCTGTGTGTTTCAGTCATGGGTGATTTTGGTACCCAAATTGCCCAGCTATCGGCCCATTGCCTCATTTAGGATCATAACATCTAAGACTTGAAAGGAATTCAGAATCTATCTGGGTCAAAATTTTGCCCATAGCTGGTATCTCCTCTGAAAGACTCTGAACAATCATAGAGCCTCTCTTGAAATGTTACTGAATGCCTCCTAAATTCTTCAGAGAGAATAGAGCAGGGAAAAACCACTTGTCAAAAATCTAACTTGTTCACATATACATTTGCCACAATTTAAAATAAAATCCTGCTCAACACCTTTCAGATTGCACTTCCTTAACAGCAAACCACTGCTGTCGAGTTGATTCCGACTCACAGTGACAATATAGGACAGAGGAGAACTGCACTGGGTCTTACAAAACAGTCAATCTTTACAGAAACAGACTGCCACATCTTTCTCCCATACAGCATCTGGTGGGTTCAAACTGCCTACATTTTGGTTAGCAGCTAAGCACTTTAACCACTGCTCACTGGAGCTCCTTAACGCCACCGAAACCAAAAGCAAAGCCGCTGCCATGGAGTCGATCCCGACTCATAGCAACCCTACAAGACAGAGTAGAACTGCCCTAGACGGTTTCCAAGGCTGTACGTTTTTTATGGAAGCAGACTGCCACATCTTTCTCCTGTGGAGCGGCTGGTGGGTTCAAACCACTAACCTTTCAGTTAGCAGCCAAGCGTCCTTAACACCAAGTCCTTAAAAAAGAAAAGCCTATCTGATGAAGGAGAAAAAGAAGTAGTGATGCCCAACCCCCATCCTATCCTCATACCCCTGGTCATAGGGTACAGCATCAACACATTCTGTCACCATGGTTGTGGCTGTGACAGAAGTGATCCTGGAGACCACTCTTGGACAATCAATTTTTGATGCTGCTGGGTCCCCAGTTTTGGCTGTTTGATTTATCCTTACAAAGGAAGTCATTAAAGTCAAGTGGTTTCTCAAAGTATCATCAGGCATCCCAATAGTCTCCATCTTCCCTCTGACTTGGGCTTAGCTACTCTCCCTGTCTCTCCTCTCTGTTCCTAGAGCCTCATTTCTCCATCTCTGGTAGTGCTGTGATACAAAATACAGGGTCTTAGCTTGAATTGGCCTGTTTCTTTCAAAGACCTGTGAAGAGGAGCAGGATTATTGCTTTATCTGGAGAGGAGCCCTGGTGGTGTAGGGTTAAGAGCTTGGCTGCTAACATAAAGGTTGGCAGTTCAAATCCACCAGCCGCTCCTTGGAAACCTTATGGGGTAGTTCTACTCCATCCTGTAGGGTCACTATGAGTTGGAATCGATTCGATGGCAATGGGTTTGGGTTTTTTTGTTGTTATTACCTGGGGAGATCTAGATTAACTAGTGTTAGAAATCAAGCATTCTTCTCTGAGTCCTAGTCATTATTGAGTTTTCTTAGATTTATTATATATTTTAAACCAAAATATCATATTGCTTTTATTTCTTCTCTTCCCATGGAGAAATGAGCATATTAATATTTCTTATGAAATTCCCCAAACACAGGCTGATACTATACATCATCTCTTTATAATTCCCAGACACTCCTACTCCCCATGGGTGTGATAATCAGAAATAGAACTTAAGAAATCTCCAGTACAGAAGCTGGTTCATTTCCTTATTTAGTGAACATTTAAATATTTAAATTGAACACTAGGAATCCAGAGGTGAATAACACATAGTTCCCGGGTCTAGTTAAAGTTGTAAATATGCAGACACGATCAGCATACAGTGTAACAGGTGATCTAGGTAGGCCATAATAAAAGGTACCCAGGCTAGTTTAGAAATTCCTTAGCAGGCGGCCCTTATGAGGTAAGTGAGGAATTGCTGTAGGGGCAATACTAGCTATCATATTTTGTATGCTTCTTTTGTATAGCTATGCAAATCAATCTTAGAAAAAATTCAACCAGAATGTTCCCTAGAAGCTAGGATGACAAGACTTTGACTAGCTTACTTTGAACATGCCATTAGGAAAAACCAATTGCTTGAAAAGGACATCATTTTTGGTAAAGGTAAAGGCCAACGGAAATGAGGGAAACACTCAATGAGATGGATTGACACAGTAGCTGCAACAATGGGCTCAAACATACCAGTGATCGTGAAGATAGCACAGGATAGGGCACCATTTTGTTCTGTTGTACATAAGGTTGCCGTGAATCAGAGCCAACTCAATGGCAACTAACAACAACGATAACAAGTGCTTCTTTATACATCTCATTCATACGAAACCCTATTTTGCATAAAATGGAAAGTCAATCTCAGCAACTTGTCCAAGGTCACACAGCTAAGGGATGAAGAACAAGAACTTAAATCCAGGCCTGCTAAATCCAAACTCACATTCTTCCTTGCTATAACCACATGGCCTCCCATCAGTTCTTTTCTGCCTTCGAACCCACCAGGACTGCATGAGCAGACACAGCCTCGGGGGAGTTGGAGCTTTCAGTTTGCAAGTTCAAGTTACTGCCTACACACCAATGGTGTCGGAAACCAACAGTAGCTCCAAGTCACGAATACTGTGGAACCTTGGGGTCCTAGTCTACTTGTGCTTGATGGAGTGAGGTAGGGCTCACTCTTATGTGGAACACAAACAGGAAAACATCTGATGAAGGGCTTGTCATTTGGTCAGCCCTCGTAAGAACACTGGAGCCTGTCTTGCTGAGTAGGAATGGATCGCCTGATCTTAGATCTGAGTCAGAAGCACCCGGTTAATGGTGCCAGACACTAGCGTTCTGAGTCACTCTCTGCCTTCTCCATCTTTTGCATCTGTGGAAGGATAACTGCATTCTTATCCAAGGATGTCATAATCAGAGGGTGAAAATTGGGCCTGACTCTCCCTCCTCCACAACCCATCTCCCACACTGCTGCCTGGAGGCTTTTGTCAAAATATGCTGTTTCTCAAGCTACCACCCTCTTCTACCCAAGCTGACTCATGATAATCGGAAATTCTTATGATACCTCCCTTACAGTTCTTACAACCAGCCACGAAAAATTTTATGCTAAGAAAAGCGTCAAGAACAATAAAAGAACAAAGAGAAAGAGAAGGGTAGAAAAGCAGATGATATTCATCAACAACAGATGCTTATCTTGATTTTATGTCCCCAGTACTTGATTGTCATGTCGACAGCTTTTAAAATTTGGTTCATAAATTTAACTTGATGCACTGTTTCAAAAAAAAAAGCTAGGGAGATATTTTCCTATGTTTGATACACAGGTGAGGCACAATACTTTCTGCACAAATATGAAGGCAACGCACTGTGGTACTCAGAACGCTGGAGCAAGACTGTGATCTGGGGTGTCTTCCTAGCTGTGTCCACACATAATATTAAAAAAAAAAAGTTGTCATTGAATTGATTTCAAAGGCTGTAATCCATACGAAAGCAGACTGCCACATCTCTCTCCCACAGAGCAGCTGGTGGGTTTGAACTGCCGACTTTTCAGTTAGCAGCTGAGTGCTTAACCACTGCACTACCAGCGCGCCCTTACACATAGCGTAGTCACCTTGAACCTGCTATCTTACTCTCTGGGCCTCAGTTTCCTCACCTGTAGAAATAAAGTTGTGGCCTCTAATGTTCTCTATAGATTTCACAGTCATGGCTTCAGAAGAACAAAAAAGAACTTTATATTTTTATAATTTATAAAAGTTATATTAAAGATCCCTTCTGCTTGGTTTGAAACAACCTAATATAGTCATTTTCAGTTTTAAAACTGAGTCAATTAGAGATTATCTAAAAATTGTTTTCTATCTCCACCCATTTCTCCCAGATGGTAACTCAGTTTAAGGGAGGCAGAACCTGTTTACATCTGCTTCTCACTTTTGATCTGTCTCATTCCTATTCTAGCATTCTTTGAAATGTAGTCTATCTTATCTGGTCCTCAGATGTGACCTCTCATCCACAGGGACACCCTCTGAGTCACTGGCTTCTGTCCTCACTGCTCCTGTTGAAGTACCAGCAATCTTGTCATAGCCTCGGGTCTTCATATTCACCATCGTTGTTTAGAGGTCTAATCACCAGCCCCTAGTTTCTTTGGGTCTAACAGTTCTCTCTCTTTTGGGCCTCTCTTGAGCTTTTGAGATTTTGAGTTTCCTGACACCCAAGCGAGTCTTGGTATCATCACTCAGCATTAATGGCCTTAAAACCCTTCACTCATCTCTATTCATTAGCCTACACCATTGTGTCTCTGGCGACACTGGCAAGGCTGTTGACTTTCAGAGGTCCAGATGGCATACTTCCTTTCTGGAATTATATATCTTAAAAAAAAAACCCTCTCAAAATGAAATGTGTGGCTAATTGCTTCCTTCAACAACTGCCTCTTCTGCCATAAGACCAGAACTGAATGGTGCCTGGATACCATTTTGATCAAAGAGTCTACAGAAGAATTCTGATCAAAAGGGGGAAATGTAGAAACAGAATTTCAAATTCTCATGGAATCTCAACTTTTTGGAGCTGTGGAGGCTGGATGAACCCCTGAAATTATTGCTCTGAGGTAATCTTTAAACCTTAAGCCAAAAGTATCCCCTGAGGTCTTCTTAAAACCAAACAATAGTTTAGCTTAACTAATAAAGAATGTCTACCTTGACCATTATTCTCTTTTAAGATCTATCTATATGGGATCAAACTGACAACAGCAACTTGAAAGATTAGATAGGAAACTTAGGGGGCAGTGAGTTTATGTTAATGAGGGACAACTTGAAAAAGGGGAGTGAGAATATGTGCACAACTTGAAGAATGTAATCAATGTCACTGAATTGTATGTGTAGAAATTGTTGAATTGGTATATGTTCTGCTGTGCATACTCTCAACAACAACAGAAAATAAAATAAATTATTTTAAAAATGCCCTACCCACAGAAGTAGGGCTGAAAATAAATCATTCAAAAACAGAGGTGTCTGAGAACCCTTTAGGTATTAATTTATTCCTATAATCCTACCCATATAAAAAAAAAAAATCCTACCCATATAGATCAGGAAAAAGGTTTTCAAAAGTGATTTAAAATTACATAATATTTATACAAAGGAAAACTTACTGACTTTCATTTTTTTCCATGACAACAGCCTGAATCCCAAATCAAATTTAACATGAACTTTTTTGTATCCTTAAAAGATAAAAAAACTAAGATAGCTGGGCCAAATAGGTGCATGCATGAGGCTAAACAGATACCATCCATCATTAGAGAAGTGAGCTTCTGTGCAAATGAGGGAAGTGATGATTAATTTTATGTGTGAAAGGAAAAAGAAAAAGCACCTCTCTCTGCCTTCAGGACTCAGCTGGAAGGGGCTGGATGCAAAGACCTCCTTTGTAATCTCTACTGATTCTCTTCTAACTCTCCTCCCCACAGCTGAGCTTAGAAAATTTTGAAGGGGATTCAAGGAAATTTTGATTATGCTCAATAGCTTCCCCTCCTCATAGTTTTAGTATTACACCTGGATAGTGCCTTTGCTCTTTTTTCTTTTTTATTGTGCTTCAGGTGAAAGTTTATAGCTCAAGTTAATTTCTCATTGAAAAATTTATACACGTATTGTTTTGTGACATTGGTTGCAATCCCCACAATGTGACAGCACGCTCCCCCTTTCCACCTGGGTTCCCTATGTCCATTTGTCTAGTTCCTGTCCCTTCCTGCCTTCTTGCCCTGCTTTTGGACAGCAACTTTCCTTTTGGTCTTGTATAATTGATTGAACTAAGAAGCACATTCCTCACGTGTGTTTTGTTTGTTTGTTTGTTTCATTTTATAGGCCTGTCTAATCTTTGCCTGAAAAGCGGGCTTCAGGAATGGCTTCAGGTCTGGGTTAGCAGAGCACCTGGGGGCCATAGTTTCAGGGGTTCGTCCCAGTCTCTGTGAGACCATTAAGTTTGGTCTTTTTATGTGAATTTGAATTCTATTCTACATTTTTCTCCTGCTCTGTCCGGGACTCTCTGTTGTGATCTCTTTTAGGGTGGTCATTGGTGGTAGCTGAGCACCATCTAGTTTTTCTGGTCTTAGGCTAGTGGAGTCTCTGGTTCATGTGGTCCTTTAGTCCTTTGGGCTAATATTTTCCTCGTGTCTTTGGTTTTTTCATTCTCATTTGCTTCAGGTGGGATGGGACCAATAGATGTATCTTAGATGGCTGCTCACAGGCTTTTAAGACTCCAGATGCTACTCAACAAAGTGGGATGTAGAACATTTTCTTTATAAACTACGTTACGCAAATTGCTCTTAGAAGTCAAGAGTTCACCTCCTTTGTCTCAGGCTCTGCAGTGACCCCTTTTTCCCCCAAATTGGAAAACTTGTGTTTGGCTGTCTATGGCAGGTCAAGGACAGGGGTACAAATGGATGGATTAAGAGTGGGACATGAACAGCTCAACTGGACTGGACCAAAAGCAAAGAAGTTTCCAGGATAAACTGAATGCTTCGAAGGTCAGCAGAGCAAGGGCAGGGGTTTGGGGACTATGGCTTAAGGGGACTTCTAAGTCAATTGGCATGATAAACTCTATTATGAAAACATTCTGCATCCCACTTTGAACTGTGGCGTCTGGGTTCTTAAATGCTAACAAGCGGCCATCTAAGATGCATCAGTTGGTCTCAACCCACCTGGATCAAAGGAGAATGAAGAACACCAAGGTCACACGATAACTATGAGCCCGAGACAGAAAGGGCCACATGAACTAGAGACTTACATCATCCTGAGACCAGAAGAACTAGATGGTGCCCGGCCACAACCGATGACTGCCCTGACAGGGAGCACAACAGAGAACCCCTGAGGGAGCAGGAGAACTGTGGGCTGCAGACCCCAAATTCTCATAAAAAGACCAGACTTAATGGTCTAACTGAGGCTAGAAGAATCCCTGCGGTCATAGTCCCCAAACCTTCTGTTGGCCCAGGACAGGAACCATTCCCGAAGACTATTCATCAGACATGGAAGGGACTGGACAATGGGCTGGAGAGAGATGCTGATGAAGAGTGAGCTACTTGTATCAGGTGGACACTTGAGACTCTATTGGCACCTCCTGTCTGGAGGGGAGATGGGAGGGTAGAGAGGGTTAGAAACTGGCAAAACGGTCACGAAATGAGAGACTGGAAGAAGGGAGCGGGCTGACTCATTAGGGGGAGAGTAAATGGGAGTATGTAGTAAGGCGTATATAAGCTTATATGTGACAGACTGACTTGATTTGTAACTTTCACTTAAAGCACAATAAAAATTATTAAAAAAAAAAAGAGTGGGACATGGAGAGGTAGAGCAAGACTATGAGTACTACCTATAACAGTAGGACAATTCTATGACTAGGTGATTTGACCCTGCTTAATGTCAATTCTAAGTTTAAAATTAAGGGCTTGCTACTTGTCATGGATCGAATTATGTCTCCCCAAAAATGTTTGTATCAACCTGGTTAGGCCATGCTTCCCAGTATTATGTGGTTGTCCTCCATTTCGTGATCTTAATTTTACATTAAAGAGGATTAGGATGGGATTGTAACTCTCTTACCAGGTCACATCCCTGATCCAATGTAAAGGGAGCTTCCCTGGGGTGTGGCCTGCACTACATTTTCTCTTTCAAGAGATAAAAGGAAAGGGAAGCTAGCAGAGAGGGGGGCCCTCATACCATCAAGAAAGCCGTGCTAGGAGCAAAGCACATCCTTTGGACCTGAGGTTCCTGCACTGAGATGCTCCAAGATCAAGGGAAGACTGATGACAAGGACGTTCCCTCAGAGCTGACAGAGAGAGAAAGCCTTCTGTTGGAGCTAACACCCTGAATTCAGACTTCTAGTCTACTGGACTGTGAGAAAATAAACTTCTCTTTGTTAAAGCCATCCACTTGTGGTATTTCTGTTATAGCAGCACTAGATGACTAAGGCACTACTCTTCAAAGAAACTCATTAAAAAGCATCAATTTATTGAATACGCACCACTTATGTTGTTCTAGGACCTGGAGATTCAGCAGTGCACAAGACAGACACAGTCCTTGTTTGCGTGACACTTTATTCTAGCAGAGAGAGAGAGACAATAAACAAGTAAATACATAATTAGGATAATTTCAAACACTTAAAAATGTTATGAATGATGAGAAGGAGTTAACCATGCCAATCACTGAGGAAAGAGTATTCTGACCGGAGAAATCAGCAATTACTAAAACTCTGAGACAGAAAAGAGTCTTGAGTATAAAGATGTCATTTAGAACAGTTTAAGAAAGGTGGGTAAATCATCAGAACTGTAGAAAGCTATTAATAAAGAAGGGTGAAACTCAGAAAGGTGAACCGCAGTGAAATTGGGTCTTCCAAAACTCAGATGACGGTAGGGAGGTAGGGACAACCGGAAGCCATTTAGTTATATTATTTACATATTTGGTTATTTATTCACTCATTCTATAAGCACTTATGGTGAGCTTTAGGCCAATTTAAAAAATACGTTGTCATTGAGTTAATCCCTACTCATAGCGGCCCTATAGGACAGCATAGAACTGCCCCATAGGGTTTCCATGGCTATAATTTTTACAGATGCAGACTGCCACATCTTTTTCCTGTGGAGCAGCTGGTGGGTTCAAACCAATGACCTTTCAGTAAGCAACCTAGCCCTTCAACCACTGTACCACCAGGGCTCCTTATTGTGAGCTTCAGGGTTTCCAAAATGAAAAAAATCTTGGGCTTGGCCCTCAAAAAGCTTATAAATCAAGCAAGGAATTGAGACATGTACAAATAATTACCTACATTGTGAAATGTGTTAAATATGTTGGTTGGGAAAAATTTTTCAGTGCACTGTACTACAGAAGAAGGGAGCCCTGGTGGCGCAGTGGTTAAGCACTCAGCTACTAACCTAATGGTCAGCAGTTTAAATGCACCAGCAACTCTGCAGAGAAGGATGTGGTAGTTGGCTCTTGTAAAGATTTCAGCCTTGGAAATAAAATGGGGCAGTTTTACTCTGTCTTATAGGGTCACTACGAGTCAGAATTGACTCAGTGGCATTGGGTATAATGGGTACTACAGAGATGTTTGGTGGACGTGGGAACAGCGATGTATTGAAAGAGTCAGCGGTTTTCAAGACTATTTGGCTCTTGAAACCCAAGCTTTTGGACTAAAAAAAAAAAAAAAAAAATTAAGCCATTTCTCTCTTTGGGATTCTGATTCTTGTACTCAAAAGCCCCAGAGGATTTGGGATCTTTTTTTTTTTAATAACTTATTTTATTTTTGTTGTTGCTGCTAATATACCCTGATTCAACAATTTCTACATGTATGATTCAGTGACATTGATTACATTCTTCAAGTTGTACAACCATTGTCATCCTCCTTTTCTGAACTGTTCTTCCCTTATTAACATAAACTCACTGCCCCTAAGTTTTCTTTTCAGTTGCTGTTGTCAGTTTGATCCCATATAGATAGGTCTTAAAAGAGCACAATGATCAAGGCAGACATTCTTTACTTGTTAAGATAAACTATTGCTCGGTTTTAAGAAGACTTCAGGGGATATTTTTGGTTTAAGGTTTAAAGACTGCCTCAGAGCAATAGTGCCATGGATTGAGTTATGTGTGTATCAACATGGTTAGGCCATGATTCCCAGTGTTATGTGGTTGTCCTCCATTTTGTGACTGTAATTTTATGTTAAAAAGATTAGGGTGGAATTGTAACACTACCCTTACCCAGGTCACATCCCTGATCCAAGGTAAAGGGAATTTCCCTGGGGTATGGCCTGCACCACCTTTTATCACTCAAGAGATAAAAGGAAAGGGAAGCAAGCAGAGAGTTGGGGACCTCATACCACCAAGAAAGCAGCACCAGGAACAGAGCTCGTCCTTTGGACCTGGGGTCCATGGGAAGATTGAGGACAAGGACCTTCTTCCAGAGCCAACAGAGACAGAAAGCCTTCCCCTGGAGCTGACACCTTGAATTAGGACTTTTAGCCTACTTTACTGTGAGGAAATAAATTTCTCTTCATTAAAGCCATCCACTTGTGGTATTTCTGTTATGGCAGCACTAGATGACTAAGACAAATAGTTTCACGGGTTCCTCCAGCCTCCATGACTCCAGGAAGTCTGGATTCCATTAGAATTTGAAATTCTATTCTGCATTTCTCCCCTTTTGATCAGGATTCTTCTATGGAATCTTTGACCAAAATGTTCAGTAAGAGCAGCCAGGCACCATTCAGTTCTCCTGGTTTCATAGCAAAAAAGGAGGCAGTTGTTGATGAAGGCAATTAGCCATACATTCCATTGCTGATGTCAGATGGATCTTGGCTGAAAGCAGAAAATACTAGAAAGATGTTTACCTGTGTTTTATTGACTATGTAAAGGCATTCAACTGTGTGGATCATAAGAAATTATGGACACCATTACAAAGGATGGAAATTCCAGAACATTTAATTATGCTCATGGGGAACCTGTATATAGATCAAGAGGCAGCTGTTTAAACAGAACAAGGGAATACTGTGTGATTTAAAATCAGGAAAGTCGTGCGTCAGAGTTGTATCCTTTGACCATACCAATTCAATCTGTATACTGAGCAAATAATCCAAGAAACTGGACTATATGAAGAAGAATGCAGCATCAGGATTGGAGGAAGACTTGTTGACAACCTGCGATATGCAGATGACACAACATCACTTGCTGAAAGTGAAGAGGACTTGATGCACTTACGGATGAAGACCAAAGACCACAGCCTTCAGTATGGATTACACCTCAACATAAAGAAAATAAAAATCCTCAGAACTGGACCAATAAAAAACATCAGGATAAATGGTGAAAAGATAGATGTTGTCAGGGATTTCATTTTACTTGGATCCAGAAGCAGCAGTCAAGAAACAAAATGATGCATTGCATTGGGAAAATCTGCTGCAATAGACCCCTTTGAAGTGTTAAAAAGCAAAGATGTTACCTTGAAGACTAAGATGCACCTAGCCCAAGCCATGGCATTTTCAATTGCCTCATATGCATGTGGAAGTTGGACGGTGAATAAGGAAGGCAGAAGAAGAATTGACGCCTTGGAATTGTGGTGTTGGTGAAGAATACTGAATATACCATGGGCTGCCAAAAGAAAGAACAAATGTGTCTTGGAAGAAGTACAGCCAGAATGCTCTTTAGAAACAAGGATGGTGAGACTTTGTCTCACATACCTTGGACATGTTATCAGAAGGGACCAGTACCTGGAGAAGGGCATCATGCTTGGTAGAGTAGAGGGTCAGTGAAAAAGAGGAAGACCCTCAATGACATGGACTAACACAATGGCTCCAACAATGGGCCCAAGCATAACACCAGTTCTGAGGATGGCACAGGACTGGGCAGTGTTTGATTCTGTTGTGCATAGGGTCACTATGAGTGGGAACTAACTTGACGGCACCTGACAACAACAATTCCTGACTTTTCTTCTTTCTCTGTTGCTCCAGGCAAATAGGGACCAATTGTTGTGCCTTGGATGGCCCCTTGCAAGCTTTTAAGACCCCAGGCACTACCCAACAAACTAGGAAGTAGAACAGAAGCACTAAACAGACAACAGTATTAGGTCAATTAACTGGGATGTCCCATGAAACCTTGACTCTAAACCTCCAAACCAAGTAACCAAATCCTATGAGGTGTTTGGTTGTACATAAGCAGCCTCAGCAGCTGCTCTTTTGTCGTTGTTGTAACTATATCTATCATACAACTTACACCAATTCAACTTTTTACAGGTGTACAACTTATAGATAGCAATTAACATTAATCACCTGTGCAACCCCATCCTTAATGAATGTGATTTTGTAGAAAGGATCAGATTGTAAGCCGGCTCCCACAATAAGGATCAAGTGACCAGAAGCCTGTTGTTGTTATGTGCTGTCGAGTTGATTGCAACTCATAGTGACCCTATAGGACAGAGTAAAACTGCCCCATAGGGTTTCCAGGGAGTGGCTGGTGGATTCAAACTGCTGACCTTTTTGGTTAGCTGCCTAAGCTCTTAGCCTCTTCACCACCAGGGCTCTGGCCAGAAGACTACATAGTGTAAAATGGGAATCGGGTCTTAGATACAAAGCAGAAGCAGGTCTAA